>NC_090815.1:30195011-30510011 GCF_000390325.3 Nicotiana tomentosiformis | reverse complement strand
CATTTTTCGGAACTGAAGCGTCAATGTTATCCTCCACACCTTGCGGTGCTGAGATATCATTAACTTCTTCCTGGAGTGCAGGTTGCAGAACAATTTCAGGTTTCTCAACATTACTCTCACTACTTTGGGGTAGTGAGATGTTAGGCAATTGCTCTTGTGCATTCTGCTGCCTATTGACATTTCTCCCACTATAATAATGCAGTGGTATGTCAATAATGGCTTCCGGTATACGTTCCAGAGATGAGTCATTAGTTACTCCATTACTTAATTCCTGTAAAACTAGTTTACTTCTAGGAATATGGTTCATTAAATAGTCCTATTCTAAAAATCTGGCATTTATCGTAACAATTACCTTCTTTTCTTTGGGACAATAAAATAAACCGCCTTTAGTTCCTTTTGGATATCCAATAAAAATGCATACTTCTGTCCTCGATTCCAATTTATCTGCTTTCCCTTTCAACACATGTGCTAGACAATCCCAAACCCGAATGTTCCGTAAACCTGGCTTGTGCCCAGTCCATAATTCTACTGGAGTTGAAGGTACTGACTTTGAAGGAACCAAATTTAGAATGTAATTTGCTGTTTCTAAAGCATATCCCTAAAAGGAAGAAGGCAAATCGAAATAACTTAACATTTATCTAACCATTTCCTTAAGGGTCATATTTCTTCTTTCTGCCATACCATTTTGTTATGGTATTCCTGGAGTAGATAATTGAGATGTAATTCCACAATATGATAAGTAATTAATGAATTTCGCATAAAAGTATTCACCACCACGATCAGATCGCAATGTTTTGATATATTTATCATGTCGTTTCTCCGTTTCTGTCTAAAATTCTTTGAATTTCTCAAAACATTCAGACTTATGGCGCAACAGATAAATGTATCCATATTTTGAGTAATCATATGTGAAAGTTACAAAATACTCAAAACCACCTCTTGCTTGTATATTCATAGGGCCACATAAATCAGAGTGAATTAATTCTAACTTATCGCTGGCTCTATTTCCTTTTGAGGGAAAATGTCTCTTGATCATTTTACCTTCTAAACAAGATTCGCATGTTGGCAGTGACTCCACTTTCAATTAATTCAAAGGTCCATCAGAGACCAATCATGAAATCCTATTTAGATTTATATCACCTGGACGTAAGTGCCACAAATAAGTTTGGCTCAATTCAGAAATACATTTTCTTTTATGTTGCAGATTAATGTTATTTAATTCTTTTGGTTGTTGTAGCACACGGGGAGATATATCAAGAATAAAAAGGTCATGTACTCTAGAAGCAGTGTAGATAAAACATTTATTAAATTTAATAACAGTAGAGTTATTAGCAAAATAAACATTATAACCAACATCCATTATTTTCGAAACCAAAATCAAATTCCTTCTAATAGAAGGTACATGGAGAGCATCTTTCAAAACTAAAACTCTATCACTACTAAATGAAACTCTAATATCTCTTAATGCCAAAGCTAGTGCTGGCTCTCCATTGGCTTGAAAAACGCAAACTTCATTCTCACTTAGCCGTTGCGTTTCCTGAAACCCCTGCAAAGTAGTGCAAATATGATTAGTGCTCCTGAATCTACACACTAAAACATGGTAGAGACAGCCGCTAAACAAGTTTCAACGACATTTAAATTTAAATTACCTTGCTTATTCAACTTTTCCAGATATGCAGGGCATTGTTTTTTGTGATGCCCAGGTTGCTTGCAATGATAGCACTTTCCTTTGGGTTTTTTCACACCAGTCGCACCTCCAGGTGCCAAAACCTTTTGAGCCTTCTTCTTTTTCTTACCGCCTTTCGACTTAGAAACCAAAGCTTTCTCAACATTGAGTGCCACTACTGGAGCTTGCTATTTGATAATAGATTCTTCCGCTTGCAGCTCATTCAATAATTTTTGTCAGTGATAAATCCATTTTGTTCATATTATAGTTCAAGCGAAATTGTTGAAAATTGTCAGGTAGAGTCCGCAGGACCATCTCAACTTGAGATTCCTTATTAATCACAACTCCAAGGACCTCCAGTTCATTCAAAAGACTCATTATCTTCAGAATATGGCCCCTGACCGATGATCCTTCAGCCATCTTGGTGTTCAAAAGGACTTTCATGGCCATCTGCTTAGCCACACGATTTTTCTCATCGAACATCTCTTTGAGACTTTCTAGCATGTCATGAGCACACCTCATAGACTGATGTTGATGTTGCAAAACATTTGCCATAGAGGCCAGAATGTAACATCGCACCGTCTCATCAGCCTTGACCCATTTGTCATAGGCCTTAACCTGATCATCAGTAGCATTTTCAGATTTTCTGGGCATTCCTCGGTGATTACAAATTTGTAACCTTCAGCAGTTAGGACAATATCAAGGTTTATTTTCCAGTCAACATAATTCGGTCCTTCTAACTTGTTTTGGTTCAAAATTGAAGTAAGTGGGTTGAATGAAGACATGGTTAATCTGAGAGATATTCACATTAAATAGATCATTAGTTATGTATTTAGAATAATTAAATTTAAAATAGCACATTACACATATAACCATGATCATTGAACAGTTAGATTCGTTAGGAAAACTTAACTATTTATGCAAAATATATGAGTTATGTAAGATATTTACCCCATAAATTAAAACAGGACCAACTCAGATGGAGAGTAAACTGTAAATTTAAGATAGGTAAATATCACTTTTATAAACTCTAGTTTCATGGAATCAACATGTAACTCAGTTGGAGAGTTAATACAAGTAATCATATAACTAGAGGCAAAACCTCAGTAATCAACTATAATGAACTTATCCGATGTGGAAGAAGACCTATGTCAACATATAAATTCATTATATTACTGTAAAACATGATTAGAAACCATGGTAATTGAACCCTACCATCACTGATTTCTTTTAAAACAAATTCTTTTATTAAAAATAATTTCTAAACAATAGAAAAATGGCCAAAAACCCATCTAAACAACCCCAGAGTTCGACAAAATTTCAGAATTCCGATGAACCTACCAAATTTGGGGTCATTTCCGATGAACCTACCAAATTTGAGGTCAATCGGAGTTCGACAAAATTTCAGAATTCCAAATTCATGACCTATTTGTAGTATTCTGTTTTTGGCGTTTTTAAGTGTTTTAATTATTTTGACTAGTTCAAATCACATAATATACTTATGTATGTTAATTCATGATTTCAGAACTCTAAATAATATTTTTATTATTATTTAATAAAAACTGTGTTCGAACAGAATTGTAAAAAAAATGTTCTTCACCTGTTTGAAAACGCCACTGTTCAGAATTACGTATTAATTCATAATTTCAGAGCTAATAGCATTTAAAACAACCACATTTTTATTAAAACAACACTATTAATCCATAAACTTAATTATGAAAAACAGTCACGTTTGAACAGTCACTGTTAATTATGGAAAACAGTCACGCTTGAACTCTCTTGAAAACAGTCACGTTATTAAAAAAACGTAATTGAACAGATTGTCATTAAATATAACACCATTGTTTATGCATATGTATATTAATCCATAATAACATAATTAAAATACTAATAAAAACAATCACGTTTTTGACATAGAATAATCATACCAAACATGTATCATTAAACAACACATTTTAATATTACTCTATTCATGATGTATTACATTATCTAGTTAGATGTAAGACGGCGTCTGATACCAATTATTAGAACATGCGCAACGGAAGCAAGCATACAAACCAGGAATCAAATACATGTAAACTAGACAATGATATAATTACTCGATTAGAAATACTAACCTCTTGAAATCGTTGCACAAATCCTCCACAAAGCAAAAATCCAGGGTTGCAGTCTTCTGCTATGGTCCTAGTAAGACCTTGGACGAATTTGCTTTAAGTGGGTAAGAACAATACAACTCTAAAAGGTGAGTTATTGGGTAAAAATTATCTTCCTTAAGTAGACACCTTTTTAGCCAAAATTAAGGCTCTCAAAAATGTGTAGGATTTTACTTGCACAAGTAGAATCCTACTCTAACTCTACTAGATGACTTTTCTCTCCCAAGTCACTTTTTACCCAAGTCAGTCCATGTTTTTACTAGGCATAGCAGGGACAACAGAAATAATAAGAGGCTACTAATTATAGTATTGATTCGAAATTTTGCATGAATTAATTCTTACTATAATTAATTGCAGTTTATTCCACTAGAAAATTGCAATTGAACTCTTCAATATGAATTTCGAAAGTTCACTAACACTTATTTTGAACTCCCCATATTAAGATCCCAAATACCAGTTAATTAAATCAAATCACTGAAAATTTAATTTAATCAACTAATTAAATCCTTTATAATTCCGCTTAAACTATTTTATGTGACAGATATAAAATTCACCGGTCGGATTTTCACATGAAAACTTATAAGCTTACATGAAAGGGGTATCATCAAACTCAAAACCGAGTCATGGATTCTATCAACTAATTATTATTTCACAAATATTATTCGTTATTGTCCAATCTATTAGACATACACTAACTCTACACTAACTCTTAATAGAGTTGTACCTTTTGATAAATCAAAATAATAAACAAATCACATTGATCATAATAATTATATCAAGATTAGGAGTATAAGCTCATTTTAATGAATTAGAGAAAATATTTTATATATATTCAGTACAAAAATATCTTCTCTTCTTGGTACGTTCAATATACACTAAGTATACTAGCACAAAAAGTTGGAGTAAAACCACTCCCATAATCAAGATAAATTATACTAAAATCTTGTGCTACAATCATCAAGATATTTTGTCCAATAATATCTTCGATTGTGAACATAGTTTATTAATTATGTCAACCGATAACTTAATCTTATGTGCATGAGCTAAGTCGTCACACACGAAATTGTCTACTACATAACTAAAAGGACACACATGTAACAAGTGATATATTTAAAAAGGTTCTTTATTGAATTGAATAAATTAAATAATTAATTATTCCATAAAGAATCAAACAAAATATAATTAATTATTCCATAAAGAATCAAACAAAATACTATGTATAAACCGCATGGTTAATAGTATATCCCAATAGTAAAATCCACAAGCAGGTGGTGAGGATACAGAAAATGGAAACTTCACATTTCCAAAGCTCCCACATTCGAATTCCTCGGGGGAACTATCTTGGGATCGATTCTGAGCTTGAACCGAATGAAAGATCAAAAATTGACAGAAAATGAATCAACTAGCTACAAGCATCATTCTCAATTCTTGCACTAACATTAATTTGATATAAGAGATATGCAAAACTGATGCAAGGAAAGGAGCAGAGAGTAAACAGTTATCTCAAGGAGTGGGATTTCGAGACTTACAGAATGGACTGAAGAACCTCACTAGCACATGTATCAAATATTTTCGTCCACTAAGGCTTAGGCATATGGGAAGAAAACTCACCTAGCGTTATTTGTCTTTATTGGAATTTGAATCTTGTTTAACCAAAAATAGATTTCTCATTAAAGTCATTATCTAGAAGAAATCGGGTTACTGATAACCAAGATTTACTTCACTTTCCTAATAATTTTAGAAGAATAGATCAAAGAATGAAAATAATTGACAAAGAAAATAAGAAATGAACTGATAATCACTCGCAAAATTAAGACTTAAAGCATGGAGAATAAAGCAAAGAATAACAGTATGGATTTCAATAAGAATCGTTACTTGCCATTACAAATGAGATTTCAGTCCTTATATAGGAGCATACAATTATAACGGTTCCCTTGCTTAATTTGGGCTCACTAATGGTATTAATTGTGTTGATCGTCCGTTACCATGTTTAAGCGTTACAGAAACATTTATGACTAAAAATTCCTTGTAACGGTATCGATTTCCCTTCCTTATTTATGTCAGGTTCGTGTATCTTCCCTTCTTTATACATTTATTCATTCTGTTCCTGTTTCTCCTTGTATAGTTGTCAGGTCCGGTTCTTTTCTTAGCGTAACCCCGTGGGTATTTTTCCAGTGCCTTTTCCACATTCTTTAACTCATCTAATTAAGAACGCCACTTGTCCTAACACCGACGTTCCAAGTATCATGCCCTGTCAGCTTATTGATAGCCCACGTTTCATGTCTTTTTACACCGATACAAATCTGATCTCCAAGGTCCGCATGAGATTACGTACACTTCATTCAGGAGCAGATTTAATGCCTAAGTTATGCACTCACCTGAACCCATTGTACCCATAAAATTTTGAAAAAAGAAGAAGAAGAGGAAACGTGATTATGAAGGTGGCCATCCATATGGATGACTGGGATCGAATCCCCCATCAATACCTTCTGGGTTAATCCTGTCGCACATGGTTTGCCTAGTGCAGTTTATATCTCCTGTGTAGTTTGCAGACTATTACACGGGGGAAGTTTACCTAGTGCGCACAAAGTGCTCACAACAGAATGCTCACCCGAAGGGTAGAGGCTGTGACAGAGGTAGTAGCGACTGCGGGTTTCCCCTCTTACCAAAACAAAAACACGCTAACTGACTTGCGCAAATGACTTTAGGAGGCCAAAAGAAAGGGAAGAATCACACAAGATATTGACTTGACTCGATCTATCACTACAAAGTCTACTAAGAAAACATATAATTCCAATTTCTCCGAAACAACTTTGTTTATACCCCAAAGCTAGTGGTAGTTGAGTTAGAAAAACCCAAAAATCATATGATCTCCACATTGTTGGGAAGCGTGTTAGGCTAATAGAAGGAAAAAAATATTTAAAAGAGAAAAATATTAAATTGCACAAGACAAAACAAGACAAGATTTATGTGGTTCGGCAATTTTTGCCTACTCCACGGACACACAAATAATATTTCTTTATTAATTGAAGAGAAAGAAGAAATTGAGGAATGATTTACAATTGAGGAAGGGGATACCTATTTATAGGCAGAGCATCTGCTGAAAAAAAATTTTCAACGAATGTGAATACGAAGAGGACAACACCGCAAATTGCGTGCTGAATTCTTCTTTCACATTTGCAGCCTGCCAACTTTGTTTTTTCCATATTTTCTTTCTTCTCTTTTTCTCTGTCTTCTTTTACAACTTTTGTTTTCCACGTTTTCTTTCTTCTCTTTTTCTCTTTGTCTTCTTTTATGGATTTTGCCTTCTTTCTTTTATTTCTTTTATAGTTGGGTTTGTTCCTTTTAATCTCCCCCTCAAACCCATATACATCAAGAAAGAAAATTAAAAAAATATTTTGTTATTCTCTGGTGGCGCCTTCACATTATCAATCTTGAAGGCTAACTGAGGCTGTCAGTTTGTCAACACCGACAACTTTGGTCAATATGTCTGACGAGTTCTTCGATCCTGGTATCTTCTACAGGGAAAGAGTTTCTTCACTTATCAACTCTCGGATATGATGATACCTCAATTGGATGTGATTTGATCTTGCATGAAATACTGAATTCTTGGCAAGATGAATTGCACTCTCGCTATCGTTGAAAAGCTCACAATTGTCATGCTCTTTACCTAGCTCTTTAAGAAAGTTCTTGAGCCAGATCATTTCTTTTCTAGCTTTTGAGATTGCCATGTACTCTGCTTCTGTGGTAGATAGAGCAATACTTTTCGAAAGTTTGGACATCCAGCTAACAACAGTACCCCCTAAGGTGAATGCGTAGCCCGTGGTACTTTTGCGACTATCCAGATCAAAGCCTAAATTTGCATCAGCAAAACCTTGTAAGATAATATTGCACCTTTTAAAACAAAGTGTCATACTTGAGGTGCATTTGAGATATCGCAATATCCATTTTACACATTCCCAATGCTCCTTTTCTGGATCTGACATGTATCTACTGACAACTCCAACTGTATGTCTATGTCAGGTCTAGTGTAAACCATAACATACATCAAACTTCCTACTATCGAAACATATGGAACTTTGGACATGTACTCCCTTTCTTCATCTGTCTTAGGTAATTGGTCTTTCGACATATTAAGATGGCTTCCAAGTGGAGTGTTTATGGTCTTTGCATCATGAAGACTGAACCTGCTTAGTACCTTCTGTATGTACTTTTTCTTGAGATAATTTTAAGGTTCCTTCAGAACTGTTTATGCTAATTCTCATCCCAAGCATTTGCTTAGCTTGTCCTAAGCCTTTCATTTAAAACTCCTCCGCCAGTTGTTGCTTAGCCATGTTGATCTCTTTTATGCTAGATCTTGAAATTATCATATCATCAACGTACAACAATAAAATTATATATGATTCATCAAGATATTTTATATAACAATAATGGTCCATCTCACATAACGTGAAACCATTGTTATGCATGAATCCATCAAAAGTTTTGTACCATTGTCGGGGAGCTTGTTTCAAACCATACAAATTCTTATTCAACTTACACATAAGGTTTTATTTACCATAAACTTGAAAACCTTTAGGTTGCTTCATGTAGATGTCTTCTTCAAGGTGACCATGCAAGAAAGCAGTTTTAACATCTAGCTGCTCCAAATGCAAATTTTCTGTAGCAACGATACTTAGCACCAACATGATAGCAGTTAATTTGACTACAAAAGAGAAGATATCAATGTAGTCAATTCTTTCATTCTGCTGAAAACCTTTTACTACTAATCGTGCTTTATATCTCTTCTTACCATCATGCTCTTCCTTGACTCTGTACACTCACTTGTTCTACAATGCCTTATTTCCTTTTGGTAACTTTATAAGTATCCATATTTTATTCTATTGAAGAGAATTAATCTCTTCTTTCATGGCTAGCTTCCACTTATCAGAGTTTATCACCTGCATTACTTCATCAAAATGCTCTAGTTCTTCAGCATCAGTTAAAAGTACATAGTAGAGAGAGAGAGAGTATCTGGAGCATTCGTGACTCTTTTAGATCACCTTAATGTAGGTTCAAGAGTAACTGATCTCGAATTTGATTCAAGTCCTCACTCCAGATTTGTTTCTGCATCTAATTCTATCTTTAGTTCTGGTTCTGATCCAGATTCGGCTTCTGGTTCTTCATCTTCTATTTCAAAATCGGTTGTAATCCCTTTAGCCACTTAATGTTTTGAGATTTCTTCTAACTCAACTTCTTCAGATGTCTGTTTGCTGGTGCTGGTTGGTTCTACTTCAAGCTTGTCCTTGTACATCACATTTTCATTAAATATGACATTCCTGTATCTTAGGATCTTTCTATCGTCACACCCCTTTTTTTACCCCCAAAAAAGAGATATTATGTGGATTAAAGGGTTTTTCCAATTAAAGTGACAAAATTGAGTAGGGATTATTTTATTTACAGAGTCGCCACTTTGACTCTATTATTATTGGTCTGCAAAAATAAAGTCCGGGTAAGGAATTCTGTTAACCGGAGAGAAGGTGTAAGGCATTCCCCGAATCCCGTGGTTCTAGCACGGTCGCTTTTATTGACTAAAATTTGGCTTGAATTATTTTTGGATAAAGTGTGTATTATTTGCCTTAAGTTACTATTGTCTAGTGCTGCTTAATAATTAATAATTTTGGCCTAGGAGCGTGCAAGCACACAAAGTCCTTATTTAATTATATGTATTAAAACAAAGAACGTGTCGGTACACATGGTTTAAATACAATTAATATTGAAGAGTCAAGGAGCGGGAATGCACACATGACTACTTTATTAAAAAAAATATCGATCAAGGACCGTGTATGAACACATGGTCTACATCTCAAACGTGCCTAAAATTGCCTATCGCTTAAATTAATTAAAAAGCGCTTCTTTTTATTTATTACTTGTCCGACTGAGAAAAAAAAATTATTATTAAAATAATTTCTCACTAATGCAAGGCATTAAAATCGGGTAAGCTTATGTTAAACTTTCATGGTATTGGGCCACTTATTTTATTTAACAAAATATAATTTATTAGTTTTAAAGAAAATGTTCATCTTACTTTCTACTGTCATTGGGCCTACAAATTTTAGCTTATTTGGCCCATGTCGCTTAAGAGCCTCGATGACCAAGACAACACAAAATAACAAGTATTCTTCTAAGCCCAAATTGCTTCTTACATTGATGTCCAAACTAAAAATTATTTTTTCATAAAAGAAACTTACATGCTAATTATTATCTTTTATCTTCTTAACCAACTATTTCTTAAGGACTAACATAATATTTCTACTCATCTACACCAATATGGCACTAATCAAACTACACTCATTAACAACATAAAAATCACGACTAAATATAAAAACTGCAAAAAACGGTAATACCTCAATGCTAAAGAGAAGAACTATATTAAGTATAACATTATGTTAACTATAATTCAAAGCATCAAAACATTTGAAGCTAGAAGTCTTTCTTAGATAATTATACATGAACCATGAAAGTAACTCACGAAAAAGAGCCCAAACTAAACAAACATGGTTAAAAGTGGGCTCTTTTATCTTTTCCTTAAATTAAGTAATCTTAACAGAATGCAATTTCAATCATATATATAAAGAAGAAAATGATAATTTAACTAATCTTTAACATATTTACATGATGATAACACTAATATAACATTCATCTTGAAACAAAATCAGATCTAATATGTTCCACCAACCAAACCGGGATCAAATCCTTCTTATTATCATCAAGAATATGCAATATAAGAATTTGAAAGTTACCTGATTTGTAGAATAATAAAATACAGCAGTGCAGCAACAAAAAAAACTCAACAGCAAATACAGTAGAAACAGCAGCAACTCAAGTGTTAAGACAACCCAGAAAACTCAACAAAAATGCTTGAAACTGGTAGCTATCAACTTCACAAATTGCCTAAGGGATCTTTCTATTTTTCTCAAGGTTTTTGCACTCAAATAATCCTCACAAAACTCTGAAATTTCAGCTTGTTATATGTATTAAGCTGCTGATATTTCTCAAAGATATATGTCTTTTAGCAACTCTCCAAGATGTGTCTCAGTATAAGATAGAGTGTGTAATAGAGTGTCCCCTTTTTCAGTGAGTAAGCCCTCCTTCTAAGTGTAAGAGAATCCCTTTTATAGGAGAAAAGCAGTCCTTTCAATAGGCAAATAAAGTTAGATTTTTGGACAGATTTTGGTTCACCAAAAATTTGTCCAAAAGACTGACTTTGTGTGCTAAACACTATTCAAGGTCTGTCTCAAAGGTGAAAGGACAACCTGAAAATCTGTTGTGTCAGAAGCAGGAGAAAAAATGTCCTTTCAGCTACCCTACTAGTAAAAGTAAGATACTATTACCCTATTTTGTGATAAAATAAACTAAACTTCAGATTTTAACCATCAATAACAAATTACTTGCTCAACACAAATCAAACTTGGACAACTATGAATTGATAAAGCATAAACGAGACTAAAAACGTGACTGAACTAAGTATTAAAACCAACTTGATGGGAATGAATTCGATTTGTGCAAACTAATTACTAAACAAAAAACTAAATTCACAAACTTATGCTCAAAACAGAATGAGCATCGTTAACAATCGGACAACGACTAACAACAACTAAATAATCGACTAACTAAGTGAACGATTTAACTAATACACTAAAGATCATGTTTAAATCAATAACGAATCTAACAAACCACTAAACTAAATAGAGATCTAATTAAATAAACCTAACTTGAAACTCTAATTAACAAGAAATAACCAAAACAGAAAAAAAAAAAAAAAAAATCAGAAACTAATCTACCAAATAAAAAAAAATCAGAAATTAATTAAAGAGATGACGATTATACCTAACAAGTATGCTTGAAACCGTTCGAGCCACGAGAAGACGCCGGAGATGCTAAAAGGCGACTACTCGACTCCGAAACACACATTTCTTTCGGGTAGATGCTAGAACGAAATGCGTTTCAGCATCTCGCCAAAAGAAACAAGTGTATTTGAGTCGAAAAATAGCTAAGATGGTGGTTCGGGGCATTTTAGCGGTGGTGAGGCAGTGGAGCCATGGCGGCGGCGAGGAGCGGGCCGGCGGCGACGGGGATTTTGGGGGTGAAATGGGTAGGAAACGATAGGTCTCGTGGAGCTCTATCCATTCATGTATGTATTGTAGGGTGGTGTGGGCCGGAGCTTCAAGAATTTGGACCAAAAAGTGGCGGTTAAAGTTTCTTAGATCTAAAATTCAAGGAGTTTGAGGGTTGTTTGAAGGAATTGGTTTGGAGATATGGGAAGAGGAAGTTGTGGAGATTATATGGTGTTAATTTGGAGGTGTTTGGAGGTGGTCTGCCGCCGGTGGGTGATTTCCGGCTGCGGCGGCGACGGCGGAGAGAAGAGAGAGAAGAGAGAGAGAGAAGAGAGAAAGAGTTATGGGGGAAATGAGGGAATTTTTCAGATTTTTGAGGCTTTAAATACCTCTTGAGAGATCAAATATGGACCATTACATCAAGGGGTGATCAATGGGTGAGATTTGATCTTGGGCCACTTAATGAAACGACGTAGTTTTGAGACAAAACTACGTCGTTCCGGACCCTTTCAAAGGCAACCCCTTATCTTGCACTTTTGGCCACTTTCTCTTTCAAATTTGGCCCAATTTCTTTCTTAATCCTACTTATTAAAATAAATTTACACCAACAAATAAATTAATTAAGTAACTTATTCAAATGATCAATTAACTAGATTAATTCACCAATTGAATAGTTAGTTAATTCCTAAAATGCACAAATAAAGAAAGAACTATTTTTTGGTATTTTATGATAGGAAATATGCAATCAAAGACACAAAAACTAGGAAATATAATTAAAGCAACAAAATACTAATGACTTTAGGAGGTGTTAAAATAGTACAAAAATTAGGTATTCATAGCTGCCCCTCTTTGCTCGAGAACATGAAGAGTTTTCGTGCAAAGAAAAGTGAATGCCATGGCTAATTTTTGCTCACATATTACTCCAATGAAAGCATTTTTTTAAAATGGTGACCGAACCCTGCTTCCGAGGTAGCCTACATATCCTTGTTTAGAGGAATCAGGTCAGTGTAGTTCTGGAAATATTTGGTAGCTGGGACTACCAGACACTAGATTTAAGACTGTTATTGCTGCTGTTGTTGTTGTTATTGTTACTTGCTGCTTGCATCAAAAGGAAAAGAGAAAGAACTACATATGTCTGGAAACTAAGAGTTACAAAATTCCTAATCTATGTGTCTTGTGGAGTCAAACCTTGATTCTTGACCTGCTCGCTTGTGTTGACCTTAGATTGGATCTTGATGCTCTTTGAGGAAAGGATCATGGCTCATTCTCGATTGCTTGCTTGCTTTCTGGATCAGAGTTCGGGAAAATGAAACTCGAGAAGCTGGGCTGCTGACACATTATCCAAGCTAACTCCAACTATCTGGTGACCGAAAAACTTCTTTATTATGATGAGAAAGTTGAAACTGCAAGCTTTAATCGTCACAACATGTGCTCTACGGCAGGGCTTGCAAAGCCATCAAAGACAAACAAAACGAACAAAATATTTTGCCCCAGTTTGGCACTGAGAAAATTTTGCGAGTTATTGGGTAAAACTGCAGGTCAGCTTATTTTATTTGAAAGATCCAAAAATGAAACTAAAGGCTCCGAAAAGGATGTTCTTATCTTAGGTATAAAATTGATATAGCTTGGACTTAGGAGGTGCTTGTCCCCTGGATATCATTGGAATGGCTGTGAGATTAAAGGACTCGAACAAGGAATTGCATCTCCTTGGAATATTGACTCATATTAGGGAGTGCATCTCCTATTAAAATGAATACGGTTGACTCAAGCTAGGAAGTGTGTCTCCTAAGAGTGAGGTTGAAAGACTCAGACTAGGAAGTGCATCTCCTAGGATTAATGGTTCATATTAGGAAGTGTGTCTCCTATTGGAATGACTCAAGCTAGGAAGTGCGTCTCCTATGAGTGAGGTTGAAAGACTTGGAGGGAATGTAACCAGGAGTTGGCACCCTGTATCACTGAGAAAGAATGTAACTAGGGGTTGGCGCCCTGTATCACTAACGAAGAATATAACCAGGGGTTGGCGCCCTGTATCACTAAGGGGGAATATAATCAAGGGTTGGCACCCAAACTAAGAAGTATGTCTCCTACGAGTGAGGTTGAAAGACTTGGAGAGAATGTAACCAGGGGTTGGCGCCCTGTATCACTGAGAATGAATGTAACCAAGGATTGGCGCCCTATATCACTAAAAAAGAATGTAACCAGGGGTTGGCGCCCTGTATCACTAAAGGGGAATATAATCAAGGGTTGGCGCCCAAACTAGGAAGTGCGTCTCCTACGAGTGAGGTTGAAAGCCTTGGAGGGAATGTAACCAGGGGTTGGCGCCCTGTGTCACTAAGAATGAATGTAACCAGGGGTTGGCGCCCTGTATCACTAACAAAGAATGTAACCAGGGGTTGGCGCCCTGTGTCACTAAGAATGAATGTAACCAAGGGTTGGCACCCTGTATCACTAACAAAGAATGTAACCAGGGGTTGGCGCCCTGTATCACTAAGGGGGAATATAATCAAGGGTTGGCGCCCAAACTAGGAAGTGCGTCTCCTACGAGTGAGGTTGAAAGACTTGGAGGGAATGCAACCAGGGGTTGGCGCCCTGTGTCACCGAGAATGAATATAACCAAGGGTTGGCGCCCTATATCACTAACAAAGAATGTAACTAGGGGTTGGCGCCCTGTATCACTAAGGGGGAATATAATCAAGGGTTGGTGCCCAAACTAGGAAGTGCGTCTCCTACGAGTGAGGCTGAAAGACTTGGAGGGAATGTAACCAGGGGTTGGCACCCTGTATCACTGAGAATGAATGTAACCAAGGGTTAGCACCCCGTATCACTAACAAAGAATGTAACCAGGGGTTGGCGCCCTGTATCACTAAAGGGGAATATAATCAAAGTTTGGCGCCCAAACTAGGAAGTGCGTCTCCTATGAGTGAGGTTGAAAGAATTGAAGGGAATGTAACCAGGGGTTGGCGCCCTGTGTCACTGAGAATGAATGTAACCAGGGGTTGGTACCCTGTATCACTAACAAAGAATATAACCAGGGGTTGGCGCCCTGTATCACTAAGGGGGAATATAATCAAGGTTTGGAACCCAAACTAGGAAGTGCGTCTCCGACGATTGAGGTTGATAGACTTGGAGAGAATATAACCAGGGGTTGGCGCCCTGTGTCACTGAGAATGAATGTAACCAGGGGTTGGCGCCCTGTATCACTAACAAAGAATGTAACCAGGGGTTGGCGCCCTGTATCACTAAGGGGGAATATAATCAAGGGTTGGCGCCCAAACTAGGAAGTGTGTCTCCTACGAGTGAGGTTGAAAGACTTGGAGGGAATATAACCAGGGGTTGGCACCCTGTATCACTGAGAACGAATGTAACCAGGGGTTGTCGCCCTATATCACTAACAAAGAATATAACCAGGGGTTGGCGCCCTGTATCACTAAAGGGGAATATAATCAAGGTTTGGCGCCCAAACTAGGAAGTGTGTCTCCTACGAGTGAGGTTGAAAGACTTGGAGGGAATATAACCAGGGGTTGGCACCCTGTATCACTGAGAACGAATATAACCAGGGGTTGTCGCCCTATATCACTAACAAAGAATATAACCAGGGGTTGGCGCCCTGTATCACTAAAGGGAGAAAGTAACCAGGGATAGGATACCTTGTATTAAAGTGGAACCTCACTAAGGATTAGTGTACCTCAGGTTGGAAAATACATCTAGGAATTGGTGTACCCTATACTGAACATGCGACTAGGGTGTGGTGTGCCCTATATCAAAATGGGACCTGAACTAAGGACTAATGTACCTTATGCTGGAAAATGCAGTGGTTGATGAAGTAATTATGGGCATGCCTAGAAAGCAGAAGTAGAGTCTTTGAAGAACTTACATTTGATACATTCGTACTTTGAGAACTTCATTTCTACGCTACTTTGTTTCCTACTTCAAACAAAGAAAGATTTGTGAGTTTAACAGTGGTTGTCGGTTTGTGGCCTTGATGCCCTGAGTAGTTTGAATTTGCGGCCACCTTGATGAAAAAGAACTGATTCTTTTAGCGCGATACCGAGTTGCTCGGATACTCTGTATTGCTTTCTGGAAATCTTGGTTTTCCATCGTTGCCCTCGACTATTTTCGTACCCGAATGTCTAAGGTGATGTTGAACCTTGTCTATAAAGCAAGTCTTCACTTTGTAGGTTTTTTTCCATTAAAAATCAAACTTGATTATCTTGCACCTGATTTCAGTTTGTGTCTGTGGTGCTATCAGCTTTGCCCATGAAGCAAGTCCTACTTAGTGACCTTTTTGATTTCTTCGAAACACTTTGTTCGGCTTATCAGAGGAAATTAGAGTTGGATTTGTGCCTTTGTCAATACCGTGTATGCCTTACATCATTTGTTTTGCACTTACGGGGAACAGTGACCAATTTTGTGTCCCTTTCTTTGTTGGCTTCTAAGCAAATAGACCAGCAAAGTTTTCTCTTTGGAACTTTCGTCTCCATGAAACCTCAGATCTCGTTTAATCTCAACAACCTATTGTGCATGTTGCCTTCTGGATATGTCCTCTTTGATGTGCTAGGATAGAACTCGTTTTGTATAGATAGAAAGCTGGTAACAAATTTTGAAATTATTTTTCTTTTATTTTTTTATAAATACTGACTCAAAATAATAATGCAAATGAATAAAATGACGCGATGTGAAAATGAGAAAGAATAGTATTTAACTGAAAAATGACACTTTACGAGGAGAGAAACATAGAATGGGCTCTTTTGAATATGGTAGTCAAGCTTTAATGATCATGACATGCATTTTGGATTGAGCGGCCAAATCTATCCAGCCAATCTACCCTTTCTACTTGTTATTCCCTTTCGTCTTTGAAGTTGGCCTCTTTGTGCAAATCATTTGCATAAAATCATAGCTCAACTTCGACTGGTAGTACCCCGGAAGGTTTTCACCAACCAATCTCTCTCATTTATTTATCTCTACTTACCATCACCTTACAGTGCCCATGAGGGTTTTCACTAGTACGACCTCTCATTTTTTATTTGTTTGAATTTTTTTTTTTTTTTGCTTTCTTGTGTGAGAAACTTGACATTGTTCTATGTCGTGTGACAACTGTTGCTTATTACGTGCTTCGCTTGGCATTCTTAGAGATTAATTGGGAGGTCTTTATTTGTATGGATTTTGGATAGGGTTAAAAAGAAAGGGTTGTATGAAGGCTCAAAATAGACTCAAGATGATGGAGTTGTATACTTACAACTCTTGGAATCGACTCTTCATAAAAACATAAATAAAAAAATAAAAAATAAAAAATAAAAAAAAATAAAAAATTCCCGCCCTAGTTTCAGATACTGGGGAATTTTTATTTTTGATTTGGTTGGACTGAACCCTAGTATAGAGCTGCCTACGTATCCTTTAAAGGAATCAAGTTAAACGTAGTTCAAACTAACACGAAAGATTTCTTTGTTGTCTCTTTTTTCTTTTCATTTTTTCATTTTTCTTTTCTCCTTTCCTTTTCCTCTCTTCTCTTTTTTGTTTTAAACAACAAATTGACCTAGCTCCTATTTTCTGGTGGCATTTGTTTTTTTTTTTGTTTTTGAACTTTGACTCTATAGTTGATTGCAAGAGAGGGGGGTCAAAGAAAAATAAAACAGGCTCAAAAGGGGCGACGAAGAGTATAAGTATTTAGGTAGAAGAAAAATGGCCTCCCGCCTCAAGAATGCCAAACATACTATCTCTTCTCAGGTTCGGCATTGATAGACATGAATGTCTTCTTGGTTTTGTCAGTTGTACAGCTCCGTAGTCAATATCTTGTTCGCAACAAATGATCTTTCATAAATTGGAGCCACATTTTATTGGTCTTTGCCTTGATGTGAAGTGATACATTTCAGTACCAACTAATCTATTTTAAATTCCTTGGAATGCACCTTCTTTGGAGATTTGGGTCATCTTCCCTGATATGATTACATTATGGTAGGTCATGGCCAAAGAGCCTTTCATCGATTACTCCGACTAGGCTTCAAAACTTTCAATTATCGTTAAGCCGGTATTCATGATAGGTTTGAGATAAACATCTTTAATCTCTACAGATATGACTATATTGGTTCCATGTGACACATGCTTATCATCAAAGTTCTTCAACTTCTTATTTATCCTTCGAGTATTTTTTCTCGATTCAATTCAAGATTAGATAGGCTTTCTAAAATCTAGCCGAAAACTCCGCATGCATGTCACGTCACTAAAATTAGCGTGAAAAGAACTATATATGCAAAAGAACCATACATTTTATTGATTAAAGGATAGAGAGGTTTGATTAAAGGATAGAGAGGTTTAAATATATGTATCCTAATTATATGTATTAAAACAAAGAATGAGTCGGTACACATGGTTTAAATACAATTAATATTGAAGAGTCAAGGAGCGGGAATGCACACATGACTACTTTATTAAAAAATAATATCGACCAAGGACCGTGTATGAACACATGGTCTACATCTCAAACGTGACTAAAATTGCCTATCGCCTATCGTTTCAGCATCTCGCCAAAAGAAACGAGTGTTTTTGAGTCGAAAAATAGCTAAGATGGGGGTTCGGGGCATTTTGACGGTGGTGAGGCGGTGGAGCCACGGCGGCGGCGAGGAGCGGGCCGGCGACGACGGGGATTTTGGGGGTGAAATGGGTAGGAAAAGATAGGTCGCGTGGAGCTCTATTCATTCATGTATGTGTTGTAGGGTGGTGTTGGCCGGAGCTTCAAGAATTTGGACCAAAAAGTGGTGGTTAAAGTTTCTTAGATCTAAAATTCAAGGAGTTTGAGGGTTTTTTGAAGGAATTGGTTTGGAGATGTGGGAAGAGGAAGTTGTGGAGATTATATGGTGTTAATTTGGAGGTGTTTAGAGGTGGTCCGCCGCCGGTGGGTGATTTCCAGCGACGGCGGTGGAGAGAAGAGAGAGACGAGAGAAAGAGTTATGGGGGAAATGAGGGAATTTTTCTGATTTTTGAGGCTTTAAATACCTCTTGAGAGATCAAATATGGACCATTAGATCAAGGGGTGATCAATGGGTGAGATTTGATCTTGGGTCACTTAATGAAACGACGTAGTTTTGAGTCAAAACTACGTCATTCCGGACCCTTTCAAAGGCAGCCCCTTATCTTGCACTTTTGGCCACTTTCTCTTTCAAATTTGGCCCAATTTCTTTCTTAATCCTACTTATTAAACTAAATTTACACCAACAAATAAATTAATTAAGTAACTTATTCAAATGATCAATTAACTAGATTAATTCACCAATTGAATAGTTAGTTAATTCCTAAAATGCACAAATAAAGAAAGAACTATTTTTTGGTATTTTATGATAGGAAATATGCAATCAAAGACACAAAAATTAGGAAATATAATTAAAGCAACAAAACACTAATGACTTTAGGAGGTGCTAAAATAGTACAAAAATTAGGTATTCATATCTATGCTGATCATCCCAAAATCGATAACCAAAATTATTATTACCATAGCCAATGAAGAAACATTTCTTGGCTTTAGGATCAAGCTTATCTTTATAATTAGAGTTTACATGCACATAAGCAACACAACCAAAACTTTTCAAATGTGAGAGAGTTACCTCCTTTCCTGTTCCTACCTCCTCAGGAATTTTAAAATTCAGCGATACAGAGGGTCCCATGTTTATGAGGTAAGTTTCCGTGTTAACAGCCTCAGCCCAAAAATACTTCAGCAATCCAGAATATATTCTCATACTTCTGGCTCGTTCATCCTCTCAGCAATGCCATTTTGTTCCAGTGTTCAGGGAACTGTCTTGATCATTCTGATCCTATTCTCAAAGTAGAATGCTTTAAACTCTTGGCTGTCATACGCTCCTCCGTTGTCAAACTTGAGACATTTTAACTTTAGGTTTGTCTGATATTCAACTTTAGCTTTCCATCTTATAAAGGTAACAAAAACATTAGATTTATTTTTTATAAAATAAATCCATACCTTTCTCGTGGAATCATCAATGTAGGTGACATAATAGCGCGAGCCTCCTAGAGAAGTTACATGAGTTGGTCCCCACACATCTATATGCACTTGTTCTAACTTCTCTTTCTTTGGCGTCCTTCCCGGCTTTGAGAAACTAACTCTCTTTTGTTTCCCGTAAATGCAATCTTCGCACAAACCTAATTCAATATGCTTTAGGTTTGGAAACCTTTCTTTGGATGCCAACAACTTCATTCCCTTCTCACTCATATGCCCGAGCCTCCGGTGCCATAATGTTGTATCACGGCTATGATCAACTGTTGCTATAGTATCTCTCTATATTGCAGTTGCATACAGTGTTCCCTTCTTAAAGCCCCGTGCCACAACCAAATTTCCTTCGGTTATATTCCATGATTCGTTACCAAATGTTGTTGTATATCATTCACTCTCATTTTGACCCATAGATATCAGATATTTCTTGAGGCCAGGAACATGTCAGACATTTTGCAATTTCCATAGCGTGTCTTGTGAAGTCTTTATATGAACTTTACATTTTCCGACAATGTCTAGAGGTTCGCCATCTACTAGATAAACCTTCCTGAATTTTCCAGCAATATCATTATGCAATAATTCTTTGCATGATGTAGAGTGAAAGGATGCACCTGAGTCCAGAATCCAAGATTCGACTGGACTGTCTGCACAACAAATTAGTGCATCACTGACTTGTTCAGCAATTACATTTGCTGAATTTTCTTCCTTCTTCCTCTTTGGTTCTCTACATTGACTACTGTAGTGACCCTTTTTATCACAATTCCAACAAGTAATGTCCTTGCGATTTTTGGATTGCCCTCTTCTCCTTGACTTTGATCTGTCACGACCATGACTTTGTCCTCTTTGGTTGCTTCTCCCATACTTTTGGTATTAAAAGCAAATCATGGGGAATCACTTGATTCTCTTCGGCGAATATCTTCGCTTAGAACCAAGTCTCTAATATCATTCAATTTACGTTTGGTATTTCCCGATTAACTGCTAATTGCAGTTACCGTTGCAGACCAACTCTCCGGTAGAGATGATAGTAGAATCAATGCCCTGACTTTGTCATCAAATATTATATTAATAGAACTCAACTGAGTTAATATTATATTAAACTCATTGATATGTTCACTGACAAATCCACCTTCTGTCATCTTTAAGTTAAACAATCGACGTATTAAATAGACTTTAGTTGAAGCAGATAGCTTCTCGTATATATTTAATAACGCCTTCATCAGGCCTGCAGTGGTCTTCTCGTTAATGATGTTAAACGTCATATTTCGTGTCAGTGTCAAACAAATCACACCAAGAGCTTTGCGATCTAATGATCCCAATCCGTTTTGGCTAAATTCTCTGGTTTTTCCTCGGTCAGAGGTAAGTGTAATTTTTACTGGTACAAATAATCCTCTATTTGTATTTTTCATAGTCCAAAATATTTTCCATTGAACTTGTCAATCTTAACCTTCCCTTCTTCCGATGCCATTTTTTACAAAAAAGAATTTATGTGAATAGTGCATGTGAATAATAATGACGAATACTATTCCGTGTAAGAAAGAAATCTCCCAACCGTATAAGGTAGACAACGATCACTATTGGTGAACAGTAATATCATTATTTATGAATAGTACTTCACTATTGTGAATATTGTTAGTAATGATGATCAATAGCGTCGCATTATTCTTGTGAATAGTGCATGCACTAATACCGTACTTTTCTACCAGAATTACACTGTTTGTGATCTGATACCAATTGTTGGGAAACGTTTCAGGCTAATAGAAGGGAAAACATATTTAACAGAGAAAAGCAATAAATTGCACATGACAAGACAAGACAAGATTTATGTGGTTCGACAATTTTTGCCTACTTCACGGCCACACAAAGAATAGCTCTTTATTAATTGAAGAGAAAGAAGATGTTGAGGGATGATTTACAATTGAGGAAGAGGATGTCCATTTATAGGCAGAGCGTCTGCCGAAAGAACATTTTCAGCGAATGTGAATACGAAGAGGACGATACCGCAAATTGCACGCCGAATTCTTCTTTCGTATTTGCAGCCTGCCAACTTTGACTTTTCCATGTTTTCTTTTCTTCTCTTTTTCTGTCTTCTTTTACAGCTTTTGTTTTTTCACGTTTTCTTTCTTCTCTTTTTCTCTTTGTCTTCTTTTATGGCTTTTGTCTTTTTTCTTTTATTTCTTTTACATCTGGGTTTGTTCCTTTCACACATGTTCCCCTGAAGTATAGTAGGAAGAAATTGAGGTGGCAAAATTCATTCATTTTGCAGTTACTCGCCTAGCTGGTTCAAATTTAAACATGTTAGGCTATAATTCTTGGAAAAATTAAGCGACACAGAAAACATATACACTGTATTTACCATTCGTAGCAATACCTTAAAAAAATTACTATTTGTAGCTATAATTGAATTTATAGCAAATCCACGTGTAGTACTGAAACAAGAGATCAATTATTTTGAGTTGAAATAATAGATCAGTTGGTTAGACTACCCTCTTAATAAGTAGAGGATTTGAGTGCGACTCTCAACGAGAACATGTTATTTTTCTGTATTTATGTATTTCGCTTTGGCTATATGTAGCACGCCGAATAATTTCAAAATATTTAAGCGTATTTAATAAAGTTAATGTGTGTTAATTATATTATTTTGTATGTAGACGAGGACTATTAATATGATAGATATTAATTAGATATGATAATAAGTATACGAGGTGTATTTGAAGTGCTATATGGCATAAGGAGATCCCTCGGGACAAATCAAGTTGGAAATTTTATGATAGACTAAAGTTTCAAATGAGTACGCACAAGATCTAACTTTGGACATGACTATATACATATATATAAGGAGTTGTGTGATTAGATACCTATAAAATGAAAGATCTTTGAGTCTAGTTTTTAACACTTCAAACCGTTTGTCATTTGGACATTCCTACAAGAAGTTATGACTAAATTACCAAAGGCTGGCAGATGAGTGAACTGCGGATGCGAAGCATCCGGGGATGCGTTCGAAAGAAAGGCTGGCAGTGAACTGCTGCCATAGAATCCAGGTTCGTATCCGAGATTTGAATAGAAGTGAACTGGGGATGCAAAACATCCAAGGCCGCGTTCGAAACCCATAAATCTGGGCCTATAAATACAAAGTCGGGGGAGGAGAGTATTTTGAGTATTGGGGGTTAGGGTTCTTCAGGTGAAGGGGTGATTTTAAGCTCAAATCAAGTTCAATAAACTAAGGTAAGTTGTTAATAATGTTTTGGGTTGATTATTACTCAAACAACATGAGTTTTAACATCATTCTTGCATCCAAATGCTAGACTTCATCATCAAATCCTCAAGAACACTAAAATCACCAAAGTTGTGATTTTTCAAGATTGAGCTACTAGAGGTCATTTCAATGCTTCAAACTCGTTTATTATGAGTAGTTAGAAGTATTTGAAGCATTTGTTAGAAGTTTTAATGGTTGAAAGATTGGATTATAAAACTCTAGTTCATGGAATGAATAGTACTTTTGAGAAAATAAGAGAGAAGATGAGTATTAATCTTGGCGATGAAATTGATGAATACAATGAACCTATGGAGTTATTTATTAGCAAAAGTTGGGTTAACTAAGTAATCACCCAAATTATATATTTTGCAAGTGTTGATTATGAAAGACGATGACTTGTAACTTGGTGGTGTTGGACAATTGATGTTGTATCATTAATGATTTCGAATGGGTATTAAAATATAAGAATGAAGTTGAATGGCCTAGCTTGTAAATTTATTTGGCGATTTGAGTTGTTGGAGGTTTGTAGCCAATTTATGAGACATCTATGGATATTGATCAATATTTTAGGTCATATTTTGATGTAATTAGGAAATCCAATTGTAGATATCAACTTGTTGGTGATGTTTGGGCATTTTACTCAATATTGGAATGATGGAAGAGGATTGAAAGCTTGTGGGAGTTAATAAAGCGAAAGGGAGGTAAGTTGATTAAAACTTACTCTTCTTGAGGGACTTTCTCTAAAAGTATGTTTCAAGTTAATACTTAAGTTGTTTGCAAATGTGCTTTCATGCTTGTGGGGACAAACAAGTACGAATGTCTCCATATACTAGAATATTATATTGTATATGTAGTGTCATGCCGTTTTATAAAATTTTATTTTAAATCTTGTTGGAAAAATGACACTCAAGATAAATGTTATAAGTTTTTATCAAAACTTACATATTGACAAGAGTATTCATATTTGAGTGCTAAAGATAAGTTTTCATGAAAAGTACTTCTTTTGGAAATTGACGAAAAAAATAGCACTTGTGGTATCTTTTAAAGATTGATGTTAAATTGCTAAAGGTTGTAGCATGTAAAAGGTTGTTTATTTAATTTTTATTCAAATAATTTAGATTTTATATAAATGCTATGAGTTGATAAAAATAGATCATTTTAAGCTACTATGCGTAGATGGCCACTATTTAAAATACATATTTGTGTTCGTTGTTATGAAACTACACGTGCCGGTGTAGGCGTAGATGGCCACTATGTGGTATAGACTACGACAGAGTGCTCTCCCTCAAGAGAGTAATATTGTGTGCTATTATTAGCATGGTTGAGTCGATTCGTACGGTACTACGATGAGACAACCTGAGCAAGTAGGGTGTATGATACTTGCCGCTAGGTACATAACCTAGTTGACTCTCTTATGTCGGTGATGGTATAGTATTCCCAGTGAAAGGTAAGGATGATTTTCTTATGTTTAGGCCTAAGGAGCCGAAAGTGATTTCAATGACTTAAAACAAACGGAATGATTTTGTATGATTTTATCCAAAATTTTGGATTGATGTAAATATTTTAAAAGTTTATATTGTGGTTTACATTTTACTTGTCTTTTATTTAAAATGACACGGATCGTGAATTGATAAAACTTCTTATCGTTTTATATCAAATATTGATGCATTATTATTTTTATAAGTTTGTCCCAAAAACTTAAGTTAGAGAGAGTTTATGATACTTATTGAGTACCGTTGTGGTGTACTCAGCACTTAGGGGGGCTCCTCGGGGTCCCGCTTACTTTACATATTTCAGGATGAGGTATGATACGTGGCATGCGGTTAGGGCTAGGATGACTCTCTTTTCGAGGTATTATGAAGCACCACTTTGGTATAGAGGCTCCATGGATAGTTGTGTTGGATTGAAAAAAATAAGATTGTGGACGTCATGCATAAAGGAATAATCATTTAATTTGATTATATCATTTTTATAAAAAGTTTCATTTATGATTTTGGAAATAAAAAATATGTCGTGACTTGATTTGAAAATGTATAAGATTTTCAATTGGCTTCTGCAATGATACTTAGTCTTGACATATGGGTTGGTTCACTCGGGTCGGATAGTGTGTCGGGTACCGGTCACGCGGATTTGGGTCGTGACAAACTTGGTATTAGAGCACAAGGTTCTAAGTTGAGTCCTAGAAAGTCTATGGAGCCATGTCAAGTAGAGTCTCTCTTATCGGTGTGTTGTCGGCCACACTTATATGGGGAGGTTATAATGACATCTAGGGTGTTTTACTTTCTTCATACTCCAGATCGTGCGTTTGTACCTAAGAAAAAATATTTTCACAGTTTTTTTTTTTAAAAAAAGTAAAAAAAACGAAAGAGATATTGGGCAAGTTGATTATTACCCGTCATTCGATCATCTTAATACAAACAAATTTTAAGGTGGTTGAGTCCTGATTGTTTATTGATTTGACCCGTTTTGAAGATTTGACTCAACCCACCCGTTTACCAACTGCAGGAGAAACCACTCCCTATGCCTTGTGAGTAGGGTGTAAGATGAGAAATAGTGAAACGTGAAATATACAAATAATGTAGGGTAAAGAAGCATTTAATTCATAGCATAAACAACCTATTATTGGGTTGCTAGGATTTGGAAAGGAGAACTCGGTGATCCCATTGGAGGTGTTAATCAATGGGACAAGGGAGTAAGTGATTTCTATGAGTAAAAACCTAGGATTCCTTAATTTCTTTTACCTACTATTCAATACTTATTCTCTTGACTTTTTGTTTTATTAGAGCTTCAAGGTTATAAATAGGAAGAGTACCATTTCTAAATATTATTGCAGATTATGCCTTTCTTGTTGTCTGAGGAGTTCATACTCATGTGGTTTCGATGTTGTTTGTTGTTTGTTGTTTGTCTAGCCTAGTTTTAGTATTGGAAATCACACCAAATCACCTTGAGGATTAAAGGTCTGAGTTTTGATGGTGTTGAATCAAGACTTGACAATCCAATATAAAGCAAATACTAGGAATATATGATTTGTTCTAAGTAATATCTATATGACCAAGTTGCAGGTATACAAAATAATAAAAAATGGTTAAACAAAATCCTCTTTGCTACTTAAGCGCAACCTTCCCATATGTGGTCCTGCAATTGCCTTTTACCTTTATCAGTCCTGATACAAAATGTTTCAGTACTCTGCTAACTACAGAGTGCATCTGAGCATAGTCTACAATAATATCTACAAATATCATCTTAAAAACTCCTGGGCAGATTTCTTATAACAAACAACTAATTGCTATTCCATAGGCAAAAGGCAATATATCTTGGAACCAAATACTATGTATATGGGTAAAAATATGTCTTTATAAATTTAAGCCAAGATACTACTAAGGGAAGAGTTCCCAAGTCGTCGTTTGTCGAGATGGCCCAAGAAGCAGCAAAGTGTCATGACACAAAATCCAACTAGTCGTGATGGCACCTAGCCCAACCTGCTAGGTAAGCCAGTTAACCACTAACCAATTCCAATAACAATCAATAAGGCAATTAAGTAAAGAAATTATCTGAATCTGATACATTCCCCAAGAACTGGTGTTACAAATCATGAGCTTCTAAGAATAGAGTTTACAATGCAGAAATAAAATAAATGCATCGTCTGTTTGAAAAGTACATAAACCGAGTTTTATAGATCTAAGGCTACCACGAACAAGAGGCAGCTACTACCGGGACGCAGGTACATCTTCAAATTCAGCTCCCCTCGAACACAGCAACATCAACAGCCAACATCTGCATGCAAGGTGCAAAAGTGTATTATGAGTACAACCGACCCCATGTACTCAATGAGTAACAAATCTAACCTTAGATTGAAAGTAGTGACGAGCTAACAGAAAAGTCGGGTCCAACACCAATATTCCACAACAGTTCATAACAGCATAGTACGATAACAAAAGAAGTATCTCAGAAATAAAAGGCTCGGTTCGTTCACAGTTCCAGAAAAATAGGCATTTCTTTTCGAGTATCTCAGTGAAAATTTAAATCTTTTACCGAAAAACTAATATATGAGTAAGTTTGAAAACTGTGATTTTTTCCAAAAATCCTTTCAACAAATAGTAAGATGTTTCATTTTCAGATAGCATGAGGAATGTACTTCTCTATGCCTACATGTCAAGATACAGGTAAAATCATAAATGTCCCCAAAACTGAGTAGCAGAAGGAAATGCACCTCTATGCATGTATCTCAAATACGCATGTCAAATGCAATGCATCCCGATGATGAGCTCATGTACTCACACTCTTAGAGTACTCAATCTTATTATCTCGCATTTTCTCTCACTATGTTCGGCACACTCAATCACTCAGCATTGTACAATATCCGTTGCGGCGTGTAGCCTGATCCCTATTTATAGTCGACTGCGCTCACTGGGGGTGTCCAGACTCCGGAGAGGCTCCTTTCAGCCCAAGCGCTATAATTCGCACGGATAACTCACGTGCCATAATATCAATACCTGGAATCGCATGGACAACTCACGTGCCGTACAGACAACTCATGTGCTATAATATCAATATCTGGAATCACACGGATAACTCACGTGCTATGGTGACAACATCCTCACAAACAGGCCCCCGACCTCACTCAGTCATCAATCTCTCCAGTCTCACTCACGGGCTCACAATGTCATGAAACTAGTCCGACAACAATGATATGATGTATCAATAAATAACTGAGACTGGGATATGATATGAATGCATGAATATGAATGAGTATGAAATATCAATGAAATCAGTGAGATGATAGTAAGAAACAGCCATTATGGGTCCAAACAATATCAGCATAATGCCTAAGCATGATTGACAGCTTAACTACTTTATCACATGATGAAAATACGGATATCAACAAAGAAGGACCACTATATTGTGCCATGGAAACAACAGAGTCCCAATTCACACGGTGCACGCCCACACACCCGTCACCTAGCATGTGCGTCACCTCCATACCAATCACATAACATGTATTTCGGGGTTTCATACCCTCAGCACTAAGATTAGAAGAGTTACTTACCACGAACAAGCCAATACCAATGTCGAGCAAGCCAAGCGATGCTCCAAAGATGCCATCACGCGCGTTCCGACTTCCAACGGCTCGAAAATAACTAAAAACAACTCAAATGCATCAAATAATGCTAAAGGAACCAATTCCGATCGAAAAATATCAAATCTTGAATCAAAAGCCCAAAAACGGCCAAAAGCCCATCCCTGGCCCACACCTCGGAACCCGACAAAATTCACAAAATCTGGCAACTCATTCAATTATGAGTCCAACCATACTAGTTTTACTCAAATTCGACACCAATTCGATGTTCAACACTCAAAAATTCATATTATTAAACTTTAGGCCAAAACCCCCAATTTACTCTTTAAAATTCACAATCCAATTACCAAAAATGAAGGTAGATTCGTGATATAAGATCAAAAATGAGTAGAGAACACTTACCCCAAGTTGTGTGAAACATTTCCTCTCCAAAGTCGCCCAATCCGAGCTCCAAAATCCGAAAATGAAGCTAGAAACCAAAGACCTCGAATTATAGGTTCTGCCCAGCGATTTCCGCATTTACGAACAATTCGTCACACCTGCGACCACCGCTTTTGTGGAAAAACATTTCATCTGCGAAAAATGGCCTTGCCCAGCAACCCCCGCACTTGCAGTATTAAGCTCTACATCTGCGAAGACTCTCGCACCTACGCTCCATCACTTCGCACCTGCGCCCTTTTATCCGCTTCTGCGGGCCTCCTCATCCAGCTCTCATCTCGCATCTGCGATGCCTTTATCGCTTCTGCGGCCATCGCACCTGCGAGCCCATTTCCACAGGTGCAAAAACACCAGAACCAGTAGCCTTCAACAATGCAATATGCAACGAAATTGATCTGAACCTCGTCCGAAACTCATCTGAGGACCCCGGGACCTCAACCAAATATACCAACAAGTCCCATAACATAATACGGATCTACTCAAGGCCTCAAATCACACCTAACAATATCAAAATGATGAATCACACCTGAATTCAAATTCAATGAATTTTGAAACTTCAACTTCCATAACCGATGCCGAAACATATCGAATTACGTCCGATTGACCTCAAATTTTGCACACATGTCACATTTCAAATTACGGACGTATTCCAATTTCCAGAATAGGATTCCGACCCCGATATCAAAAAGTAATCCCATGGTCAAACTTCCCAAAAATTCAACTTTTGCCATTTCAAACCAAATTCCACTACGGACCTCAGAATCCCAATTTAAAGCTTCGACAATGAAATCCATTCTTCTAATTCGATTCCGAATAACCTCAATATCAAAACCGACGATTCACATAAGTCATAATGCATCATATGGAGCTACTCATGCCCGTAAATTACCGAGCAAAGTGCAAATTCTCAAAATGACCGGTTGGATCGTTACACAATGTTGGTGGTCGAAGAGTCAACGAGAGCCGTAGTCGAGATGTCAATAAGGGTTGAGGTTGAGGTTGAGTACCGTTGACAGAGTTGTAACGGTTAGTTTTCAAGATAGGATATTAAATAAAATATTCTAGTGGATATTCTTTGCACTTGTACTATTAGGGTTTCTTAGGAATATGTCCCATATAAATAGAAAAAGAGACAATGATAGGGGCATGTGATATTCATTTGTTAAGAACACACTTTGACTTAAAGATTCGGCTCTCACTTACTAAGATACAAACATCACCTTTTCACTAAGATCCTTGGTCATACTTTTCCATCAATTCTGAGAATAACTCGAATATTCAAGAATTTGTCTATCATTCATTATAAGGAGGAAGATTCACTTATTACATCCTTTATTGGGTGAATCATTCCTTCTATTTACTTAAATGTCATTCATTGTTGTTCTTTATCATTGAATGTTATTTTATTATATTTGGCTTCTAGAGTATATATTGCATGTTATCGCCAATATTCAGCCAGACCTACACAACACTCCTTGCTTCTTTAAAACTTCTGTCTAGGGATATTATTGTTAGCTAAGATTAACCTTTGTTTACATAAATTTAATTATTTGAACTAAGATATATATTTGTTGGTCAAACAATTTGGCGTCATCTGTGGGGACTTCTTAGTTGAATGTTTAGTTTCCTCTAGATCTATAACTAACACGGGTAACTATCGTCAAAAAACCCAAGATCTCCTTTCTTTGTTTACACCAAACTCGACATGGAAGGCAACCGAGAAGAAAGGACGAGAATAACAAGTGACTTCCCAACCAACCTTATGAATGTCATCAAAGAAAGCTGTGAAACAACAGGTGAGGACACAATGCCCAGTGCATTCCTTAGGTGAGATGGTCGCTTCCCTCACACTACAACATAACGAAACCCTGTGGCACGACTGCCGAAGCCGCAAGGACTTACACGATACAACAAACGAGCAGTGCAACCAACCCCCTCCCTCCAACGACATGTATAACTCACAATGTCATTGATAGTGCAAGTGACAACGCCCTTGCCTCCCTTCTAAAAAGGATGGAAGAAATGGAGAATAAAAACAAGGCACTCCGGGACCAGATGAAAGAACACCAAGAATGGGTTGATAAGATACCGGGCGATCCTAAGTTGTTGCCGAAGAGGGACGCTGGCCGATTCGTCGTGCATCCGTACAGTGATGATGCAGTCCTACATGCCATACCAAAGACCTTCAAAATGTCACTCTACCTCAGGATATACGACGGCACGACCGACCCTGAAGATCATGTGACTTATTACGTCACCGCCGTGAAAGGAAATGATCTCGCCAAGGAACAAGTATCATCCATTTTGCTGAAGAAGTTTGGCGAAACCCTCATAGGAGGGGCATTAACATGGTATTCGGAGCTCCCAGCACACTCTATAGAAACTTTCAAAGAAATGGCCTACAAGTTCATAACTGCCCATGCTGGACCCAAGAAGGCCGAGGCGAGAGTGAACGACATATTTTCTATTAAGCAGTCCCTGGGAGAGGGACTAAGGGACTTCCTCACCCAGTTCAACCGAGTAAGGATGACTCTACCAAACATATCAGAAGAGATATCGGTCGTAGCCTTTCAAAACGTGCTGAGTAGAGATAGTTCAAGATCAACTAGAAAACTGTTGACTCGGTTGATGAAGTACCCCCACCCACCTGGGACGAAATCCACAATGCTTATTACGCCGAGGTCCGAGCAGATGAGGACGACCTCAACGGGCCAACTCACTGACTAACCTTAGTAAAAGCTGAATCTAGAAAAGATCAAATAGACAATGCCAGAAGAGATAATCCAATCTCACTACCTAACAGGGAACGACATCAACCATATATTAGGACAGCCATTGCGCCCTCCCCCACTACGAAGAAGGACCGTCCAGACCAAGGACGGGAACTCATCGGAACGAAAGAGGTATGCCTCCCTTATTATCTACTCACAATTTTTGTGTGTCACCCAAAGAGATAGTCTACGCTCTGGAGAAACTCGGACTTAATTAAGGTGAAGTGGCCGCCGAAAATGAGATCGGACCCGAACACCAGAAAATCGGACGCCTTCTATGAGTTCCACCAGGAACGAGGGCACAAAACTGAATATTGCATCGCCCTCAGACAAGAGGTCGCAAACATGCTGTGACAAGGGCACATCAAAGAGCTGCTAAGCGACAGGGGGAGAACTAATTTTTCCGGAGGGTGCGAACACCAAGGACCGCCAAAGCCGCCCTCACCAGCTCGTACCATCAACATAATTATCAGCGGAGGTGATGACGCCTCTATCAACAGCGTGAAGTTCACCACTAACCACAAACTCAAGTGATCTATCACCTATGAACGGTACGACAAACTCGAAGAAAGTATCATCTTTGACAAGTCGGATGCCGACGGTTTGGCTTTTCTTCATAATGACACCTTTGTTATTACTTTACGAATTTTAAATACCGATGTTAAATGCATTATAGTGGATTACGGGAGCGGCGCATGTGTGGATTTCAGAGATTTGAACAAAGCATGTCCGAAGGATTCGTTCTCATTGCCTCATATCGACCAACTCATCGATGCAACGGTCGGGCATGAACTACTAAGTTTCTTGGACGTTTACTCAAGCTATAATCAAATACTCATGGAAGAAAAATATTGGTAAAAATCCACGTTCATCACCCACTAAGGAACGCATTGCTACATGGTCATTCCTTTTGGACTAAAGAACGCAGGGGCAACTTATCCAAGGTTGGTAACAAAGATGTTCAAAGACCAGCTCGGCAAAACAATGGAGGTATATATAGACAAAATTCTAGTCAAGTCCAAGAGGAGAGAAGATCACATCGATCATTTTAAAGAAACATTTGACATACTCAGACGGTACGGAATGAAGCTGAACCCAGAGAAATGCGTATTCGGTGTAGCCTCGGGAAAGTTCTTGGGTTTTCTAGTATCACAACGAGGGATCGAGGTCAACCCATAACAAATCATATCCATTTAGGGGATACCACAACTCTTGACCACCAAAACCCAAGTCCAAAGATTGACTGGTCGCATCGCCGCCCTATCAAGGTTCATCTCGAGGTAGTCGCATAGGTGCAATAAATTCTTTGGCGTACTCAAGAAAGACAACAGCCTCGAATGGATTTCTGAATATGTCCATGATCTGTGAGAAATAAAGGCATACCTGTCATCGCCGCCCTTGCTTTCAAAACCCAAGCTGGGGGAGCGTCTCATCGTCTATCTGGTCGTATCCGAGGTAGCAGTAAGCGCAGTCTTAATTCAAGAAAACAAAAGGTACACAATCTTCTATCTATTACATTAGCAAAGCATTCGTCAACGCCAACACAAGATATCCACATCTCAAAATATCTACTTTGGCCTTGGTCATAGTTTCACGGAAGCGTAGACCCTACTTCTAATGCCACCCCATCTCGGTCGTTATGACTTTTCCCCTAAGGAGCATTATGTATAAACATGAGCTATCGGGAAGGGCTGGCCAAATAGGCCATCAAGATCAGCGAGCACGATATCACGTACCAATTGTGAACTGTGATAAAATTGCAAGTGCTCGCCAACTTTAGTGCGAAAATAATGCTTGAAGTCGAAGAGGAGGCCGCCCAAGCTTCCTTCCAAACATGTGACCTATGGGTCCTATACACAGATGGGCATCCAATGCATTGGTGTCTGGACTGGGACTGGTACTCGAGGTCCTGACAGGCGAAGTAATTCAGTAGTCCATAAGGTTCTCGGATATGACTAACAATGAGGCCGAGTACGAGGCCGTAATTGCAGGTTTAAGGTTAGCACTCAAATACGGAGCGGGGCGATTGAAACTGTGTTGTGAATCCCAACTCTTAGTCAACTAGAGTGTGCTATAAAGATTCAAATAGAGTGTACAAATAGAGTGTGCTATAAAGATTCATATTAAATCATCAATATTATCCTTAGCCCCACAGTGGGCGCCAAACTGTTTACCCTTAAAATAAGTAACAATTAAATTTGTACGCAGTTTAAAGGATACGTGATTTAATTTAACACTAATGATCAAATAACAACAAGTAATTTGATTAAAGGAAAACAAACTAATCAAAGCAAGTGTGACAAAGTAATTAAGCATGTCGTTGGATTTGAATGCTAAAGATCGGTTCCAATCGAGCTCTCAGAATGGAGCTCGAGCATAATTGAATGAATGAACAGCTTGAAGAATACTTGAACAATTGCTAAAATACAAAAGTAAACTTTATTGCTTTGATATGTATGCTAACAATGACCCAAAAAGTGAAAAGGTTCCTCTTTTCTTCCCCTTTTTACTAAGAAAACATGATGTACAGTTAATATAGAGCGTGATTCGTGCCGTAATATCCGGCTTATGGCGGATATTTTGGCTCCTCATCTTCCCTCTTTAACCGTCCTCCCTTTAACCTTGATTCTTCGTTTTGCTCGATCATGATCTTCCCATGTTTGGCCATGCTAGATTACCGACGTACCACCCATCTACCCCCCAGGCTTCGATTTGCGGACACCCTTGTTTAACCTGATCCACTGATGAATCACGATGTTTCTCATTTTTTTATCAGAAAATCGGGATAACTTTATCCCCGATTTTACCCGTACACAATCTTCATCAGTATGGTATGTTATTTTGGAGAGGTCAACGCTATGGAAAATCACCCCTTGGTTTTGAATAGAATTCAAATTACCATAAAACAAAATTTTCCTACTCGAGTATATTGTTGTCCATTGTTCACTTAGAAAATTCTAAGGTGGAGTTAGGACAATTGTTAGGAAACAGAATATTTGAAAAGTTTTCTGATGGTAAGCACCCTCCACTTCCAACCAAGAGGTTGTGAGTTCGAGTTACCCCAAGAGCAAGGTGGGGAGTTCTTGTAGGGAAGGATGCCGAGGGTCTATTGGAAACAGCCTCTCTACCCCAGGGTAGGGGTAAGATCTGCCTACACACTACCCTCCCCAGACCCCATTAGTGGGATTATAGTGGGTTGTTGTTGTTGTTATTGTTGTTGTTTTTACAATAGTTTTTCACGGGTTCGAACGAATCGTATAAGCAGTTACTAATGTTTGTATTAGGGTACGTTGTCTATATCACACCCCTTGAGAGTTGTATAGGGAAAAATATGACATGGTACATGGCCGCTTAAAGGAAGGACATGTGGAACACAAAATGGAGATGGCCACCGAACATAGCTATTCCGCTTGTCACCAGAAGGAATAATGATCATAAAAGGACTATTAAATGCTTTTCTCCCGGTAACATTTAATACATAATATTTTGCAGCATTAAGGGTGATGACCCGTTACAAGGAATTTGACATTCATGTATAACGTTGCATCTTCATCAATGGCCCTCATAATTGATATTAAAGAAGGCCATGATCCTAAGACTTCCTTCAATAGACATAGCTATCAATAGATAGCTCAGTTATCATTGTAAAAGACACCAAATTTCTGACTAACTTATGTTACATTCTATACAGCATTTTAATACAATTTGATTCTCTCACTTTTGATCTTATCATTGTTGTGCCCGAAAACCTTATTCCCGGACTCATTAGCTCTGCTATTTCATCTACATTCTAAGGCTAAGTATTTCATATTTTATCAGTTATTTCATTACTTTTTGGATCAAATTAATTCACTTGTCTAGAAACCACAAACAAATTCAACTGTACCATTTTTCGAGTAAACAGTTTGGCGCCCACCGTGGGGCCTAGATAGTCGTGCAACTAAATTGAGCCTTACCTCTTTTACTAACGAGTTTGATTATTTTTGTCCTAGCAAAAATCACAAAAGAAATGGCAGATAACACCATTAACGGCACACGCAACCCTGAAATTCAAGGGGAACAACCTCATTTCGAGGATATAATTAGTGACACTCGCAATGAGGAGAACGACGCCACACTGACGCGTGACGGGCGATACCCTCAATAGGTTTGGGAGAGGACTCCTGATGATGCTGATGATGAGCATGTAGCGGCTGCAGTGAGGATCCTGCAAGAGCAACATGCAATTATTCTAGGCCATCTCACACGGCAGGATCAAGTTATGACGGAACTAAAGCATGCGCTATCAAGTGCTTCAAATAATGCGAACATGTGAGATTTAATTCCTCCTAAGGTTCCCGCAAACCAAACGATGTAGAGAGTCGACAACAACACTCCCAGGGGCGAAGTTGGCTTCGATGGGGCCGGGGGGAGTAGATCCGGCCTCAACAAGAATAACGATACATTCAAGGAGGAAATTTTGCGGTTCATGAAGGAAGTAAACGCCTGCATAGATCAAATCCTGGGCGCACCACTAGTATTGAAGGGCCCGAACTCGAAGAAGTATATTCAGTTACCGTACAAGCCGAGTGTGGCCCCGGAATGAATCCCGAAGCGGTTCAAAATGCCCGAAGTACCGAAGTATGATGGAACTTCAGATCCGCAGGAGCACATTACCACTTATACAACAGCAGTGAAAGGAAATAATTTGGCTCCTCACGAAATTGAGTTTGTGTTGCTAAAGAAATTTGGTGAGACTCTCACGATGGGAGCTTTAACGTGGTATTCACTATTGCCCGAGCATTCCATAGATTCCTTTTAGGTGCTCGAGGATTCTTTCATCAAAGCTCATGCCAGTGCCAGAAAGGTGCAGGCCCGAAAGTTCGACATATTTAGGATCGCACAAGGAGAGTCAGAGTTATTACGAGAGTACGTCATCCGGTTCCAGAAGGAAAGCATGTTACTATCAGCGGTCCCGGATGAATGGGCAGCTGAAGCTTTCACCAAAGGTTTATATCTGAGAAGTTTGAACGCTTCTTGAAAGTTGAAGGAAAGTTTGCTAGAGTTCTAAGCGACGACTTGGGCGGATGTCCACAATCGGTACGAGTCAAAATAAGGATCGAAGACGATCCGGTTGGCTTCCCATCGTCCACCAAAGGATGGAAGAAGAACAGAGAAAAAATGAAAGATGATATTGACACAGATAGACGGACTTTGAGGGGCCGGTTTTTGACCTACAAGCGAACAGAGGGCCGCAACAGGAGTTTTCAGACTGCAAACAAGTTCACCGTTAATAGAAGAACAGATCATGGCCGGAACAACAGATCGCTATAGGATAAAGAAATCTGGGGGTCATGAGATTCTTCTTACCCAAAGTTATCAGAGTATAACTTCAATATCAGTATAGTAGAGTTGGTGTCGGTCATGAGGAATATCACAGAGGCACAATTCCCAAGACCTATGAAATCTGATTCTAGCCAGAGGGATCCCAATTTATGGTGTGAATACCATGGCACTAACGGCCATCGAACTGGGGACTGCCGACACCTCTGGGAAGAAATTGCTACACTGTTAAAGAATGGTCACCTCAAAGAATTCTTGAGCGACCGAGCTAAAAACAATTATGGTCGGAGTAGAGGCGATGTTGAAACCTCGAAAGCAGGAGAAGAACTTTCACGCCGAACGATCAACAAGATCTTCGGAGGGAATGAAATTAACGGGGTCATCTTTTCGGCAGCAAAGAAGACAAAAGTATCGATAACTCACAGTAAAAGGATCCGGGAAGATTATATCGCATTCACGGATGAAGATATTGATGGATTAGTGTTGCCGCACAATGACACACTAGTAATTTCTTTAAATGTGTTAGATTTTAAAATTAAACATGTTTTAGTAGATCCAGGAAGTTCCGCTAATATCATACAATGGATAGTACTGGAGCAAGCTAAACTCATCGGAAGCATTATCCCGGCAACAAAACTCCTCGCTGGATTTAACCTCGCAAGCGTGAAAACTCGGGGAGAATTTTGCTGCTCATGAACGCTGAGGGAGTAATGAAGACAACTCTCTTCGAGGTGGTAGATGGAGACATGGGATATAATATCATCTTGGTAAGACCATGGCTGCACGAGATGAAAGTTGGGCCTTCAACATATCACTAACTGTTAAAGTTTCCTGCACCCGAGGGGATCAAAGAGATAAGGGGTGACCAATAGGCAGCAAGGGAGATGAATGCAATTTCAGTTTCCAGTAGCAATGGAAAGGAACATGCAGCATAGCAATTACCGGAACCGGCACCTGCCCCCGAGCCATAGGAAGATAAATCTGGGGATAGAAGAGTCGAAACAATATCAGGTACCAAGGTATTTTCAAGTACCAGAAGAGACGGACGCGATAAAGTCCACGACAGAAGAACTGGGGCAGGTTGCATTGTTTAAAGAATTCATAGAAAGGAAATTCCATTTGGGAACAGGACTGCACCTGGAGCACAGGTCTGCTTTTATTGAATTCCTTAACATTAATGTCAATTGTTTTGCATGGTTGCACGAAGATATGACAGGCATCCCAACAGAGATAGCCATACACAATTTAAGCTTGAATCCCAACATACCTCCGGTAAGGCAAAAGAAGCGCCATATTGCTAAAGTAAGGAATAAATTCGTCAAAGAAGAGGTAACTCATTTACTTAAGATTGGTTCAATCTAAGAGGTAAGATATCTGGACTAGCTAGCCAATGTAGTAGTACCTAAGAAAAATAATAAATTTCGCATGTTCATAGATTATAAGGATCTTAATAAAGTGTGCCCGAAAGACTCATTCCTATTACCAAATGTCGATCAGATGATTGATTATACGCCGGGCACGAGTTAATGAGTTTCCTCGATGTTTATTATGGGTACAATCAAATCAAGATGAACCCAGAAGATTAGGAAAAGACTTCGTTTATAATGAGTTTTGGTATATATTGTTATAATGTGATGCCCTTCCGGCTAAAAAACGTCGGAGCCACTTATTAAGGCTCGTGAATAAGATGTTTGAAAAACAAATAGGAAATACTATGGAAGTATGCATAGATGATATGCTCGTTAAGTCTTTGAATGCAGGTGACCACTTGAAGCATTTGCAAGAAATATTCGACATCCCGAGGGAGCATAATATTAAACTTAACCCTGAGATGTGTGCATTCGGGGTCAGTTCGGTTAAGTTCCTAGGATTCCTAGTATCACAAAGGGGAATTGAGGTAATTCCCGACAAAATCAAGGCCATAGAGGGCATCCCGGATCAACTGTCTAACGTAAAAGAAGTCCAAAGGCTCACGGGGAGACTGGCAGCTTTGAGCAGGTTCATTTCCCGTTCATCGGAAAAATGTCATCACTTGTTCGCACTACTCAAAAAGAAAAACAATTTTGAGTAGATACCGAAGTGTCAGCAAGCCTTGAGGGAGTTGAAGAAATATTTGCCAAGCCCTCCGTTGCTCTCAAAACCGAAGTAAGGTTAAACGTTGCTACTCTACCTCGCGGTTTCATAAGTTGCGGTGAGTGCAGTTTTAGTCTGAGATGACGAAGGTACGCAATCTCCAGTTTATTATGTTAGCAAGATTATAACGGGAGAAGAAACTCGCTACCCACATCTGGAAAAGCTGGCCTTAGCTCTCATAGTCGCCGCTCCAATGCCACCTGATAAATGTGGTAACTACTTTCCCTTTGAGGAATATCCTCCATAAACTCGAGCTCTCGGGTAGATTGGCCAAATGGGTCGTCGAAATGAGCGAATTCGATATAGAGTATAAAATGAGGACAACAATTAAGTCGCAACTCTTGGCTGACTTCGTGGCCGACTTCAGTCAGGGACTATTGCCTCAGGCAGCTAAGGAGGAAATAATGGTGTCAGAATCAACATCGGGAGTTTGGACCTTATTTACGGATGGACCTTCAAACGTAAAAGAGTCCGGGCTCAAAATAGTTTTAATCACGCCTTTGGGGGAAACCTTAAGGCAAGCCATCAGAACGATTCCTTTAACTAACAATGAAGCAGAGTACGGAGCTTTGATTGCAGGGCTCAAATTGGATCGGGGACTCGACTCTGAAGTCATCGAAATCAAATGTGATTCGTAGTTGGCGATAAACCAAGTCTACGGAATTTTTGACACCAAAGAGGAATGTATACAACAATACATGGTAAAGGTTCAGGCTCTATTGGCACGATTCCGGGAATGGTCAATAATTCATATCCCGAGGAAAGATAACACGGAGGTAGATGCATTGGCAAATTTGGGCTCATTAACAGAAATCCAAGGATCGGAAACGGGGACGGTAGTACAACTGATAAACTCAGCCTTGGAAACAGATGGTTACTATGAGGTGAATTCGACTAGTTTGGTCTGGGACTAGAGAAACAAAATAATCGATTATCGCGAGCATGGAAAGTTGCCTAAAACCCCCAAAGCATCAAGAGCGTTGCATGCCAAAGCTGCACGTTATAGCCAATTATACATAAATTCCTTTCAAGGTCCGTTGGACCGGTGCCTAGGAGCATCATAAGCTAATTATGTCATGAGAGAAGTTCATGAAGGGATATGCAGCAACCACTCGGATGCGGATTCTTTGGTGTTGAAATTAGTTCGGGCAGGATATTACTGACCCCGTATGGAACAAGATGCCAAAGATTTTATACGAAAATGTGATAAGTGCCAACGCTACGCACCACTAGTACATCAACCGGCAGAACCCCTACATTTGGTTGTCCTCGTGGCCATTCATGAAATGGAGGATGGACATCGTCGGACCACTACCACTGGCTCCTGGAAAGGTAAGATTTCTTTTAATTTTGACTGACTATTTTTCTAAATGGATGGAAGTAGGTCCTTATCAGAAGATCGGAGAACGCGAAGTGGTCGACTTCCTGTGGAAAAATATAATTTGTAGGTTTGGAATACCAAAAGAGATTGTGTGCGACAATGGGCCGCAATTTATCGGCGCAAAAGTTACAAAGTTCCTTGAAGACTTGAAGATAAAGAGGATTACCTCTTCACCTTATCATCCGAGCGCAAATGGTCAAGCGGAGTCAACAAACAAAGTGTTTATTCAAAACCTCAAGAAAAGGTTAGAAGCAGCAAAAGGCAACTAGCCCAAAGAATTGCCTGGGGTTCTATGGGCCTATCAAACAACGGCCAAGTCAAGCACGGGAGAGACCCCTATTTCCCTTGTATAGGGTGCAGAAGCTTTGATACTGGTGGAAGTGGGGGAACCAACCTTAAGGTACTTTGAGGCGAGCGAAGGATCGAACAACAAAGAAATGCTAATCAACTTGGAGCTGCTCGAGGAACGCACAGACTTGGCACATGTCAGAATGGCATCCCAAAAGCAGAGAATGGAGCGTTATTATAATTGAAAAGCCAACCTCCGATATTTCAAAGTAGGAGACTTGGTATTGAGGAAGGTAACTCAAAACACCCAGGAACTCAACTCATGCAAGTTAGGCCCAACATGGGAAGGCCCTTACCGAGTTTCAACTATCACTAGGAAAGGATCATACGAGTTGGAGAACCAAAACGGAGACAAGTTGCCCAGCAACTGGAACGTGGCTCACCTCAAAAGATATTACTTCTGACGAACAACAGTCAAACAGAAAGTATGTGTTACACTCTTTTTCCCTTCGTTCATTTTTTGTCCCATTTGGGTTTTTCTGGCAAAGTTTTTAACGAGGCAGCGACGGAAAGCATACTACGAACACAGTAGTGATAAGACCTTTGATAACAAGGCAAATAAGCAAGTTTCCACTCGGGGACAATTAGATAATCTTTGCTTCGATAGCAAATTCCTACCGGGAAGTTAAGTTTGCTACCGAAAAGAGGTTACCCGATCGTTACAAGCACAAACCACTAGAGGATTGTTAGGTATTCTTTCGTTCGATAGCATGGGTTCCTAATGGGAAACAAGATATGTTGCCGAGTGAAGGATTACCTAGCAATTCATTGGTGGGATCTTTGAAGGTACAAGGCTTCCAGAGTTCCAATTCGTATTCTTCGCATTCGAACACTGAGGGGAATGATATGAGGTTACAGCAACACTAAATGACAGGAAACACTGAATGGCACGTCAACCGGGGAACATAAATTCCGAAAATAATACATCATCGGGACTGGGGACTGCGCAGCTAGCCCGTAGAAACAAGTTGTACAAGATAGCCACAAGTCATGGCAATTTTTTTATAGCCACAAGTCATGACAATTTCTTTTCTGCATAGCAAAATGCTTATGTACGTTTGAAAATAGAAGGAATTAGTTGAAATGAAATCCTTTTGTTTTTATCTTGTTTCTTGTCTGAACGATGATTAATTTTACCATTTGAAAGTTAAACAAGTACTTCAAATGTTTGTGCCGTAATGAATAGGAGACGTCTTCTTCAAGAGCACCATAAATATAAGAGGGACCTCTCTTATCAAAACCCTCACGATAAAGGGTTGGTTCCGGAAGAATCAATGCTCGTAATCCATAATGCCATCGGGGAAAAAAACACCCGAAGTTGCATACAAAAAAGACGCAAAAAGCAAACTCGCGAAAATACTTTTTTAAACCCTCATGTAAAAGGGATAATTCTCAAAATCGAAATGCTTCGAAGAAAAAGCATCCAAGAGTACACACAATAAAGCACGAACAAATAAACTTGCGCAAAATACTTAAGCAAGCACTAAAGTTAAAGGCTTACATGAATATTCAAAACGAAAATAAGACTCAAATGGTACTTGAGCAAAACATATGTTTTTATTTATAAGGGCAAGTTAGTGTGATAAAGGTACAAAATAGAAACAGAAAGAAAAAGCTAAGCTGAAGCGTCTCCGGAATCAAAAGAAAGAGAAGTATTTGTATTCCCGGGAGTTGGTTCCGCCGATGGCTCAACGTTTTCCCTAGCTTGGTCTTCGGCATCATCACCTTCCGATACCTCTTCAGTTTCTGAAAACTCAAAATCGGAATCAGAAGAACCTGGAGCGTCACACTGCGCCGGGAGTCTATTTTTTGTAGCTAACTCAAGCTCTCTAGCCTTAACAGTTTTGGCATCATTGTCAATGATACCGGTCTTGGCCTCTTCCAAGATTTTTCTCCTCATACTATACATGGAATAAGTTTTTTCAACAATGAGGGAAGCCACTCGGCGCTTGAGTTCTTCTTTGAGTTGATTAATTTCGGCAGAAAGGTTTTACCCGGCGGACCTAGCATATTTGAGACTGACATCGAGCTCACGGACAGTTGAACTATAGAGCCTATTATGCTCGATAGTTTTCCTGTACTTCTCCTCCAACTGGGTATGTTTCGCTACCACAGCAGCAAGCGCTTCGCTTTTGGAGATTAAGGCTGCCTCTAATTTAATCACTCTTTCAGCAGAGTCAACCTCACGATCAGTTGCAGCAAGAATGGCGTCCTGGACTTCAGCCCATTTAGCCTTAACTTCATCAAATCTAACCCTCAGCGGGCCAACTTATTGGCTGAGGGTTATCACTTCTTGCTCGCTTTGCTGCAACCGAGTTTCCAAAACATCGGCCTTGGTGCCTCTATTTTCTAGTTCTGAGAGGTAGAGAACAGTCTGGTCCCGTTCCGCCAAAAGCTGATCCCGTTCATAAGTTCTTCCTTCTCACGAATCAGCCTTTGAATGCCCTCATAAGCAAGAAAATTGGCCTACAAAAAAGAAGAGGTAAAACTCAAAATACATTCTTTCAAAAGTATGGGAAATAACAGAGGATGAAAGAAACGTACCACCGCGGCGTTATGCATAGCATTGTTCAACAAACACTCTCCCGAGAGTGTCTGAATGTTCTCCCAGTCTTTTTCTGAAGCCAAAGGCTTCAGATAGTTAGCAAGCTCCACCGGCCTCAAAAGCAAGTTGCACCCGATGGAGACCGAAAGGGTAACACTCCTACTCTTTTGTTGATCTTCAGAAGGGGCAGCTTAATTTTGCCCCAAATTCCCATGAACTGGGGAGGAGAGATACCTTATTCATGGTCAGGTGCAGCCGATGGAGATGATGTAGCAACCGTTGTTTGAAGAGTAGACGAAGATGGAAATGATGTGGCAGCTGCTGGTGGTGGTGAAGGTGGAGATGAAGCTGATGGAGTTGAAGAGTGTGAAGCAGCTGCATCAAATACAGTGCTGGTTGTTTGATGCTCGCCAACCAAAGATGACACGGACCTGGTACTCAGCCTCGCAGTACCGGTTACAACAATTGGGGCCCGAGAGCGGGAATTGGCATTATCTACCAAATAAAATTCTCCCCAAAGTGCTGAGGCGTCATCTTCAGTTGTTGCAATTGTCCCAACAGGTCGAGCATCCTATTGAGATGATGAGGATTGTATCCTTCTATGTAAAGAAGCTCCCTCATCACTAGTTTCTTCATTATCGTCGATCATCATAGTGTCTATGACCGGCCCGAAAGGAGGACCAGTCATCATCGCCACCGGAGATGACTCGGGGGCATCAACCTTTGGCCTATTATTCTTTTCCCTGGCCGCAGAGGAACGTATTAATTTTGCTTGCTTGTTCTTTGGCCGTGGAGTCCGTAGAGAAACGTTTGCGCCCGAAGCAGGCCCGGAGATGCCTGTTCGAGTAAGTGCCTCCTGAAGCAGCCTCGTCCCATCAGCATGATCAGCCAAAACATCCTCATCGGGGACATCAACTGAGCCCGCATGTAGACCTAATTTCGTGAGCAAGTCAGAAGGGTTCAACCAAGTTCTTCATATACAAAAGGTGGAAAAAAGGTGAATTAAAGTTACCGTGATTTTTTGCCTTCCACCCGTATTTAATGGACAGTTCTTTCAACAAACGGGTTTCGGGCGTTGTGATGTCCAAGATCTTTTAAATCCACCGGTCCAAGCCTTCTTTCATTGGTGGGATCCATCGAGTCACTATAACAAATGAAGGTTGAAGGATCAATACGAGCATGGAAGAATGTTTAGTACGCAAAGATGTATTAAAGAGAACTTACGAGAGAGGTTCCAAGCAACCGGAAAGGATGAAGCCGTTGTTGGAATAATGTCACTGGTGGCAACTGCAATGAACCATTCCATCCACCCACGGTCGTTGTCATTATCCATGCTAGACAAGAAAGCATGGTGGCCACGCTTTCAAAGGTTTATCATTCCCCCGCGGAAGATTTAGGGTGAATAACGATTCATCATATGAGCTAGGGTTAGATCCTCTCCAGTTTCTAGGCACAAATGCCAAAGGCAGGCGACTGTCCTCCACACTAAAGGACTTACCTACGCCAAACACACCTGGTAGCGAAGGCAAAACTCCGCAATCACAGAATCAAGCATTCCGCTCAAAGAAAATGCACCCAAAGTAAAGGGATACGTGAAAAATATGTAAACCCTTCCCTGGGAAGGGTCACTCGCTCTGATTGGTCAGGAGCAACGATGTTCAACTCATGGCAGAAGCAATCTTCCTTCACAGCAGGAATACTGGAAGGGCGAATAGAAGAAGGGTACCTACTAACGGCCCATGTGCGAGGGTTAGCAGTAGAAAATTTCTCTTTGAAGTCCTTCGAAGTACTAAGCCTTCTTGAGATGATGGAAACCATTGTTGGAGGAACGGAATCCTCAGTTTTGTTCTTGCCCTTTGAAAAACTAGCACATTTTGAAGAGGAAGACATTGGAATAGAGGGAAGGACAATTTCTGGTTCGAAGAAGATCAGAGAAAAGTTGGGAAATAAAGATGTAGATTAGAAGTTTGAGAGATTATGAAGTACATAAGAGAAGGATGATGCGTAGAACTAAAATTTTGGCGGATAAATTCATGGCCATTATTACCTCAATAATCGGCAAAAGGCGTGTTAAATCATGGGAAGACACGTGTTCGGGGCATTAAATGCTAAGAGACAGGCGTCTAATCAACTATCAGTGACCTTCAAAAGGAATTATAGTAATTTCCGCCAAAAGAGTGTTTCTACCAACTTCCCGGTAATACAAAGTTATGTCACCGGAAAGCAGGAGGACTATCTATATTGAAAAAATATGACATGGCACGTGGCCGCTTAAAGGAAGGACATGTGGAACACAAGATAGAGATGGCCACCGAACATAGCTATTTCGCTTGTCACCAGAAGGAATAATGTCATAAAAGGAGTATTAAATGCTTTGCGTCCGGTAACATTTAATACGGAATATTTTACAGCATTAAGGGTGATGGCCCGTTACAAGGAATTTGGCATTTATGTCTAACTTTACATTTTCATCAATGGTCCTCATAATTGACATTAAAGAAGGGCATGATCCTAGGATTTCCTTCCATAGACATAGCTATAAATAGATAGCTCAGTTATCATTGTAAAATACACGAATTTTCTAGATAACTTATGTTACATTCTATACAATATTTTAATACAATTTGATTCTCTCGCTTTTGATCATATCATTGTTGTGCCCGAAAACTTTATTCCCAGACTCATTAGTCCTGCTGTTTCATCTAAATTCTAAGGCTAAGTATTTCATATTTCATCAATTATTTCATTACTTTTTGGATCAAATTAGTTCACTTGTCTAGAAACACAAACAAATTCAATTGTAATATTTTTCGGGCAAACATGAGTATAGTCCTCCACAAGCACGGAATATCTTGGATGCCTCTCTTCAGTCTGCTTTGCGATAAAGCCAAAGCAGACTTGATTTGTTTTAAGTTGTTTACTGTGGTAAATGGCCGTTGTTGGCTAGCTCATGGTACTCTGCAGTAGAGGTGTTCAAAATCGAACCGAAACCGAAAACCGAACCGAAATCGAAACTTAATGGCTTATTGGTATCGGGTTAACGGTTTAACGGACGGGGAACGGATTAAATTTTTTTTATTAATGGCTTATCGGTTTGGGGGCGGATTATTCAATTTTCTTAACGGATAATCCGTTAACCCGTTAAGAATATATATATATATATATATATATATATATATATATATATATATATATATATATATATTAAATATCAAAAACCCTTCCACTTTTTCTAGTACTTTATTTCTAAGTTCTAACACCTAATTCCTAAATAATGAGAACCCTAACGCCTAAACTTCAACCACCAGCAGAATTATGGTTCTCTTTATTCGACCATAATTCAACCAGCTTCAGTAGAAATTCAACCAGCACTCCAGCAGCAAAGTACTCTATCCCATTGACTTCCAAGCTTCCAACACTCTATCTTAGTGCTCTAGTATGAAGAGCAAGCTCATATTTTTGCTTTTAAAAATTATAAATATGGCTCCAGCACATTCTTTGTGTTAATTATTAATATATTGTTACCTTTCTAAGAGAAATGAACAAGAAACAAAGGGAAGGACCGCACGTTTATTGTAATGTTGCTTCGTTTGTGATATGAATAAATTAATAAAAGCTTTTTGATGCCATTATATTTAATGAGCTAAACTACTGAAATTGTTCCTTTGCATCTAAACCCAGGCAATCACATAGTTATCTCAATAAAATTTGATATCCTTGTATGATCCATGTTATAGCTAGCAAGAGTTATAGTGGCATATCCATTAGAACTACTTTTTCCTTAATTACATCATATCATAGTCTGCTTTGGGATGTAATGTAGACTACAATGTGTTTTGCTTTTTTCACTCTACACCACATGACACACTACATCATTCTTATGTAGGCGTTAATAGACATGTATGTTTGGACTCAATGTGTAATTTTCTATTCTAAATTTGTATGCTAGGCGGTCAACAAACAATTAATGCACGCAATATAGATTGAATTAGGCCGATAAACCGCCCGATAAAAGCTAAACTGATACCAATCCGTCAGATATCTTATCGGGTGGCTAGCGGATTAATACATTTAAAAGTCGATAACCGTTAAGCCAAACCGTTAAGAGTAATTAACCGCCCAATCCGTCCGATAAGCAGCCCTACTCTGCAGCTCTTTGTTTATTCAGTGATAATATAATATATAATATTAATGTTTGAAGAATTAACCTATAATAGTTATCACTCAAGCGCCTAATTAAAAAATAATTGGTGATATAATTGATATATTAACAATGCATAATATGTGTATAATCATATATAATTAGTGCATAATTTATGTATACCGACTAAGAAAAATAAATAATAAATTCTATCGTTTATTTGCATAAAGATCCCCTTTAATATTTAACTTACCTTATTTTTTATATTACTAATTTCACTAATAATTACATATAATTATCTTTTACACTATCAATATATAAAAGTTAAAAGCTTTTTTCAATTAGCATCCTAGGTTCTCTCCAACGTTTCTTTTTCCTCCTAATAATCTGACAGGCAAAGTGCAAAATCCAACTGGATATCAATAGAAAAAGATCAACCACGACTCTGCTTTTGAATAATGAATTCTTTTACGGCAATGGACAAATATACCCTTATACTTTCGAAAATGGTCTAAGAATACCCTTCGTTATACGATTGGATTATCTATACCCCTGCAATCATACTTTGTGTTCAAATATACCTCTTATTTAAACGGAGGGACACGTGTCATCGTCTTGTTGGCCAATTACAAATATCTCCTAATTAATTAAAAAAATCCATTACCCATATCCGAAAAGCAATTTTCTAAAGCAATTTTTTTTGTAGGAACTGGAAAAACTGGGTTTTTTTTTTACTAAAACTGAAAAAAACAAAAATATTTTTTTCCAGTTTTTAGAAAAATATTGCTTTAAAAAAAACAGAAAAATAATTTCTAAAGCAATTTGTTTTGTAAAAACTAAAAAAAAACTGGAAAGCAATTTTCTAAAGCAATATTTTTGTAAAAACTGAAAAAATAAATATTTTATTTTATTTTCAGTTTTTAGTTAAAAAAACTTTCAGTTTTTTTCAGTTTTTAATTGCTTTAGAAAATTGCTTTTCAGTTTTTTTTTAAAGCAATATTTTTGTAAAAACTGAAAAAAAAAAAATTCATTTTTTTCAGTTTTTAGTAAAAAAGAAAATCAGTTTTTTTCAGTTTTTACAAAAAACAAATTGATTTTCGGGTATGTGTAATGAGTCTTTTTAATTAATTAGGAGATATTTAAAATTGGCCAATAGGACGATGACACGTGTCCCTCCGTTTAAATGAGGGGTATATTTGAACCCAAAGTATGACTGCAGGGATATAGATAACCTAATAGTATAACGAGGGGTATTCTTAGATCATTTTCGAAAGTACAATGATATATTTGGACCTTCTTTTATAGTATCAACTGTTTCCTAATCAATGAAATTGATTTATTCAAATCTATTTTTTGAATAGTCTGAAAAGTAATAAGTAATTATATTATCACAACTAACTTATTTGTTTGCATCTAACTTGGACCAACTGGAGATCATAAATGTTTGTTCGACAAAAAAATCTTAAAACAAATTTTGAAATCAAATAAAACTTAAATATCCCACAACAATATATTCCACTTGGCCAAATTTGCTACTCTCTCCATTCTATTTTATGTGAACCTATTTTCTTTTTGATCCGCCCCAAAAAGAATAGTCCCTAAAAACAACCTAGCTTAAATTGACATAAGCTTTAACTATTTATTTGCAATCAACAATCACTCTTTTATTTCTTTTCTTTTCGACCTCGTTATGAAGAAGAAAGAACACATAGGGTGTGACATATATCATCATGTTCTAAACACCCAAATACCCAACGAAGAAAATCATTATTACCGAATCTAAGAAAAAGGGATACATGAAAAATATGTAAACCCTTCCCTGGGCAGAGTCACTCGCTCCGATAGGTCAGGAGCAACGATGTTCAACTCATGGCAGCAGTAATCTTCCTTCACAGCAGGAATACTGGAAAGGCGAATAGAAGAAGGGTACCTACTAACGGCCCATATGCGAGGGTAAGCAGTAGGAAATTTCTCTTCGAAATCCTTCGAAGTACTAAGCCTTCTTGACAATGATGGAGCCCACTGTTGCAGGAACGAAATCCTCGGTTTTGTTCTTGCCCTTTGAAAAACTAGCATGTTTTGAAGAGGAAGCCATTGGAATAGAGGGAAGGACAATTTCTGGTTCGAAGAAGATCAGAGAAAAGTTGGGAAATAAAGACGCAGATTAGAAGTTTGAGAGATTATGAAGTACATAAGAGAAGGATGATGCGTATAACTAAAATTTTGACGGATAAATTCATGGCTATTATTATCTCGATAATCGGTAAAAGGCGTGCTAAATCATGGGAAGACAAGTGTTCGGGGCATTAAATGCGGAGAGACACGTGTCTAATCAACCGTCAGTGGCCTTCAAAAGGAATTATAGTAATTTTTGCCAAAAGAGTGTTTCTACTAACTTTCCGGTAACATAAAGATATGTCACCGAAAAGTAGGGGGACTATTTGTATAGGAAAAAATACGACATGGCACGTGGCTGCTTAAAGGAAGGACACGTGGAACACAAGATGGAGATGGCCACCGAACATAGTTATTCCGCTTGTCACCGGAAGGAATAATGATCATAAAAGGAGTATTAAATGCTTTGCGCCCGGTAACATTTAATACGGAATATTTTGCAACATTAACGGTGTTGGCCCGTTACAAGGAATTTGGCATTTATGTCTAACGTTACATCTTCATCAATGACCCTCATAATTGACATTAAAGAAGGGCATGATCCTAGGACTTCCTTCCCTAGACATAGCTGTAAATAGAGAGTTCAGTTATCATTGTAAATGACACGAATTTTCTGGCTAACTTCTATATAACATTTTAATACAATTTGAAATGTTGTATCACTGTTATGCTATATTCTATACAGCATTTTAATACAATTTGATTCTCTCGCTTTTGATGTTATCACTGTTGTGGCCGGAAACCTTGTTCTCGGACTCATTAGCTCTGTTGTTTTATCTACATTCTAAGACTAAGTATTTCATATTTCATCAATTATTTCATTACTTTTTGGATCATATTAATTCACTTGTCTAGAAACCACGAACAAATTTAATTATATCATTTTTCGGATAAACAAGAGTTTAGCCAGAATCTTGCGTAAACACAGAATATCTTGGACAACAAGCTGCCCTTTTTAACCGGATGCCTCCCTTCAGTATGCTTTGCGATAAAGCAGGCTTGATTCGTTTTAAGTTGTTTACTGTGGTAAATGGCCGTTGTTGGCTAGCTCATGGTACTCTGCATCTCTTTGTTTATTAAGTGATAATATACTCCATCCGTTTTAATTTAGATGAGATAGTTTAATTCGGCACGGAGTTTAAGAAAAAGAAAAAAACTTTTAAAACTTGTGATCTTAAAAGGTTAAGGGGTAAAAGCTTTGTGGGACCATGACATTTGTGTGGTTATAAAAGATTCTCGTTAAGGGTAAAATAAAAAGTTTAAAGTTGAATTATTTCCAAATTTAGAAATGTGTCATTTATTTTGGAACACACTACAACGGAAAGTAACTCATCTAATTTGAAATGTAGGGAGTAATATATAATATTAATGTTTGAAGAATTAACCTATAATAGCTGTCACTCAAGTGCCTAAATTAAAAATAATTGGTGATATAATTGATATATTAACAATGCATAATATGTGAATAATCGTATATAATTAGTGCATAATTTATATATACCAACTAAGAAAAATAAATAATAAATTCTGTCATTTATTTGCGTAAAGATCCCCTTTACTATTTAACTTGTTTTATTTTTAGTATTACTAATTTCACTAACAAATATTTTTACACTGTCAATATATAAATAAACGCTTTTTTCAATTAGCATCCTAGGTTCTCTCCAACGTTTCTTTTTTCTCCTAATAATCTCTGACAGGCAAAGTGCAAAATCCAACTGGATATATCAATAGAAAAAGATCAACCCCGGCTCTGCTTTTGAATAATGAATTCTTTTATAGTATCAACTGTTTCCTAATCAATGAAATTGATTTATTCAAATCTATTTTTTGAATAGTCTGAAAAGTAATGAAGTAATTATATGATCAAAACTAACTTATTTGTTTGCATCTACCGTGGACCAACTGGAGATCATAAATGTTTGTTCGACGAAAAAATCCTAAAACAAATTTTGAAATCAAATCAAACTTAAATATCCCACAACAATATATTCCACTTGGCCAAATTTGTTACTCCCTCCGTGTTCTAATTTATGTGAACATATTTTTTTCCAAAAAGAAGCTATTTAAATTTGATATTGACTCATTAATTCTAAAAAAAAAAAATATTGAATCATTCACCCCTCATAAGACACCCTACTGTTCGAAAGCCCTATTAGCTTCACCCGCCATTGACATAAGTTTGTAATAAAAACATAAGCTTTAACTATTTATTTGCAAACTACAATCACTCTTTTATTTATTTTCTTTTCGACCTCTTTATGAAGAAGAAAGAACACATAGGGTGTGACATATATCATCATGTTCTAAACACCCAAATACCCAACTAAGAAAATCATTATTACCAACCAAAAACATAAAGAAAAACACCCAAATAACAAACTAAGAGAATCTTGAAACTCATTAACTAAACGGTACACCCGAATCTGGAAAGCATGTCTTTGACAACAATGTCTGTCATATGACGATGAGCTTCATCTGTCAAATGAATACCATCCCAATGCACGTATTGAGCCGGGTTAGAACAAGCTCTTACACTAGCTGATCCACACACAGTCCTGAAATTAAAGTTGTATCGTCCTCCAGTTCCACAGCACGCAGTTAACAACGTATTCTGATTAAATCCAAAGGAAGAAGCACTGCGAAGAAGAGTCAAAAGCGCCCCGTAATAATCTCCATAGACAATCCTAACATTCGGAAATTCACGTTGTAGAGATGCCAAACTTCTGGTCAGGTATCTATTATGGTACGAAGCAAAATCATTATAATTTCTCAAGCAACCCAATTGGTCGTAACCATTTGCATTAGAATCAGGAAAAGATGTCAAATACAAAGGAAGACACCCCAGTGGATAAATTCCTGGAACCAAAATACGAGTTGCCCCAAGCTGAATCACATCTTTGATGCTTCTCATAATACCGGCAACAACAAAAGGAACGTAGGTACGGACCTCGGGTAATTGCTTGTTTTGGAAAAACCCATTGTAATAATCATTGCCACCCCATTCTCCCATTACTATAAGAGACGAACTCCTAAGAGTTTGTGCACAATTAGAACCACATGTGGATTGTAAATGAGATTTAAACCAACCTAATTGAGCAGCCAACGGCGTGTTCCATGTGGGCAGCCGAATACCTCGAGCTGCCCAGAAAGAGGAATTTAGCGCCGTGGCACCAGCCACGGCGAAGTTAACGCCTTGGCTAAAAGAAGCACCTCTGTCCAAGTAAGCATTGAGGAAGGAGAGTTTGAAAGCAGAGGAAATGTAGTCGATAATAATACGGCCGTTTGAGAAACGGCCGGTAGGTCTTCTAAAGAAGGTTTCACCGTAAGGAGCTTGGTTGGCTCGGAATATAATGGAAGCGCCGGGTGTACGGATGACATTTCCGGCATCAGCGAGAGAGTCACCGAGTTGGTAAACTGATCTGATGTTACATTTTGTTTGGGCAGCCGAGGGAGAAGAGAAATATGCGAAAGTTATCACTAAAAGAAAGAAAGATACTTTGTGTAGAGACAGAGAAGCCATTCTGAAGAATGTTTTGTGCTTGTAATTAACTTCAAGTGTTTTCTGCTTGTAAACTGCAAGTGGTAGTGCTAATTTATATACTCCAAAAAGGAACAGAAGTCTCGGAACAACAGGAATATAATGTCTCTTTTGTCACTTTGTTGCTTTTTGAATCTTGTTTTATTTTCAACAATTTTTATCATGTGGAAATAAAGTATGTAAAGTTTTATCAATATTATAACATGTTTGTGGTCAGGGTATCACATTAATATAAGTAAAAAATTATAAAATTTCTATTAACTAATAGTAGGAGTTTAAGAAAAAATGAATATTTTTGGAATTTGTGGTCCTAAACAATTCAAAAAAGGGTCAGAGTAATTGTGTGGTTATAAAAGCTTCTTATTAAGGGTAGAACTGTAAGTTTAAGCAAAATTATTTCCAAATTTAGAAATTGGTCATTCTTTTTGGAACTGACCAAAAAGAATTAGTATTATTTTTCCAAGATTAATATATGAAGTGCTCCGTAGAGTTGCTAGATACCAATTTCTCTCCCCATGACTTCCACTATACAAATTGGATGAAAATGTAAGCTTTAGATGCATGTTTGACATTTTTGTAAGTAAATTAAGTACCTAAGTTCTTTCCCCCCGTCTTTTTTCTCTTCTTCTTTTCCTAAAGGTGGATCAAGCAAGTTGGGACTATTATATTGTCTTTTAATTTGTACTGTCCCAATTTATTTGAGGTGTTTGACTGCTACAAAAATTAAATAAAAAATAATTTTTAAAATTTGTGATCTAAAATAATTCACAAATATTTCTGTACGATAAATTATCTAATTAAGAGTTGATTAAGAAAATTAAGGTTAATTTTTTAAAATATAAAAAATATTATTCATTTTTAAACATACTAAAAAAAGTATCGTAAAAATTGAGACAAATATAATATTAGTTGATACAGAGGCCAAGTGAGCTGCTATGATGCCCGCTAACTTTTACTATTAAATATCCATCTTTAGCCGATAATTTCTATATTTAAATGGTTTTAATGAAAATGCAAGAGACCCTATTTCCAATTTAATAGGCCGAATTATTAGGGAGGAAAAGCCACATTGTTAAAAAGTTTGGGCACGATACCATCTTTTTGCTAGCTAACTTTTAATTTAAATAATTGTGCTTGTTTGGCCACAGTTAATATGCTCAAAGCTTGAAATGTTATAAGATAAGAATATCTCATGGTATAAAATTTATTTACACTATTTGTGGATATAAAGCAAACTCATATCTGATTAGTTATTTTTAAATGAGATAAAGGATAAAACAGATAAGAATAGATAAAAGATTAATTGATCTTTATGGAGATTAAAGGCTGGGAAATATTTTTCCGTAGTTTTTTAAAAGTTGAAACTGACCTTTAAAGTTCTTGTTATTAATATTTTGGTTCAAGCAAATAAATCATACTTATGATTTGATATAAACGTTAGAAAAAGTAAATTTGAAAATTCTCTTTTTGCATATTATACTTTTGTCTTTTTGATTGGGACAGAGAACATTATAGTGCCAATTATTCAAAGGTTTTTCCCCCGAGAATGCAGCCCATATGAAATTAAAGGTCAGTTGACTGTTTCAGAGATTCGGAAAAGAAAACGAGAAAGGCATTTCACATGCAAAATTTGATTATTATTCCCTTTCAATAATATTTTCATTGGATTTGAAAGTGATGCAGCTGTTTGTCGCCTTTGCATATTTCTATTATTAATATTAGTACTGTCTTTAATATGCTGGCTCCCACCAGCAAAATCTCTAGAATTATGAATGTGCATAAAATCTAATCACGAGTCTCGACAAACAATAATACATAACTGTTGGCAAAGGCATTGTCTTTATCGCTAATTTGTATTAGTATTAATATTAATAAAGCATGCATCGAATATCAAACGTTTTTTGGTGTTTTAAAAACTGTATACTCGCTCTTATCTTTGTCAACAAGTTGAAAATGTAGCAAATGAAGATTCGGATGCTAATGTTAAGTATGAAATCGCTTTATTAGGAAACGATTTACCTTTGAACATGAGATTTTACGTCATATATTAGAAAATGATTTTTCTTTTAACGTGAAATTTTCTGAATGCAAATTCAAATTTAGTGAGATTCCGATGCAAATATCGAATACAAAAAAGAAAGTTTGTTACCTACTATGGGAGTAAAATTTTCATGTTCAAGGATACTTTAAGGTCAATATATGGGTTACGGAATAAATTGGAATCAAGTTGGTTTATTATAATATTTTAAAGATGGCAGAAATATGGAATTGCCAATTAGTATTTTGGCTACGTAATTAATTAATTATTTTCTATGAAAAACAAGGGTGTAAAGGATTATCACAAATTGGATTTACAATTAAGGTTACACGTGAATTACAAGCCTAGCCCAAAGACGATGTTGTACACCAGGGTCATTTCTTTATTTGTCAATTTTAAAAGAAGGAAAATGCAGCAGCCAGGTCACGAAATTGAAACGAAAAGAAATAGGGTTTTAGCAACCACTTAAGGATTACCAAATAAGGGCAGTAAAATAACTTTACTGTAAGTTATTCTCAAAACATAAAGCATAGGGGAAGACATATACATCATTGTCTTTCACTTTTGGTAGGAATGAGATGGAAAATTATTAGGATTTGAAGAATAGCTAATGCATGTCATTTAAATTCCACCACTACAATTTTTCAAAGGAAACAAAGTTATTTGGATAGCTTACAAGTCAACAACGAAAATCCCAGCAATCCTCGAAGGATTAGGTAGAAACAAATCGCGAGGTCGAGGCATAATAACAATCAAATGTTAGCGGTGGACTAAGATGGTTTAGTATTGAAATTCTTGCATCAGATCTTTAAGTTTGGATTCAAGGTAAGTTTTAAAGCTTTCTCTCCTAATACGAAATTCTATTAGAACCCATGTGCTATATATATATATATATATATATATATATATATATATATATATATATATATATATATATATATATATATATATTCGATAAAATTTCTAAGTTATGTCTTCTTGTGCTCCAGTATTCAGTTTACTCTATTCTTATTCGGTAGTATGAAAATGTGACAGTCTTATATGCTTACATATATTATCAATTATTAGTTGACTTTGTTATGATATTTTCATTTAGTTTAGCATTCATTCATGCATTAATGTGATCACATTCAGAAAGGGAGAGCTAGCCGACCTCCCCTTGCGTGAGTGCCACGAGGCCAAGGTTAGCTACTCCACGCTCGTAGGGGCTATTGTTTGCTGGGAAGATTAGCCGACACTCCCCTGTGCGTGTTGCTAAATCTCACGTACGTAGGGACACTATGTGTAACTATTTATCAAAAATATTATTTCATTAACAATACTTAGTTTTCACCTTAAGTTTCAGTTATCAATTATAGACTCAGTTTTTATGTTTTCAGTTATCAGCTTATAGTTTCAGTTTTCAGCTCATTTCCTATTTATAGATTTTGTTGATATGAAATTAGAGTTATCAACTTATAGTTTCAGGTTTTAGCTCATTTCCTGTTTATAGATTTTGTTGATATGATATTTCGTGAAATCACTTCCTTTCACATTATGATTTTTTTCCAGAAGGTCTCGTTCTGTCTTTTTATGAGGTAGCCTATGAGACTTACTGGGTATCCTTTGGTGGTACTTAGCCTGTTTGGGCCTGCCATGTCATGTGGCAGGTATTGAGATTGTAGGTGACGAGATACATGGCAAGAGACATACTCCGTAGACTCAATTGGCAAGCCTGTTGTTTCCTCCCAGTGGCGTTGGTGTCCTTTTAAGTCTTTAATTATTGTTTGACTTTCATATTATTCTAGGGGAATGCCCCGTAGACGCATGCATTCAGACTTACAGTTAGAGGCTCGTGATTTTGCTAATGGGTTCAGTTGTTAGACATATTAATATTAATATTAGATTTTAGTTTTCAGATAATTAGTATTTTAAGACTTATTTGTGAATTTCTGGGATATTATGTACATCGACTTTCAGTTAGTTAGAATAAGGCTTGCTTGAAAGGTAAGGTAGGTTGAGCGCCATCACGTCCCACGCAGTTTGGGGGCGTGACAGTTTCAATAGATAAAGTTAGCTGAACTTGATAATCAATCTCGGATAGCATATGTATTAAGTTAGTTGAATTTGGTAATTAAAATGCCTTAGAAAGTATTTCTATGTTTTGTAATGTTGATGACAAATTTAAGTATTAATATAAGTATCTCTTATAAAAAAAAGATTAAAATCCAAGTTAACTATTAGAGAAAAAGACATAAATCTTAGCAGCCTTACCAACAATTAAGAAGTGCAGAGTGCAGTATGAGTACAACCGACACCATGTACTCCGTAAGTGTCGAGCCTAACCTCGACGAAGTAGTGACGAGGCTAAGGCAGGTCGCTTACATTAACCTGTACGCAATAATAATAATAATAATAAAAATAATAATAATAACAATAATAATAACAATAACAATAATAATAACAATAACAATAATAACAATAACAATAACAATAATAATAACAATAACAATAACAATAACAATAACAATAATAACAATAACAGCAATAACAATAATAGCAATAATAACAACAATAACAATAACAACAATAACAATAACAACAACAACAACAACAACAGCAATAATAATAATAATAATAATAATAATAATAATAATAATAATAATAATAATAATAATAATAATAATAATAGTAATAATAATAATAAAGGTAAAACTAGTAACTCATATCAACAATCGAGGCCAATTCGGCAGTCACAATCAATTATTACTTTTGTCATTTTATTGCGGCGTGCAACCCGTTCCCACAATATTATCTTTCAATCAATTCTGTTACGGCGTGCAACTCATTCCCACAATACAAACTTTTATTCAATTTTGTTGCGGCGTGCAACCCGATCCCTAATATATCTTTCAATCAATTCTGTTGCGGCATGCAACCCGCTCCTCAACAATATCAATTAACAACACTTATACGTAAGATTACTTCAATAAATACCACAATTAATATGAAATTATAAGGCAATAAGGTATATAAATTTATGATTTATATAGGAAACAAACAGGGACTAGTAACAAATAAGTGTGGAATCAAGGAGGAGTTAGACAATATAATATATGAAATGTTTAATGTCAAGTAGCAATTATGACATAAAAGTCAAATAAGCATGTAGCAATTAAGGCATGAAGTCAAGGCATAATAGTAAGCAATGAAAATAAGAGAATCAATTAATATAATAATTAATTCATGAAATAAGGCAATTAGTGAAATACGTAAAGCATGGAAACAAGCAATTTGACGACATATAGACACTCGTCACCTCGTCTATACGCCGCTACACATGAAATTTATGGAACACATAATTCAAGAATTTTATTCCCTCAAATCAAAGTTAACCACGATACTTACCTTGCTTCGCAATTCAAGTGATCACTCGACCATGGCCTTTCCTTTCGAATTAGTCTCCAAATCAATCAAACCTAGCAATTTATTGACCAACAATTCAATTGGAGCTTTAGAAAGTATTCACAATTGAAAAGAGACTTAATTTAAGTCATTTTTGAAAAAGTCAACCGAAAGTCAATGTGGGGCCCATTTTTCGGAACCCGACAAAAATTTACGGAATCCGAACACCCATTCCGATACGAGTTCAACCATACAAAAATTATCGAATTCCGACATCGGATCGCCTTTCAAATCTTCATTTTTCTTTTTTTGAAGATTTTACAAAAACCTCGTTTTTTTCCATTAAATTCACTAATTAATGATGTAAATAAGTATGAAATCATGAAATATAATCAATTTAGGATAAAGAACACTTACCCAGTTCAAACACGTGAAAAATCCCTTTGAAATCGTCCAAACCGGAGACTTAAAACTCAAAAAATGAGAAAAAATATTGAACTCCCGAATTTGAAGCAATCTGCCCAGGCAAGTCGCATCTCTCAAATGCGACTTGTCTCATTGATTCCAGGCAAAAACTGCAATACTAGTTTTTAGTAAATCCATCATAACGTTTTGTACAAATATCCAAATGATGAATAATTTGCCTTTCTGGAAACTAGACTCAAAGGAATACAACTTTCATTTTTTGATCATCTTCAAATTCCTTATAAATTGCGGGATATAAGCTTCCAAAGTCAGTCCTGTGCAACAGAAATTTCTCGTGATGCACACTGCTGTAGTCAAAAACCAGCAGTTAAAAATGGCTTAGAAATGGTCTGAAACCACTCCGAAACTCACCCGAGCTCCTCGGGACCCCGTCCGAACATACCAATAAGTCTCAAAATATATTACGGACCTACTCGAGGTCTCAAATCACATATAACAACGGCAAAACTACAAATAGTGCGTCGATTCAGACTTATGAGTTTATGAAATTTTCAATTCTATAACTCGCGCCGAAATATTTCAAATCAATTCAGAATGAACTCAAATATTGCGTACAAGTCCCAAATGACATAACGAAGCTACTGAAATTTTCGGAACCATAATTCGAACCCGATATCATCAAAGTCCACTCTCGATCAAATTTATAAATATTTCAAAACTTCAACTTTCCAATGTTTTGCCAAAATGCGCCGAATTTTTCTACGGACTTCCAAATCCAAATCCGGACATATGCCTAAGTCCGAAATCATCATACGAAACTATTGAAATCCTCAAAATACCATTCCAGAGTCATTTAAATGAAAATCAAATCTCCGGTCAAACTTTAGAAATTCAAGCTTTATAAAATCAAACCTTTTATTTTTTTTCAAAAATAAACGGAAAACGTGCCTACGCACCTCGGAATAACTTCAAATTTTGTACACAAGCCATAAATATTGTTACAAAGCTAATCGAACTCTCGGAATTCAAATCGAGACCTGGTATCAACAAAAATCCCATTATGGCAAAATTTAGAAATTCTTTAAACCTTTAAATTTTTAGTTTCCGTCAAATGGTGATAATTCGAGCTAGGAACTTCCAAATTCAATTTCGGGCATACGCCCACGTCCCAAATAACGATACGGACCCATCGAGACTGTCAGAATACTGATCTGGATCCATTAGCTTAAAACATTGATCGAAGTCAACTCAAATGAGTTTTGAAGCACTACTTCACATTTTTATCAATTTGTTTCACATAAAAGTTTTCCGGAAAAATATATTGACTGAGCACGCAGGTTGAGGAATGCGGAATGGTACTATTCGGGGTCTCGAAATACATAATTGGATGTTAAATTTAAAGATGATCTAATGGGTCATCACATTCTCTACCTCTAAAACAAACGTTCGTCCTCTAATAGAATTAGAAAAATACCTGGGCTAGTGAAAAGGTGTGGATATCTACTCCGCATGTCCTACTCGGATTCCCAGGTAGATGCTTCAACTGGCTGATATCTCTATTGTACTCGAACTGATGGATAACTCTTAGACCTCAACTGTCGAACCTGCCGGGCTAGAATAGCTACCGGTTCCTCCTCATAAATCAAATCTTTGTCCAATTGGACTGAGCTGAAATTTAACACATGGGACGGATCACCATGATATTTTCGGAGCATAGACACATGGAACACCGGATGAACTGCTGATAAACTAGGTAGTAGTGTAAGCATGTAGGCTACTTCACCCACCCTTTCAAAAATTTTAAAGGGTCCGATATACCTAGGGCTCAACTTGCCCTTCTTTCCGAACCTCATTACACCCTTCATATGTGAAACCCGGAGCAATACTCATTCTCCAACCATGAATGCAATATCATGAACTTTACGGTCGGCATAAATTATTTGCCTAGATTGAGCTGTGCAAGTAGATCCTGAATAATCTTGACCTTATCCAAGGCATCCTGTACTAAATCGGTACCCAACAACCGAGCCTCTCCCGGTTTAAACTAACCAACTGGCGAACGACATTGTCTCCTGTATAATTCTTCATATGGAGCCATTTGAATGCTCGACTGGTAGCTGTTATTATAGGCAAACTCCGCAAGCGGAAAGAATCGATCTTAAGAACCTCCGAAATCCATAATACAAGCGCGAAGCATATCCTCCAATATTTGAATAGTGTGCTCGGATTATCCGTCCGCCTGAGGATGAAATGTTATAGCCAACTCAACCCGCGTGCCTAATTCATGTTGTACAACCCTCCATAAGTGCGAGGTAAACTGCGTACCTCGATCAGAAATGATAGACACGGGCACACCGCGAAGGCAGACAATCTCGCAGATGTAAATCTCCGCTAACCGCTCTGAAGAATAGGTAATTGCTACTAGAATGAAATGTGTTGACTTGGACAACCTGTCCATAATGACCCAAACTGCGTCGAACTTTCTCTGAGTCCGTGTGAGTCCAACAACAAAAGTCACAATAAGCATGTAGCAATTAAGGCATGTAATCAAGGCATAATAGTAGGCAACGAAAATAAGAGAATCAATTAATATAACAATTAAGTCATGAAATAAGGCAATTAGTGAAACACGTAAAAGCGCGAAAACAAGCAATTTGACGATGTATAGACAGTCGTCATCTCGTCTATACGCCGCTACACATGAAAATAGCTTGATAAACTTGTCCAACCTCAACAAAGCCTGAGAGGACAAAGCGGGCCTATTACCGGCCTGTGCCGCAATAATTGGCTGAACTACCCCAACTGGCGAGGCTGTTGGAGCTTGATACTGGGGAGTTATCTGCTCCGGAGTGGGAGTAGTGGGAGTTTGTGCTCCTCCCCCAGCCTGTGAGAGTGCCACTGGAAATATACTGTCCTGGGTCACACTTTCCATAAGGCCCACCAAACGGACTAGAGCGTCCTGCAACACTGGAGTGGCTATGAATCCCTCTGGGACATGAGCTGGTCCAATGGGTACAGTCTGAACTGGAACCTCCTCTTCAAAATTCACCTGAGGTTCCACAACAGGTGTTGTTGTTCGAGCTCTAGACTGAGCTCTGCCTCTACCTCGGCCTCTGCCCCTAGCCGTAGCTGTCACTGGGGGCTCCGGCTGTAGACGCAGTGTGTATTCTCGCCATATGTGTATGTATGTATTTATATAGTATTATTTTATAAAATTTTGTGACCATAAACTTTTTTTATATAGAGATCTTTTAAATACTTTATATAGTTTTAATTAGAACAAGTTGTATAAATGTAATCATGGTACATGCTTATTTGAGTTTTCTGTTCTTCTCTATGACTTCATTAAGGAGAGATTTCTATATTGTTTTAATCATTAATGTTAGGAAAGTCTGGAAATATAAGGACATAAGGTTGCTATTTGATTTTTGAAACTCAATAATTGTTATGTCTTACAATGAAATTTGTTACATGTAAATGTTTCAATAGATAAAGTTAGCTGAACTTGATAATCAATCTCGGATAGCATATGTATTAAGTTACTAGTTAGCTGAATTTGGTAATTAAAATGCCTTAGAAAGCATTTCTGTGTTTTGTAATGTTGATGACAAATTTAAGTATTAATATAAGTATCTCTTATTCTGTAAAAAAAAAAGAGAGATTAAAATCCAAGTAAACTATTAGAGAAAAAGACATAAATCTTAGCAGCCTTACCAACACCAACAATCAAGATGGAGACTATGCAGCTTTAGAAATGTCTTTAGTTCATACATTAGCGGCCTTTTCTTATTATGGTAAAGATCATCAATTGGTAGAGGAAATCCATTAATTGTCGGTGTCATTACGTAATGGCAAGAAATTAAATTCCCTACAATTTCCTTTATTCATATATTTGATGATATAAGGCCCCACAAATTTATGAAAGTTATAATCAAAATATTTTCAAGTGTAATTGATAATTAATGAAACCGAAAGGTGTATATCGATGAACATGAGAGGGTGAAAGTCATTGGAAGGTTATTTTTACATTTGTTGTACAAGTTGAAAGAGGTCTAGAGTAGTGCAACTGCATATAATGAAACTGCGCAAGCGAAATCAAGCAAATGTGATAGGATTTGGCGATGCTTCACGTCCCCTAGGGCGTCCGACCCTCAAAGACTATTTTTGCCGCAAATGGAAAAACAGCAAAGTCCCTCCGTAGCGCCAAAAACTGCCTAGGCACACCCGACGCGACAAGTATAAGGCGCCATGAGGAAGAAAAGTGCAGGATCAGTTGGATGTGAAGCGTCCACCAAGGCTTCAACGCTTTTAGTCAAAAACACGTATAGAAACAACGGAAAAGGGCCAAAAATACCCCTAAGGTATTGAAAATGGCTCAATTTTGTCCTCCGTCCACCTATTGGACCATAAATGTTCTTAACGTTAGTTTTTGGGCTCAAATTTACCCTTATATCTAACAGAATGGCCAACAATACCCCTAACGTATTGAAAATGACTCAGAAATACCTTATATTAACCTTTTGGTCCGCAAATGCCCCTAACGTTTGTTTTTGGGCTCAAACTTACCCCTATATATAACAGAACTAACCTGGTCAATTTTTTGACTTTAACTTCGCCATGTGGCATTTTCTTAATCCGCCATGTGTATTATTTGTATTAAATAAACCCACCTATATCTTTTAAAATATCCAACGACCCTGACCCGCTCCTATATATTTGGACGGTCGGCTAAAAATAATTACATTCGCTAGTTAAATATATATAAAAAATATACATTGATTATATATAAAAATATGTATATTATACATTAATATTTTAATATATATTTTACAAGATATTATTTTTAGGAGAAATTATACGATGTAGTTTTTTCTATTAATTATGATTTATAACTCGAATTTATTAAGCAAATCTGACAATGGAACGACAGTTTTTGCTAATATTTTAACTCTATCGTTATATATTAAAACACTATTAGTTCCCATTAAAAAGATCATGTGAAATCCATTAATATGCTAAGCAGTTGGATATGTATATAATTAAAGGTTTTAAATAATTTTCTTTCCATCTGTTTCTTTGCTTCTCCTTTAGAATCATATAAATAGAACATTATCATTTTTATGTTTGCAAATTAAAATTTATATTTGTTAAACTTGTTAAGATTTGTAAAATTTGAAGAGAAAACTACACCGTATAATTTCTCCTAAAAATAATATCATGCAAAATATAATATATATATATATATATATATATATATATATATATATATATATATATATATATATATATATATATATAATCAATTTATATTTTTTTTATATTTAACTAGCGAATGTAATTATTTTTAACCGACCGTCCAAATATATAGGAGCGAGCCAGGGTCGTTGGATATTTTAAAAGATACAGGTGGGTTTATTTAATACAAATAATACACGTGGCGGATTAAAAAAATGCCACATGGCAAAATTAAAGTCAAAAAATCGACCAGGTTAGTTCCGTTATATATATGAGTAAGTTTGAGCCCAAAAATAAACTTTAGGGGCATTTGCGGACCAACAGGTTAATAGAGAGTATTTCTGAGCCATTTTCAATATGTTAGGGGTATTGTTGGCCCTTCTGTTAGATATAGGGGCAAGTTTGAGCCCAAAAACTAATGTTAAGGACATTTATGGCCCGGTAGGTAAAAAGAGGGCAAAATTAAACCATTTTCAATACCCTAGGGGCATTTTTGGCCCTTTTCCTTAGAAACAATGATGAAGAGAGAAAAATGTCAATTTTCTTAAACGTAAAAGGTTCAAAATTGAACTATTCAAAATAGACAACTTTTATCCTCCATTAAATTTTGGTATCAAAACTATCCTTGCCGTTAGTTTTTGGATCACAATTACCCTTAATATTAACAGCTGACCAACTGAGATACACACCTATTTAAATACAACAGAAAATGGTCAAATATATCCGTTTACTTTCATAAATTATTTAATTATACCCTCTGTTATAGTATCCATCTCTCATAGCCCCCACCGTTATACTTTAGGGCCAGATATACCCTTATTTTAGACGAAGGGCCACGTGTCACTACGAGATATCCATTTTTTTCTAACCCGGTTCACTTCAAAAAATCCAATGCCCAACCCAAAGTCCAACCCCACAGCTTCTCTCTCTCCTCTTTTCTTCCTCTCTTCCTCTATAGTAGAATAATGTTGTAGTTTGTATTAACTATTTTAAGCATTGAGTTGATGGGTTTCAGAAGAAATCACAGTGAGGCGAGGGAGAAGAGAGGAGGAACAGAGGAGAGAAAAGATGTGGCGGGTGGACTTTGGGTTGGGTAGTGGATTTTTTGAAGTGAACGGGGTTAGGAAAAAAGGGATGGGTCAATTTTATATGCTAGTGACACATGACACTATATTTAAAATAAGGGTATATCTGGCCCATAGTGTAACGGTAAGAAATCTCTTAGAAGTAAATAGTATAACAGAGGATATAATAATAAAGAGTAATTGTTTTGAGGAAGATCAATCTTTTTAAGGGGCAAATTTGTAAGTTAGATTTTAAAGGATAGAGAAAAATGATACAAACAAACATAGTGCTTGGGAAATAACAACACGAACATCGGATAAGAAAGAGAAATATGAGTCAGTGTCAACCTAAAATACAATTAACAAACAAAAATGCTAGCTACTGATGGGGGAGAAATAGGACGGAGTAAACGTTTCCCATCCCATGATATTTATATTTTGAAATTTCATATAATTATTTTCCACACAAGCAATGATGACATGAACAGACTTACAATTTGTGAGCAATTCAGTCTTAACAATCAATATTTTACAATAACTTCAAAGGCTAGTTGTTAGTACGACTTTGTAAATGTTAGCCATGATAAACATACCAAGACCAAATATTGTGTCTAGTTCAAGATCATCATCAGAAAGAGTGGATATTCATGATATAATTATAATTTCAAGCATCTCAATATTTCACCTAAACATTCAGAGAAAATTTAAAATACTAAAAATAAAGCAAAAGAAGTACAACAAACCCATAAACAATACAGACGTTTGAAAACTCCATTTCATTTTTTTGGGTTTCAGATACGTTAATGACACTTTGCATCTCATATAGAATGCTATCGATCATCCATTTCTCCGCTTTCGTTATTTGATCTTTGTTCTTTGTACACACATTTTTTGCTACTTGCAAATGTTGAAGTAATGTGGATAATAACTTGACGTAGGAATTTGATGGGTTATGGAAGCTAATTAAGAAAATTAAAGAGGAGAAATAGTGGGAGACAAATTAAGAGGTAGTATTAAAGAAGTAATTGTTGATATATTAGACAACGGAAAGAATGAAAAAATGACTATTGAGTTCTTCATAATATTGCATATATAATAATAATAAATTAAATTAATAAATAAATTATTAAGTAGAGGGTAATTTAGTCATTCAGCTTTTGAAGGATATTTTAGTAAAATAACCAAATCTAAAAGTCGTTCACAATTATAATAAAGTATGATGATATTTCTAGTGGGGCATTAAAGGAGAGGGGACAAAGAGACAGATCACGGGTTAAAACACAAGTTATTAGGTAAGTGAGACGGGTTAATGGGGTTGATTATTGTTGTAGCGTGCAACCCATTCCCACAATACAAACTTTTATTCAATTATGTTGCGGCGTGCAACCCGATCCCTGATATATCTTTCAATCAATTCTGTTGCGGCATGCAACCCGCTCCTCAACAATATCAATTAACAACACTTATACGTAAGACTACTTCAATAAATGCCACAATTAATATAAAATTATAAGGCGACAAGGTATACAAAATTATGATTTATATAGAAAACAAACAGGGACAAGTAACAAATAAGTGTGGAATCAAGGAGGAGTTAGACAATATAATATATGAAATATTAAATGTCAAGTAGCAATTATGACACAAAAGTCAAATAAGCATGTAACAATTAAGGCATGAAATCAAGGCATAATAGTAAGCAATGAAAATAAGAGAATCAATTAATATAACAATTAAGTCATGGCCATGGCTTTTCCTTTCGAATTAGTCTCCAAATCAATCAAACCTAGCAATTTATTGGCCAACAATTCAATTGGAGCTTTAGAAATTATTCACAATTCGAAAGAGACTTAATTTAAGTCATTTTTGAAAAAGTCAACCGAAAGTCAATGTGGGGCCCATTTTTCGGAACCCGACAAAAATTTACGGAATCCGAACACCCGTTCCGATAGGAGTTCAACCATACAAAAATTATCGAATTTTGACATCGGATCGCCTTTCAAATCTTCATTTTTTATTTTTTGAAGATTTTACAAAAACCACATTTTCTTCCATTAAATTCACTAATTAATGATGTAAATAAGTATGAAATCATGAAATACAATCAATTTAGGATAAAGAACACTTACCCAGTTCAAACTTGTGAAAAATTCCTTTGAAATCGTCCAAACCTGAGACTTAAAACTCAAAAAATGAGAAAAAATATTGAACTCCCGAATTTGAAGCAATCTACCGCCCAAGCAAGTCGCATCTCTCAAATGCGACTTGTCTCATTGATTCCAGGCAAAAACTGCATTACTAGTCTTCAGTAAATCCGTCATAACTTTTTGTACAAATATCCAAATGATGAATGGTTTACCTTTCTGGAAACTAGACTTAAAGGGATTTTTTGATCATCTTCAAATTCCTTATAAATTGCGGGATATAAGCTTTCAAAGTCAGCCCTGTGCAACAGACATTTCTCGCGATGCACACTGCTGTAGCCAAAAACCAGCAGTTAAAAATGGCTTAGAAATGGTCTGAAACCACTCCGAAACTCACCCGAGCCCCTCGGGACCGCGTGTGAAAGTTTCGGCTCTAGCTTTTACTGGATCTGATCGGAAATACAAGAGACCGAAGATCTGAAAGTTTCGGCTCTAGATTTTACTGGATCTGATTGGAAATACATTTTTCCGGCGAGTCATTGTTATCTTTTCTCATGTTTTATTTATTTATTTATCAAATCTGTCAAGAGGAAAGTTGTTGATGTTTGGGGTTGCAAAGACTGCAGCAAAGTGAAAGTTGGTGGTGCTCACACATTGAACAATGCTAGCGCTTTTACCGTAAGGAGAACTATTCCAAGGCTTAGGGAGCAGACTGAGAGCTTGAGTCATTTAGCTGCTTATTGAAATTTGAATTCGAAACAGTCTCCACTGTTTGATATTAAGAGAGCTTGAATCTTGATTTTGTTGTGTTTGAACATTTTGGTTTAGCCTAAGCATTGGAACGATATTCCCAATGTGATATGTTCAGGAAAAAAAGGGGTTAATAAATAAGGATGAAGTCTCGTTCATATAGTACTGTCCCTAGCTTGCGCCCTATTTGAGACTAAGGCAGGTTTCGATCTTGGCAATATTCAACTGGTTTTATGTCCATGCTTGAGCAATAATTTCTAATTAATAGTAGGACAATAGACTTGCAAAGATTTGTCACCAGAGAGAGACTACAGTAGAACAATGTTGCAGTTTGTATTAACTATTTTAAGCATTGAATTGATGGGTTTCAGAAGAAATCACAGTGAGGCGAGGGAGAAGAGAGGAGGAAAAGAGGAGAGAGAAGCTGTGGCAGGTGGACTTTGGGTTGGGTAGTGGATTTTTTGAAGTGAACGGGGTTAGGAAAAAAAGGATGGGTCAATTTAATATGCTAGTGACACCTGGCACTATCTTTAAAATAAGGATATATCTGCCCCCATAGTGTAACGGTAAAAAATCCATGAGTGTTAAGAAATGAGAGCAAACTAGAACAATATAGTAATTGAGACAAAATATATAGGAGGAGAATGTAGAAATTATCTTATAGTGTGTTTCTTGTGTGTACTTCCATTGACAAAGAATGTCCTATTTATAGTATACAAGATAACACCTAAAGTTTATCAGATACATCTTAAGAATTAATAGATACATCTATCTAAGTAGTACATTGAATAATATGTATGTATGGATTAAATGAACATCCATATACATTCACTTTATTTCATAACATTCCCACTTGGATGTTCATTTGAAAGATAATGTGCCTCATTAAAACCTTACTAGGAAAACCCAGTGGGAAAAAGTCTAGTGAAGGAAAAAGAGTACACATATCTTGTAATACGCATTGAGTGCTGCCTCATTAAAAACCTTACCAGGAAAACCCAATTGGGACAAAACCTTGGTTAAGAAAAAAAGAGTACAACGCGTATTATACTCCCCCTGATGAAAGTTTGATTTGATATCTCGGAGACGACGCATTCCAATCTTATGTCTCAACTTCTCAAATGTTGATGTTGGCAATTCCTTAGTGAATAAATCTGCTAGATTGTCACTTGAACGGATTTGTTGAACATCTATCTCACCATTTTGCTGAAGATCATGTGTGAAAAGAACTTTGGTGAAATGTGATTTGTTCTGTCTCCTTTGATATATCCTCCTTTAAGTTGAGCTGTGCAAGCAACATTGTCGTCATACAATATCGTTGGAATCTTCGTTTTTAAAGAAAGACCACATAATTGTTGAATATGTTGGGTCACTGATCTCAGCCATACACATTCTCGACTAGTTTCATGAATAGCTATTATCTCTGCATGATTGGAAGATGTAGTAGCTAAAGCTTGTTTTGTTGAACGCCATGAAATAGTTGTACCCACACAAGTAAATAGATAGCCTGTTTGAGATCGGGCTTTATGTGGGTCAGACAAATAACTTGCATCTGCATAATCAATCAACTGTGAATCGGATTCATAAGAATAAAATAATCTCATATCAATAGTCCTTCGGAGGTATCTAAAAATATGCTTAACACTATTTCAGTGTCTTGTTGTTGGAAAGGAACTAAATCTTGCTAATAAAATTATAGCAAAAGTTATATCTGGTCGAGTATTATTTGCAAGATACATTAATGCCCCAATTGCACTAAGATATGGAGTTTTATCACCAAAAAGCTCTCCATCATTTTTATGAGGTTGAAATGGATCTTTATTTATATCAAGTGATTTCACAAGTATCGGGGTACTCAATGGATGTGCTTTATCTATATAAAAATACTTTAGGATCTTTTCGGTATAAGTTGATTGATGGACAAAAATTTTATCTTTCATATGCTCAATTTGTAGACCAAGACAAAATTTTGTCTTTCCAAGATCTTTCCTTTCAAACTCTTTCTTCAAACACTCTATTGCTTTTGGAAGTTCCCAAGGAGTTCCAATGATATTTAGATCATCAACATACACATCGATTATAACAAATTCAGATCCAGACCTTCTTATAAATACACAAGGACAAATTGGATCATTTTTATACCCTTCTTTCAGCAAATATTCACTCAGGCGATTATACCACATTCGCTCTGATTGTTTCAATCCATATAAGGATTTTTGAAGCTTTATTGAACAAGTTTCCCAAAAACTTTTATTAGTTTCAGGAACTTTGAGCCCTTCAGGGATTTTCATATAAATTTTGTTGTTTAATGTGCCATACAAATAGTTTATGACAACATCCATTAGGCGCATATCAAGTTTTTCATGGACTGACAAATTTATAAGATACCTGAAAGTGATTGCATCCAGCACAGGAGAATATGTCTCCATATAATAAATGCCAGGTCTTTGCGAAAATCCTTGTGCCACAAGTCGTGCTTTATATCTAACGACTTCATTTTTATCATTTCGTTTTCGCACAAAAACTCATTTGTATCCCACTGGCTTTATTCCTTCAGGTGTTCGGACTATACGTCCGAATACTTCACGTTTTTCAAGTGATGCTAATTTTGCCTGGATAGCGTCTTTCCATTTTTATCAATCATTTCTCTGTCTACATTCATCGACATATTTTGGTTCAAGATCCTCATCTTGTTGCATTATTTCAAAAGCAACATTATAAGCAAAAATATTGTCGACAATAATATTATTTCGGTTTCACCTTTTTGCCGTAGAGACATAACTTATTGAGATCTCTTCATTCTTATTATTTTCACTTACTTGGACCTCCTCTGAGGTCTTATCATTTGTTATGTCACAAAGCTCTTTTTGAGCAATTACATCCATATTATGATCTCCTAGATTATTTGCTCCTTTTCTTTTTCGAGGATTTTTATCTTTGGAACCAATTGGTCTACCACGTTTCAAGCGTGGCTTAGACTCATTTGCATTTATAGATTGTCCAACCGGGACATCAATTCGAATAGGAGCATTAGTAGCTGGAATATGTGACTTACTCACCCTTGGTAGGTTAGTGAATGCATCAGGTAGTTGATTTGCAATATTTTGCAAATAAATTATATTTTGAACCTCGTTTTCACATTGATTTGTTCGAGGATCTAAATGAGATAGTGATAATGCATTCCAATCTATCTCCTTTTGCAACTGCTTATTTTCTTCCCCTAATATTGGGTATACTGATTCATCAAAATGACAATCAACAAATCTTGCCATAAATAAATCTCCAGTTATAAGTTCTAAATATTTTATAATAGAAGGAGATTAATACCCAACATATATCCCCAATCTTCTTTGGGGTTCCATCTTTGTACGTTGTGGTGGAGCAATTGGAACATATACTGCACATCCAAATAGTCTAAGATGGAAAATATCTGGCTCCTGACCAAAAGTCAATTGTATTGGGAAGACTTTATGATAACTTGTGGGTCTGATCCGCACAAAAGTTGTTGCATGCAAAATAGCATGGCCCCATGCCGAAATGGGAAGTTTTGTTCTCATAAGCATTGGTCTAGCAATTAATTGGAGGCATTTGATCAATGATTCCGCTAGACTATTTTGAGTATGAACATGAGCAACTGGATGCTCAATTGTTATCCAAGTTGATATGCAATAATCATTAAAGGCCTGAGACGTAAATTCACCTGCATTATCAAGACGAAGTGTCTTAATTGCATAATCTGGAAACTGTGCTCTTAATCTTATTAATTGATCTAGTAACCTCGCAAAGGCCAAATTGCGGGTTGATAACAAGCATACATGTGACCATCTTGTAGATGCATCTATCAAAACCATATAATATCGGAATGGTCCACATGGAGGGTATATGGGCCCACATATATCACCATGTATACGTTCCAAAAATACAGGAGATTCAACTCCAACCTTAATTACTGATGGACTAATAATCAGTTTTCCTTGAGAACATGCAGCACAAGAGAATTCTTTAGTTTGAAGAATCTTCTGATTCTTCAATGAATGACCATGTGAATTCTCAATTATTTTGCGCATCATATTATAACCAGGATGGCCCAACCGGTCATGCCAAATAATAAAATCATTAGTAAACTCCTTGTTTACTATGACATGTGATTCAACTACACTAATATTAGTGTAGTATAATCCAGAGGAAAATGCGGGAAGCTTTTCAAGGACATACTTCTTTTCCGCTTTTATTGTAGTAATATAAAGGTATTCAACCTTTCCTTCATTAGTGGTCTAGCTATTGTGGCAAATATCTTTGAAACTCAACAAGTTTCTTTGAGACTTACTACAATATAATGCATCATTAACAACCAATATAGTTCCTCCTGGTAGTAATACAGTCGCTCTTCCAGAGCCCTCAATTAATTTTGTACTACCAGATATTGTTATGATATTGTCTTCTTTCATAATTAAATAAGAGAAATATCTCTTATCTTTTAATTTGGTGTGCGTCGTAGCACCATCCAGAAGACATATTTCTTCTTTATTATTCATACGGCCAACTGATGACTGAGAAGTTTTCATATTCTTCAAAAAAAATAAAATACATCATAAGTAATATTGAAAAATTTAAGAACAAAAGAAACTATGTTTATGAAATTAAATACTGACAACATAAAAAGTTTTATTCAAAATATGAACTTCATAAAAAGAAATACATTTATTCTTATAATTTTTTCCAATAATAAGTCTTCAGTTATGATGCTCAAAGAAGTCTCCAGCTTCTAAATGAGTAATATCTGCAAGGCCTTCAAAAATATCATCTTTAAAGGCAAGGATTGCTTCAACTTTATCATGATTATTCATAGGGCCCGCCTCAACATCATTTTGAAAAGTCAATCGAGTCTCAACTTTATTTTGTTTTCCTTTTATAGATGCTTGATAAAGTTTGACAAAATATTCAGGTGTACGACAAATTCGTGCCCAATGATTTTTCATATCACATCGGTGGAAAACATTACCTTTGCCTTTTGAAGGATTATTCTAAGAACCCTTATTGTTCTCTTATTTATAACGACCACCACCATGGCGATTATTATTTCGCCTCTTGCCACGCCCACATATATTTATACGGCCACAATAATTATTTTATCTTTTTTCATACTTTGGATCTATCGTTCCCAGATTTTCTGGAAATGGAGCTGATCCAGTGGTGGAGGGCTTCATGATTTTTTATTAAAAGTGCATTATGTTCTTCAGCCACCAAAAGGCATGAAATTAACTCAGAATATTTCTTAAAGCCCTTTTCACGGTATTGCTGCTGTAACACCATATTTGAGGCATGAAAAGTGGAAAGAGCCTTTTCCAGCATGCCCTCATCATTCATAGGTTCCCCATATAATTTTAGCTAGGAAATTATTCTATATACAACAGAATTATATTCACTTATGGTCTTATAATCTTGTAGCCGTAACTGCATCCACTCACGACGAGCTATTGGAAATACCGTGTCTTTTAGGTGGTCATATCATTCCTTCAAACTAGTCCATAATTAAAATGGATCTTTCACGGTTAAATATTCACTTTTTAACCCTTCATCGAGATGATGACGAAGGAAAATCATGGCTTTCTCCTTATCCTGACTTGATGCTTAATTTCCTTCTTTAATAGTGTCACCAAGACCTTTAGCGTCAAGGTAAATTTCAGCATGGCAAATAGTTATTCCCAGAGATGTCAAGTGCCATAAATTCAAGCTTTGACAAATTCGACATAGTGAAAACTATCGTAGAAATAAGTGAATTAGAATGACAAGAATTATTATCAATTTAGTGCAGTACATAATCGTGTATTAATATTCTATATGTAAAATTATCAAACAAATAATTATGTGCAGTGCGATGATAAATTAGTGGATGTGGGCTTAATTAGTCTAATTATTGTAATTCAATTTTAATACTTATTTTTTTATGTATAGGATTAAACTTCTTCATAGTTTATATAATGAAATAATAATTTAACCGAAACTTATTGTTTTCATACCAGTGCAATTATTATAATAATATTCAAAACAAGTTATGCATATAATAATTAAATTGCAGGTTAAAGAATATCCTAATAGAAACGTTATAAACATAGGAATGTATACCTGAATCGGAAAAGAAACTAACTACCTCTTTTAGGAAGAAGATAAAATTCGGATGAAGCAGATAACCTCAGTTGGTTAGAACCTCGTGCTAATAACGTGTTAAGAAATGAGAGCAAAATAGAACAATATAGTAATGTAGACAAGATATATAGGAGGAGAATGTAGAAATTATCTTATAGTGTGTTTCTTGTGTGTACTTCCATGGACAAAGAATGTCCTATTTATAGTATACAAGATAACACCTAAAGATCATCAGATACATCTTAAGAATTAATAGGTACATCTATCTAAGTAGTACATTGAATAATATGTATGGATGGATTAAATGAACATCCATATATATTCACTTTATTTCATAACACTAAGAAGTGAATAGTATAACGGAGGATATAATAATAAAGAGTAATTGTTTTGAGGAAGATCAATTTTTTTAGGTGAAATATGAGTCAGTGTCAACCTAAAATACAATTAACAAACAAAAATGCTAGCTACTGATGGGGGAGAAATAGGACGGAGTAAATATTTTTTCATCCCATGATATTTATATTTTAAAATTTCATATAATTGTTTTCCACGCAAGTAATGATAACATGAACAGACTTACAATTTGTGAGCAATTTAGTCTTAACAATCAATATTTTACAATAACTGCAAAGGCTAGTTGTTAGTACGACTTCGTAAATGTTAGCCATGATAAACATACCAAGACCAAATATTGCGTCTAGTTCAAGATCATCATCAGAAAGAGTGGATATTCATGATATAATTATAATTGCAAGCATCTCAATATTCCACCTAAACATTCAGAGAAAATTTAAAATACTAAAAATAGAGAAAAAGAAGTACAACAAATCCATAAACAATACAGACGTTTGAAGACTCCATTTCATGTTTTGGGTTTTAGATACGCTACAAAACACTTTGCATCTCATATAGAATGCTATCGATCATCCAATTCTCCGCTTTCGTTATTTGATCTTTGTTCTTTGCATACACATCTGTTGTTACTTGAAAATGTTGAAGTAATGTGGATAATAACTTGACGTAGGAATTTGATGGGATATAGAAGCTAATTAAGAAAATTAAAGAGGAGGAAGAGTGGGAGGCTAATTAAGAGGTAGTATTAAAGAAGTAACTATTGATATATTAGACAACGAAAAGAATGAAAAAACTGACTATTGAGTTCTTCATAATATTGCATATATAATAATAATAAATTAAATTAATAAATAAATTATTAAGTAGAGGGTAATTTAGTCATTCAACTTTTGAAGGATATTTTAGTAAAATAACTAAACCTAAAAGTTTTCACACTTATAATATAGTATGATGATTTTTCTAGTGGGGCATTAAAGGAGAGGGGATAAAGAGACAGATCACGGGTTAAAACACAAGTTATTAGGTAAGTGAGACGGGTTAATGGGGTTAATTATTATTTTTTCAGTTCTATATGCTCACATGGACAACAATTAGTTTTAAGGGGTACTTTTCTAACAACAAGGGTAGATTTGATATCAAAAGATAAGGGAGGACTAAAATAATCTATTTTCAATAGTTGAAAGTTAATTTTGGCCTTTTTATGTTTCTTAAGACCTGTTTTGGGACTTTCCAGAGAGAGTTCAAGCACCTCTTTGAAAGAATTGTCAAGGTAAGTTCTTTGGGTCAATTCGTGACTAAAGCTTGTTAGATATCACACCAAAATATTGAGATTAACACTCTTATGGATTGAATCAATATGAGTTATTGCAATATTCTTATGAGAAACTGTAAATGCAATGGAATGGAAATCGAACTTTTATTGATAATTGTTTATTGTATTACAACTCATAGGTAATTACAACTAGAAAACTATTGGGTCTTTAGCTGGAGCTTGAGCTTTAATGGCGTAATTACCCGATAAGAAAAATTAAAATTGGGTAAGGAAGAGAGATAGAAGAGAAGAAGAGAATAGAAGAGAAAATGAGAGGAAGGAATAATAGAAAAAATGAATTACCAAATTGCATAACCGTCTCCTTCCCAGCTCTTTGGAATATAAATCCCAACACTGCAATGACCCACTAACTAACTAACAACCCAACTAACTAATAGCCTAATAACCAACTCCGCTGAAGATTTAATCTGGATCGTCTATTGATTTAGCTAACTTTCAACCTCGGCAATCTATTACAATTAAGCTACTAAAACATGTGCACTCAGGAAGGGTTAATAATTTGCCATGTCTCCTTACTCGTCTCCGCCTCTTCCCCGTATTAATCAACTTAATTTTCAAATTCAAACCATAATTCCCAATTTAGAGATTTCCCTCTTCCGACATAATAATACCCCCATGTTCAAATCGACCTTGTCCTCAAGGCCGGAGTTGAGCCATAAATTCAGGAAACAGGCTTTTGATATATCCCCAGTCCTCTCACGTTGCTTCATCGACTCCAAGGTTCGACCACTAAATAAGAACCTTGACCGCTGCTGCATTATTCACCTTGACTATGCATCGCTAGAGAATGCTACTGCTTGGACTATCAATCGACCATCTTGACCACATATTGAAGGTTGTAGCCGATCCACCACACCTAGACCGACGCGCTTCTTTAATTGTGACACATGGAAAACCAGATGGATCTAAGAACCTGCTGGTAGAGCTAACCGGTAAGCCACTGAACCTATCTTTTTTGTGATTTGGTAGGGCCCATAGTATTTGGCACTGAGCTTTAAATTTTTTCTTACTGCTACTGAAGCTTGCCTGTAAGGTTCTAGGTTTAAGTAAACGAAGTCTCCTTTATTTAGAACCTTGTCTATTCTGTTTTTGTCTGCAAAAGAATTTCATTCTAGCTTGTGCCACCTGCAAATTCTCTCTTAAATATTGTAGCATGGTTTGTCTATGAGCTAGGTTATCCCCCACGGTAGTATGCATGGAATGAGGTAAAGACCCCATAGGAATTTGAGGAGGTGGGTATCCATAAATAGCTTAAAATGGGGCTGCCTTTAGGGCTATGTGGTAAGTTGTGTTGTACCACCACTCTGCTAGTGAAAGCCACTTGAGCCAGTGTTTAGGATTAGAAAAGATCCTGGCTCGTAGGTATAACTCTAGGCATCTATTGAGCCTCTCTGTCTTGCCATCTGACTGAGGATGTAGGAGGTGGACATGTTAAGCTTAGTGCCCAAGGATTTGAACATTTGTAGCAAACATTGACTAGTGAATATGGGAACCTTGTCTATTACTATGGACTTGGGAAGCCCATGTAACTTATATATCTCCTTTAGGAACACATCTGCAGCTTTTTTAGCTGTTTAGAGGTGTTTAAGAGGAATAAAATGCCTATACTTAGTTAATATATCCATTACCACTAAGATGGAATTCTTATGCCCTGAGTGAGGCAAGCGTTCAAGGAAATCCATAGCTGTATCTTGCCAGGGACCTTTAGGGATGGGCAAGGGCTGTAGCAGGCCTGGGTAATGCACATTTTCAGTCGTCACTCTTTGAAACACATCGCATTGAGCTACCCATTTATGTATATCCTCTTTCATTTTGGGCCAATAGAAAACCATTTAAATTTTTCTGTAAGTTCCTTGTTGCCCAGAATGGGCTCTTAAAGGTGATTGATGGAAGACCTCAAAGATTTTTGTTCTAAGGTTGGCATTTCTTCCAACCCAAATCTTCTATTTATACTTGATGATACCTTGTTGTAGGATAAAATCTGGCCTGTTATCAGGGCCAGTGATTATCTCAGTTAACAATTGTAGAGCCATGGGATCATGATCATAGCTATGCGCAATATCATTCATCCAAGTTGGGTTGGTAGTAGTAATTACATATAAAGAAGGCCCTTCCTCCTCCCTTCTAGATAGTACATCTGCAACCCTATTTTCTTTTCCTTTTTTATATTGGACCTCGTAGTCTAAGACAAGAAGCTTAGCCAGACCCTTTTGTTGTAAAGAAGTGGTCACTCTTTGTTACAACAAATATTTCAAGCTCTGGTAGTCTGTCCTAATAATAAAACATCCTCCTTATATGAAGTGTCTCCATTTGTCTATAGCTGATAGGACATCCATATATTCCTTTTCATGAGTATATAGGCCCAGATGCCTAAGGCCTAGAGCTTTACTGGAGAATGCAAGAGGTTTGCCATCTTGCATCAACATAACCCCCATTCATGTAGATCATGCATCAGTTTTCACTATAAAAGTCTTAGAGAAATTTGCTAGGGCTAGTACAAGGGCAGTAGACATGGCTTGCTTCAATGTTAGGAAGGTAGTTTTAGTCTCTACAGGCCATTGGAATGCATTCTTTTTTAGCAAATTGGTTAATGGTCTGCTGATGATGCCATAAGACTATATAAATCATCTGTAGTAGCTTGTAAGACCTAGGAAACCCCTTAGGGCCTTAATGGACTTAGGAACAGGACAATTAGTCATTGCTTCTACCTTAGAGGGGTTTGTAGCTACTCTTTCTCTAGTGATAATGTGCCTAAAATATTCTACCTTTGATTGGCCAAAGGAACATTTAGAAGGTTTAGCAAAGAGCTATTCCTTCCTCAATATTTCAAGTACTCTTCCAACGCGTTGTGTGTGATCATTTAGTGAGGCACTGTAAACTAATATATCATCAAAGAAAACCAGAACAAGCTTCCTCAAATAGGCCCTAAACACATGGTTCATGAGAGATTGGAATGTGGCAGGGGCATTGGTTAAGCCAAAGGGCTTAACCTTGAACTCATAATGGCCTAAATGTGTTCTAAAGGTTGTTTTATAAATATCTTCTTCTCCCATTCTAATTTGGTGGTAACCTGCCCTTAAGTCAATTTTAGAGTATATACAAGAACCACGTAGTTCATCCATTAAGTCATCAACCAAGGAAATGAGAAATTTGTCCTTATCAGTCATGTTATTGAAAGCTCTGTAGTCAATGCAAAATCTCAAACTTTTATTTTTCTTCTTAACTAATAATAATGGTGATAAAAAGGGCAAATGACTAGGTTGTATGATTTCATTTGCTAGCATCTCATTCACTTGTTTCTTAATTTTATTTTTATGAAAGAAATTGCACTTATAAGGTCTTATGCTGACTAGTGTTGTGTTTGGTTTCAGGGGGATATAATGACCATGATTCCTCTTGGGAGGAAGGGTTGTAGGTTACACAAACACATCAGGGAATTGCTTCAGGTCCTGCTGGATAACTGTAGGTACCTTATCTGGTTCTTCAACTTCTACTGCAGTTACAGTAAATAAGTGAGCCCAAATAGCTTTCCCCTTCTTAAGTAGATGCTTAACTCTAGTTGCTGACAAGGGGATGCTTAACTCTAGTTGCCCCTTCTACTGCAGTTACAGTAAATAGGCGAGCCCAACATGCTTTTAGCAAAACTGGATTATGGCCATTCATCCAATCCCCCTTGATATCATATCATTTACTTCAAGCCTGACTAGCCTAAAAGAATCCTTAAACTCCACTCCTTGAATCATCCATTTAAACAGTGACAAGTATGCCTACTCATAAGATGGTTGCCATTTGCCACAGTGACCCTCATACGAGTAGACCCTGTGATCTTGTACCCCATCTTCTTGTCTCTCTCTATATCCATGAAGCTATGTGTGCTTCTTGAATCTAGCAAAATAGTTGTTAGGTTCTTCTTTGACTTACCCCTCAGCTTAATTGTGTTGGGCACCTTAGTTCTAGAAAGAGCATTGAGGCTATTGGCATCATCCATGACTTCCTCTCCTGCCTGATAGATTGGACTAACTCCTTCCTCTATTGGCTCCATCATAGTCTGGATCTTCAGAAGCAGCCATAATATTAATTTGCTTATGCTTGCATACATGTCTTGGGAAATATTTGTCACCACATTTCCAACACAACCCATTATTTCTCATATTTTCAAAGCCCTTGCTTACCGGTATATTTTAGTTGGACACCCCTGCACCCTTGGCACCTCTATGAAGGTTCTGAGTGTTTGACTGTTGGTAACTGGTATAGGTTTCTCCTTTTCCCCATGTAGATTTTCCTTTCTTATTCCAAGTCTCAATCACCTTTTCTTGATTCCTAACCTTTTCAACATCTTGTCTTGATGCCTATGTTTTATGTCTTCCTTGAGGTCTTCTACAAAGAATTCCAAAAAGAATTCTTCTGGCATAGTGGGGCTCTTGATTAGAATCCAAGCCTTAAGGTCCTCAAATTTCTCAAAATATTCATTAATTGTCCCCCTTTGCTCTATCTTTTTAAATTCTCCAATGAGATTGAATCTACTATTATTTACATCTTGAAATCTCTTACATATTTCTTTACAAAACTCTGGCCATCTAACATTCCCTTTACTTAACTAATAGGAGAAGTACCAAGCTTCTACCCTTCCATTGAGGTATAGGACTGCTTCTTCATGTTTTTGCTCTGAATTGGATACATGGTTGTAGTGAAAATATCTCATACTTCCTCAACCAAGAATAAGGATAAGATCCCACAGCACCATCAAAATAAGGGAATTCAACTCTGGAATTATAGGTGCAATGACCACCATGATAATTTCTTTCACCGACCAAGGAAGCAGCTATCTGCTCCCCCCCTGAGGCCACTCCTCTGTTCTTCTTGCTGATGGATCTCTATTGGTTCACTATTCAGTATGCCTACATGGTTGGGCAATAACGTTTCCATCAATATATCGAACCTTCAAGCCAGCTCATCAATTTTGGCATCCGTGGTCTCATATTTCTTGCTTCCTTCTGCTATGTGATTTTGGAGTTGTGTCTAACTTCTTGAGACTTTTCTCCATAGATTTCGATCTAGTCTCATAATAATCATGATTTGTAGGGCCAAGAGATGCTCTGATCCAAAATATAATGTTCTTATGCGAAACTGTAAACGCAATGGAATGAAAATCAAACTTTTATTGATAATTGTCTATTGTATTACAACTCAGAGGTAATTACAACTAGAAAACTATTAGGTCTTCAGCTGGACTTTGAGCTTTAATGGTGGAATTACCTGAAAAGAAGAATTAGAATTGGGTAAGGAAGAGAGAGAGAGAAGAGAAGAGAAGAGAAAATGAGAGGAATGAATAGTAGAGAAAATAAATTACTAGATTGCATAACCATCTCCTTTAGATCTCTTTGGAATATAAAGCCCAGCACTGTAACGACCCACTAACTAATAAAAGGCCCAATAACCAACTCAACTGAAGATTTAATCTAGGCCGTCAATTGATTTAGCTAACTTTCATTCCTAGCCATCTATTACAATTAAGCTACTAAAACACGTGTACTCAGGAAGGGTTAATAATTTGCCATGTCGCCTTACTCGTCTCTGCCTCTTCCCGGTATTTATCAGCTTACTTTCCAAATTCAAACCCTGATTCCCAATTTAGAGATTCCCCTCTTCCGACATAACATTCATTCAGAAACTTCAAAATCACCCGATAAGGAGAGAAGTTAGGGTTTGAAGTTCAAAAGTTAATCTTTCACCCAACGTTTATATATTACTTCCATTAAATTATGAATAGTGGGGTATCATTGACTCAATGACTTGTCCTCTATACAATATGCAGTAGAAATCTATCTCACTTATTCTTTCAATGCTCGATGAGTGCAAGGTTATTGAGTCAAATGCTGTATTGCAATGAATACTTAGGCAACAAATGGAATGGCCAAATGAAGTTATGTGGGCATGCAATTGAACATGCTTCCGCAATAGTTCCACAATTCAGATGTATAGAATGTGCCTTGCTGGGAGTGTGCATATTCTATAGCACGAGAGGAATCACAGAGTGTTCAGACAATAGCAGAGATCTGAAGATAGTATGGTTAGACAGTTGGTTCAGGAGATATTTTATAGAGGTGACCTAAAGAGTTGACTAATAGGAAAACTTCAACTTCTCAATTTCCATCCTTGATGTCTAAGTTTGACCGTTCAGTTTAGTTGAAGAATCTGAGTATGGTAGAAGTAGTGGAAGAAATAGTTTGAGAGATGATGATGATGTGCACTCTCTCTTGTTTCTTTTTTTTTCTGCTTGTGTCACAATCCAAAATCTCACCTGTAGTGATGGCGCCTATCTCAATACTAGGCAAGCCAACAATCTCAAACAACTGCAATTTCTTTTAAGATTGGAAACATAATATTTGATTTCAATAGAAAACCTCACAATTACAGATACAAAATACTCCCAAAACCAGGTGTCACTGAGTACATGAGCATCTAAATGAATACAAAGCCTGACTGATTAAAAATATTGTCTGAAAGTATAGAACAGTACAATATCTGCGAGGAAGAGAGACAAAGTCAACGGATGCCAAGCAGCTACCTTGATAGTCTCTAACTGGTAACACACTGAGGTCTAACAGCCGCCATTTCCGGAAGCACCTGGATCTGCACACGAGGTGCAGAGTATAGTATGAGTACAACCAACTCAATAAGTAACAAGACTAACCTCTGGGCTGAAAGTAGTGACGAGCTTCGCAGGTACAGTCTAGTACATAAATAATGGTACAGAAATATAGGTATGCTTTCAAGTTCAACAGTTAAACTTAGTACAAGCAAAATAGATCAATACTGCACGATATAAGGAATGTGACATCTCAGTGGAAAGACTTCATATATTACTGGTCACTAGTCATTCGGTCACTCAGTACTGTTTATGGCCAATCCAGCCCAAGGATATTCCATCCCGTATATAAATACACATCGACTGAAAGTCAGTCACTCAGTACCGTATAAGGCCAATCCATCCCTGAATAATTTATACCCAAATATAAATGATACGGACAAGATCCATGTCCAGGGAAAATTTATCACAATATAAATAAGGCAAGTCCATGCCCTGGGAAGTCCATCCCGAATATATAATCATCTACGCTCACTGGGGGTGTGTACAGACTCCGAATGGGCTCCTTCAGTCCAAGTGTGATATAAAGCCGATCCATATAATAATAAAGACAATAAGGCCCATGCTGCGACGTGCATCCCATAACCAGAACAATGAAGCCTATAAGGCTTGCTGCGACATGCAGCCCGATCCTATAATAATATCCTCACAATGGATGAGCATGGCTGAGTATGAAATGTACATTTCAAAATAATTAATTCAACAGCAACACGACCCTATGGGTCCCAAAATATCGGTACGTAGCCAAATCATGATCTTTATTACGAGTTTCAGCTCAATTTCCTAACACCTGAAGGATATGCGAATAATAACATGATTCTTTAATTTTATAACTTCACAGGATTTATTCAAGTCACAATTTCTATGGTGCACATCCACACACTCGTCACCTATCATGTGCGTCACCTCCAAACAATTTATATAATACTAGATTCGGGAATTCATACCCTCAGAACCAAGTTTAGAAATGTTACTTACCTTAAACCATGTAATCCTTTATTCTGCAACGCCTTTCCCTCTCCAATCGACCTCGAAACGTCTCGAATCTTTAATTAGCTGTTTCAATAAAAATATCCCCTGAGCAGTACACACAAGAGATGTTGACGGCAAAAATGTAATTTCGACAATTAAAATCCGATCGGAGAAATAGCATCAGGTAACTTTTGACCGGAAACCTCAAATCGGAAATCGACGACGACCTTGCCTTTTGACACGGCCACTCACCCGAGCCTTGTTTTACTCGACAAAATGAAGAAATGGAGATATCAGGTGATTTATGATGATGGTGATGCTTTAATTTGGAGCTCGATAGTTCACTTGGATAAAGGAATATTTCATAGGTGTATTACATAGTGTTAATGATGAAGACTACTGATTTTTTATGAGCTTAATCGATTGTCTCTGTTTTCTCTCAATCGTCCCCATTTCTATTGCTCTGTCCATTTTTTGGAGCTCAGGATGATTCTAAAATCTAATTCCCTTTTCCCCTTTTTCTGTTCTCTCACCTCCCTCTATCTCTCTCTCCTTAAAATCCTCTCTTCCTCTCAAAGTGTTGCCCCCACTCAAACTCTCTCTCCCAAAAATCCTCCTTTTTTCTCAAAGTGTTGTCCCGACTCCCTCTCTCTCTCTCTCTCTCTCTCTCTCTCTCTCTCTCTCTATGTAGATATATATATATATATATATATATATAGAAAATCCCCTCCTATTTCGTGACCCTCCTTGTTGTGTACGTGAGTGTGTGAAGAATAGTGTAGAAGGGTGAGATGACAAGAGTTTTGAAACTAAGAAATTCCGACTTCTACATTTGATGCCGAAACCTAACAAATCAAGTTTGATTGACCTCAAATTTTGCGCACGAGTCATAAATGGCATAACGAACCTATTCAAATTTCCAGAATCGGATTCCGACTCCGATATCAAAAAGTCAGCTCCCCGAACAAACTTCCAAACTTAAATTTTTATTTTTGCCATTTCAAGCCTGATTTAGCTACCTGCTTCCAAATAACTTTTTCGGACACGCTCCTAAATACAAAATCACCATACAGAGCTATTGGAATCATCAAAATATTATTCCACGGTCATTTACACATAAGTCGAAATCCAGTCACTATTTTAACTTAAGCTTTAAACCTTGGAACTAAGTGTTCCAAATCGTTCCAAAACCTTACCGGACCCGAACCAATTACCTCGGTAAGTCATATAACAATTGTAAAGCATAAATTGAGCAGTAAATGGGGAAATATGGTTGTAATACTCAAAATGACCGGCCGGGTCGTTACATTCTCCCCTTCTTAAACAAATGTTCGTCCTCGAACGGGTTTAGAATCATACTTGGAGCCTCAAATAGGTTTGGATATTTGCTCCGTATCTCCCGCTCAGTCTCCTAGGTAGCTTCTCCGACTGGCTGGCCTCTCCACTGTACTTTCAGTAAAGCTATGTTCTTTGATCTCTTCGAACCTACCGGTCTAAAATGGCCAACGACTCCACATCATAAGTCAAATTACCATCCAGTTGCACTGTGCTGAAATTCAAAACATGAGACGGATCCCCGATATACTTCCGGAGCATAGATACATGAAACACTGGATGAACACTCGATAGATTAGGCGGCAATGCAAGTTCATAAGCCACCTCTCCAATCTTCTTAATTATTTCAAAAGGTCCAATATACCTAGGACTCAACTTTCCCTTCTTCCCAAATCTCATAACACCCTTCATAGGCGAAACTCAGAGTAGTACCTTCTCTCCTACCATGTAAGCAACATCGCGAACCTTCCGATCGGCATAACTCTATTGTCTAGACTGTGCCGTGCGAAGTCATTTCTGAATCAATTTAACCTTTTCCAAGCATCCTGAACTAAATCAGTGCCCAATAGCCTAGCCTCACCGGGCTCAAACCAACCCACCAGAGACCGACACCGTCTACCATATAAAGCCTCGTACGGAGCCATCTGAATGCTCGATTGGTAGTTGTTATTGTAAGCAAACTCTGTAAGTGGTAGAAACTAATCCCAAGAACCTCCAAAATCTATAACACAAGCACGCAACATATCTTCCAATATCTAAATAGTGCGCTCGGACTGTCCGTCCGTTTGAGGGTGAAATGATGTACTCAATTATACCTGTGTGCCTAACTCTCGCTGTACTGCCTTCTAAAATTGTGATGTAAACTACGTGTCCCGATCTGAAATGATAGACACTGGCACACCGTGTAGACGAACAATCTCATAGATATAAATTTCAGCCAACCGCTCCGAAGAGGAATAAGTAGTACCTACTGGAATAAAATGCGCGGACTTGGTCAACCGATCTATTATTACCCCAACAACATCAAACTTCCTCAAAGTCCGTGGGTGTCCAAGTACGAAGTCCATGGTAATACATTCCCACTTCCACTCTAGAATTTCTAGTTTTTGAAGTAATTCTTGCCCGGTCTCTGATGCTCGTATTTCACCTGTTGACAATTTAAACACCGAGCGACAAACCCAGCTATATCTTTCTTCATTTTTCTCCACCAATAGTGCTGCCTCAAGTGTTGGTACATCTTAGCGATACTCGGATGAATGGAATACTGCGAACTGTGGGCTTCTTCAAGAATTAACTCACGCAGTCCATCTACATTTGGCACACAAATACGACCATGCATTCTCAATTTCCCATCATCTCCAATAGTAACATCCTTGGCATCACTATGCTGAACTGTGTCCTTCAGTACAAGCAAATGGGGATCATCATACTGGCACTCTCTGATGCGGTCATATAAGGAAGACCATGAAATCACATAGGCTAGAACCCGACTGGGCTCCGAAACATCTAACCTCACGAACTGATTAGCCAAGGTCTGAACATCAACTGCATAAGGCCTTTCACCAACAGGAATGAATGCAAGTCTACCCATACTTACCGCCTTTCTACTCAAGGCATCGGCCACCACATTGGCCTTCCCGGGATGACACAGAATAGTAATATCATAATCCTTCAGCAGCTCCAACCATCTCCGCTGCCTCAAGTTCAGATCTTCCTATTTGAATAAGTGCTGAAGACTCTGATGATCTGTAAATACCTCACAAGACACACCATAGAGATAGTGTATCCAAATCTTTAATGCATGAACAATGGGTGCCAATTCTAAATCATGGACAAGGTAGTTCTTTTCATGTGGCTTCAACTGGCGCGAAACATAAGCAATCACTCTACCCTCCTGCATTAAGACACACCCAAAACCAATCCGAGAAGCATCACACTACACTGTATAAGAGCCTGAAGCTGAAGGCAAAACTAGAACTGGAGCTATGGTCAAAGCAGTCTTGAGCTTCTAAAGCTCTCTTCACACTCATTCGACCACCTGAATGGAGCACCTTTCTGGGTCAATTTAGTCAATGAAGATGTAATAGACGAGAAGCCCTCCACAAAGCGATGATAATATGCAGCCAAGCCAAGAAAACTTTGTATCTCAGTAGCTAAAGACGGCCTGTGCCAACTCTGAACTACCTCTATTTTCTTCGGATCCACCTTAATCCCTTCACTGGACACTATGTGTCCCAAGAATGCCACCAAACTAAGCCAGACCTCACACTTAGAGAATTTGGCATAAAGTTTCTCTTCCCTCAGCCTCTACAGTACAATACTCAAATGTTGTGCATGTTCCTCCTGGCTACGTGAGTACATCAGGATATCATCAATAAATACTATGACAAATAAATCAAGATATGGTTGGAATACACTATTCATAAGTGCATAAATGTTGTTGGGGCATTGGTCATCCCAAAAGATATCACGAGAAATTCATAGTGGCCATAACGGGTTCTGAATGCCGTCTTTAGAATATCCGAATCCTGAATTTTCAACTGGTGATACCCGGATCTCAAATCAATTTTGGAGAATACCCTCGCTCCCTAAAGCTGGTCAAATAAATCATCAATACGCGGTAAAGGATATTTATTCTTGATTGTAACTTTGTTCAACTGCCTGTAGTCAATGCACATCTGCATAGTACCATCTCTCTTTTTCACAAACAAGACCGGTGCACCCCAAGGTGACACACTAGGCCTGATAAACCCCTTATCTAGGAGTACCTGAAGTTGTTCTTTCAATTCTTTCAACTTAGCTGGTGCCATACGATACAGAGGAATAGAAATGGACTGAGTGCGCGACTCCAAGTCAATACCAAAATCAATATCTATGTTGGGTGGAATACCCGATAGGTCTGTAGGAAATACATCCGGAAAATCCCGCGCTACCGATAATGAATCAATAGTAGGAGTATCTGCCTCAAAATCTCTCACAAAGGCCAACTATGACAAACACCCCTTCCCTACCATACGTTGAGCCTTCAAGTACGAAATTACCCTGCTGGGAACATAATCTGGAGAACCTCTCCACTCGACCTTCGGCAATTCCGGTATCGCCAACATCATCGTTTTTGCGTGACAGTCCAGAATAGCATGACATGGAGACAACCAGTTCATACCTAGAATAACATCAAAATCAACCATACTAAGCAGTAAGAGATCAATTCTAGTGTCCAGTCCCCCAATAGTTACCACACACGACCGATACACATAGTCCATAATAATAGTATCGCCCATCGGCGTAGATACACTAATAGGTGAAACTAAGGACTCACAGAGCATATCCAGATAATGAGTAAAATACGATGAAACATACGAATATGTGGAACCAGGGTCAAATAATATAGAAGCTTCCCTGTGGCACACTAAGACAATACCTGTGATTACTGTATCTGAAGCAACGACATCTGGCCAGGAAGGGAAAACATAAAATCGGGCCTGACCACCACCTGATTGGCCTCCCCCTCTTGGGCAACCCTAGCTTACTGAGCCCCACCCCGAGCTGGGTGGGTGGGTGATGGAGAAACAGGTGCAAAATTAGTATCCTGACTCCTCTGCTGAACTGGACCTCGCAAAAGGCGGGGGCAATATTTCCTCACATGACCCAGCTCTCCTTACTCATAGCAATCCCTTTCAAAAAATGGTGGTGAGTTTTGGTGAGTTTTGAGGCGGACCTCGAGAACCAAAGTAACTACCAGAAGAACCTGGTACAGATGATCCCTGAACTGAAGGAGCACGAGGCGTACTCTGGGTTGGCAGGGCACTGAGAGATGACTGACCCTGATGAAAACTGTATAAACCATGGCTGGATGATGCACCACGGTGAACTGGACGACCCGTCTGAGCGTGCCTATAAGGGCGACCCCTGTTGTGGTACGACTGCCCTCCAGAAGGTACCATACCAGAACAGCCCGAACTTCGAGGCCTTTTGGCTTCTCTCTCACCACGCTCCTGGATACGGACCGCTTCTATCTGCCAAGCAATGTCAACCACCTCATCAAAAGTGGCACCAGATACCCTCTCCCTAGTCATAAGCAATTGCAGCTGATACATGAGGCCATCAATGAACCTCCTAATCCTCTCCCTATCAGTGGGAACCAAACAAACTGCGTGATGAGCTAACTCAGAAAACCTCATCTCGTACTGGGTCACAGACATGCCATCCTGCCAAAGCTGCTCAAACTGTCTTCACAGTTCCTCCCTGCGAAACTGCGGCATGAAATTCTCCAGAAAGAGGACTAAGAACTCCTGCCATGTAAGTGGTGCTGCACCGACCGGCCCGAGCCTCTCATAAGCTTCCAACCATCTGAAGGCAGTCCCAGAAAACTAAAAAGTAGTGAATGAGACCCCACTGGTCTCCAGAATACCCGGTGTCCGAAGCATACACTGGTACTTGTCCAAACAACCTTAAGAATTTTCTGACTTAGCACAGCTAAATGATGGAGGTCGAAGCCTCCCACATCTCTCATGTCTCCTCTCCTCGTTATCTGCCGTAACGAGGACTACCGGGGCCTGAGCAGCTGCAACCAGTTGGGCTGGTAGTTCCGCCGCTATCTGAAGTCCCTACACTACCTATTCTGGAGTATGGGCAACAGGGGTATGAGTACCTCCCCCGGCCTGAGAAGTGGCAGGTGCGGCTTGAGCCGAAACCACCTAAGCAAGGCCAGTGCTAACTGTCAATATCTGGGCCAAAGCCTCCTGAAGGCCTGAAATCATAATGGGCACAACTGGTGCGTGAGCTAGTCCTGTCGGCTCTACTATACGAGCTACACCTTGACCTCTACCTCGGCACCGGCCTCTACCACGACCCCGTTCTCTCACGGCCCTAACTGGTGGCACTGTTGGCTGATTGTCTGATCTGGTAGTACGTGTCCTCACCATCCGTGAAAGAATAAAATAACAGAAATTTAGTTTCTGGAATCAATAATTTGCATGACAGAATACAAGAAAGTGAATTTTTTCCTAAGGGTTCGGCAGCCTCTGGTAGATAAGTACAGACGTCTCCGTACCGATCCGAAAGAGTCTACTAAACCTGCTCATGAATCGTATGACCTATGTAACCTAGGCTGTGATACCAACTTGTCATGACCCAAAATCTCACCTGTCGTGATGGCACCTATCTCAATACTAGGCAAGCCAACAATCTAAAATAACCGTAATTTCCTTTAAGTTGGAAACATAATATTTGATTTCAATAGAAAACATCACAATTACAGATACAAAACACTCCAAAAATTCGGTGTCACTGAGTATATGAGCATTTAAATGAATACAAAGCCTGACTGATTAAAAACACTACCTGAAAATATAGAACAGTACAATATCTACTAGGAAGAGAGACAAGGTCAGCGGATGCAAAGCAGCTACCTTGATAGTCTCCAACTGGTAACACACTGAGGTCTAACAGCCGCCATGTCCGGAAGCACCTGGATCTGCACACGAGGTGTAGAGTGTAGTATGAGTACAACCAACTCAATAAGTAACAAGACTAACCTCTAGGCTGAAAGTAGTGACGAGCTCCGCAGGTACAGTCCAATACATAAATAATGGTACAGAAATGTAGGCATGCTTTCAAGTTCAACAGTTAAACTCAGTACAAGCAAACAGATATCAATATTGCATGATATGAGGAATGTGACATCTCAGTGGAAAGACCTCATGTACTACTGGTCACTAATCATTCGGTTACTCGGTACTATTTATGGCAAATCCATCCCAGGGATATACTATCCCATATATATATACATATCGACTGACAGTCGGTCACTTAGTACTGTATAAGTCTAATCCAGCCCTGGGGTAATTTATCCCCAAATGTAAATGATACGGATAAGATCCATGTCCAGGAAAAATTCATCACATTATAGATAAGGAAAGTCCATTCCCTGGGAAGTCCATCCCGAATATACATAATTATCTACGCTCACTGGTGGTGTGTACAAACTCCGGAGGGGCTCCTTCAGTCCAAGCATGATATAAAGCCGATATGTCCTGCTTCAGGCGGGCAGCCCCGATCCATATAATAATAAAGCCAATAAGGCATGCTGCGGCGTGCAGCCCATATCCAGAACAATAAAGCCTATAAGGCCTGCTACGACGTGCAACCCGATCCCATAATAATATCCTCACAATGGATGAGCATGACAAAGTATGAAATGTACACTTCAAAATAATTAATTCAACAGCAACACGACCCTATGGGTCCCAAAATATAGGCACGTAGCCAAATCATGATCTTTAATACGAGTCTCAGCTCAATTTCCTAACACGTGAAGGATATGCGAATAATAACATGATTCTTTAATTTTACAACTTCACAGGATTTATTCAAGTCACAATTTCTATGGTGCTCCACACGCTCGTCACCTATCATCTGTGTAACCTCCAAACAATTTATATAACACCACATTCGTGAATTCATACCCTCATAACCAAGTTTAGAAGTGTTACTTACCTTAAACCGTGTAATTCTTTATTCTGCAATGCCTTTCCCTCGCGAATCGGCCTCGAAATGTCTCGAATCTTTAATTAGATTTTTCAATAAAAATATCCTCCGAGCAGTACACGCAAGAGATGTTGACAGCAAAAATAGAATTCCGACAATTGAAATCCAATCAGAGAAATAGCATCAGGGAACTTTTGACAGAAAATCTCAAATCAAAAACCGACGACGACCTCGCCTTTTGACACGGCCACTCACCCAAGCCTTGCTTTACTCGACAAACTGAAGAAATGGAGATAACGAGTGATTTTATGATGATGGTGATGCTTTAATTTGGAGCTCGATGGTTCACCTGGATAAAGGTATATTTCATAGGTGTATTACATAGTGTTAATGAGGAAGACTGCTGATTTTTTGTGAGCTTAATCGATTGTCTCCGTTTTCTCTCAATTGCCCCCTTTCTATTGCTCTGTCCGTTTCTTGGAGTTCAGGATGGATCCGAAATCTAATTCCCTTTTCCCTTTTTTCTATTCTCTCACCTCCCTTTATCTCTTTCCTTAAAACCCTCTCTTCCGCTCAAAGTGTTACCCCCACTCAAACTCTCTCACCCGAAAATCCTCCCTTCCCCTAAAAAGTGTTGTCCCCACTCCCTCTCTCTTTTTTTAATGTAGAAAATCCCCTCCTATTTCGTGACCCCTCCTTGTTGTGTATGTGAGTGTGTGAAGAATAGTGTAGACGGGTGAGATGACAAGATTTTTGAAACTAAGAAATTTCAACTTATACATTCGATGCCGACACCTATCAAATCAAGTCCGATTGACCTCAAATTTTGCGCACAAGTCATAAATAGCATAACATACCTATTCAAATTTCCAGAATCGGATTCTGACCACGATATCAAAAAGTCAACTCCCCGGTCAAACTTCCAAACTTAAATTTCTATTTTTTCCATTTCAAGCCTGATTTAGCTACAGGCTTCCAAATAATTTTTCCGGACACGCTCCGAAGTCCAAAATCACCATACGGAGCTATTGGAATAATCATAACGTTATTACGGGGTCGTTTACATATAAATCAACATCCGATTACTATTTTAACTTAAGCTTTAAACATTGAAACTAAGTATTCCAATTCATTCCAAAACCTTACCGGACTCGAACCAATTACCCCGACAAGTCATATAACAACTGTAATGTACAAATTGAGAAGTAGATAGGGGAAACGTGATTGTAATACTCAAAATAACTGGCCGGATCATTACAGCTTGTGCTGTAAATACTCAGTTTTGGTATATAAATTTCTTACCAAAAAGAAAAAAATTACGAATAGTGTTAGCAACTTGAAAACACTACAAGGGTAAGATTTAAGGCAAGATTTGGAAAATCAAAATCTTGAATTAGGGTTTTCTATGCAAAGTTTAATTGAAAAGAATAAATTTCTTTGGGATTAAAAATGGACTTTAACCATATTATTTAATATAGGTTGAGGTTGTCGAATGTTGTTGGTAGACATAGAGACTAGCTTCGTTGGAAATGAATGATTTTGAGGTAAGGTGTGACACACTCTCCTAAGATAGGATATTTGACAAGAAAATATGTACTGTGTGTTTGATAAACTACCTTAGTATAGAATTTAAATTTTAACTTACCCAATAATTTCCGCAACCAAAATATAGACGACCCAATTGTTTTTGGCATGCAAGATAATCTTAGGGAAAACGCATTAGTACCCCTTCAACCTATGACCGAAGTTTCATCTACACATATTTCCTTTTCGGGGGTCCTTTTACCCACCTAAATTATCTCAATCTGAAATTATTACCTCTCTAAATGTTGAGGTGGCAAAGAGAGTGAGTTCACTCTCTTAGAAGCACATAAAGCACGAAAAATAAGATTATAACAAACAAATATGTGCAACAATCATTTTTAATTGGATAAAACATTAATTATATTTAATTAATTATCATTGTTGGCCCAAGTGAAGTTTTATTTTGAAGATTGACAAAGGAAGCTCAGGCATGAACCAGGTCCATCCCCTATGTACACAGACACAGGCAGATTCGAGCATGAGGAATGCACGTGAAGGAGATAAGCTTAACTTGTTATATCTAATATCTCCTGATCGAAAAGGTTGCATAATTGATAAGGAGAAGGACTCCTTACTAAAATAGAACACGAGGAGTTAGAAGTTGAGGATAACTAGAACTCTTCCCACAAGGAAGAGTAGCATTAGAACTCTAGTTGTTTCTTATTCTACTAACTCTATATATTGCAGGATGTTCTCATTCTACAAGCACGCACAAAAGCAGAAGTTAAACGTGAGTTGAGAGTAAAATAGCAAGGCATTTTGCAAGCAATTTTTGTGTGATTCAAGTGTGTGAACCTGAAGCTACAAGAACCAGATAGAAGAACCAGTTCCAAGAGTCTGTCTTTCATTATAGTTCAATTGTAGTAGATGTTTTCAAGTTGTACCTTTCAGCTTTATCTAGAAGCAATTATATTAGGTACTCTGAGTATTCAAGTTAGAGTTAACTTGAAGTTGTCGCAACCGTTAGAGGCTGGTTGCCACAACGAAATTAGAGTTAATCTTTAGGTTTATAAAGAGTTTTGTAAATGATGTTTTGGCTCATTGATTTAGTGAAGTGTTGGGAAAAATCCTACTGCGTAGTAGGACATAGTTTTTTCACCTTTTGAGCCGGGTGTTTTTCACATAAAAATACTTGTGTTCTTTACTTTCCGTATTTACTATTTCTGCAACAGTAGTATAAGGAACACTTAGAAGAACCATGTCTTTCTATAATCAGTGCACGCGAAAATTGGACACCACACAAATCACCCCCCTCTTGTGTGGCATTAACGCATAAAATATCAATTGGTATCAGAGCGGGTTACCCTTGAAGAGGCTAACACCTTAGGATAAGATCAAAATGAGTGCACCACCTGGAAACTGGGAATGGCAATCCACTGCTATGCCACCACTCTTCAATGGCCAGTACTACTCCTGGTGGAAAAACAGGATGAGAGATCACATCATAGAGGAAAACTATAAGCTATGGGATGTTGTCACAGATGGCCCACTGTCTATCATGAAGATAAATGTTGAAGAAGTAGAGGTACCAAAGACAAGAGCAAATTGCACAGCTGAGGACTTGAAGAAATGGGAGAAGAATGCCAAAGCCAAGAAGTGGCTTGTTTGTGGACTTGGTCTAGATGAGTATAGCAGAATCCAAAGATGTGCCACTGCCAAAGAAATCTGGGACACTCTGCAAGTGGATCACGAAGGAACACCTCAGGTAAAAAGGTCCAGAGGAACTCTACTGTATTCTTAATATGAGAACTTTACTATAAAAGAAGGAGAAACCATTCAAGAGATGCACACACAAGGTTCACTACATTTACAAATGAACTAAAGTCTCTTGGAAGGATTATTTCTGAAGAAGATAGTGTCGAGAAAATATTGACGAGGGTTATGCCTGTTACTTGGGAGAGCAAAATTACTGTCATTCAGGAATCAAAGAACATTGCCACCCTCCCACTGGATGAATTAATTGGAAATCTCACTACTTATGAACTTAGGAGACAAACCATGAAAATGGATGTACCGAATAAGGAAAGGAACCTGACACTCAGAATCATTGAATGTTCTGATATAGAAGATGATAAAATGGCTATGATCACCAAGGAATTCAAGAAGTACTTGAGGATAGGAAAGGGTCTTTCAAGAAGTGGAAGCTATAGTAAATCAAAAGTTCATGAGAGGCAAACCAATGATGGATGCTACAAGTGTGAAAAGACTGATCACCACATCAAAAACTGTCCCCAATGGGAAATTGAATGGAAGAAGGAAAGAGCTAAATGAAGGAACAAGAAAAAGGAACAGGTTCAACCCAAGAAAAGCAAAGGATCAACCAAGGCTATGGTCGCTGCTTGGGGAGAAAGCTCAGATGATAATGATGGGGATGAACAAGAACTTATGGCCATTGGAGAATCTGATGAGGAAACTGAGGTCCAAGTGAAGGAGAGCAACCAAATATGGTACATGGATAATGGCTGCTCAAAGCACATGAAAGGAAACAAGAACCAATTCCTTTCACTTGAGGACCTTAAAGGAGGTAATGTCTCCTTTGGAAATGGGAAGAAAAGTGAGATCATTGGGGTTGGAAAAGTAGGTAAGAACGATTCCCATTCTATTGAGAACGTCTACTTGATAGATGGACTAAAGTACAGTCTAATAAGTGTATCACAATTGTGTGATAGAGGTAACATGGTAGCATTCACATCTACCAAATGCTTTGTGATTAATCTTATCACTAACAATATAGTTTTGCAAGGAAAAAGAGTGAACAACATATATGTTGTAGATCTGTCCACACTTTTAGAAAATGAACTCACTTGCTTAAGTGTGTTGGATAATGATCCCTTTCTTTGGCACAAGAGACTTGGACATGCCAGTCTAAGTTAACTCAACAAACTTGTCTCCAAGGACTTGGTGATAGGACTGCCTAACATTAAGTTCAAGAAAGATAAGGTTTGTGAGGCTTGTGCAAGAGGGAAACATGTAAGATCCTCTTTTAAAAGCAAGAAAATGGTAAGCACCACCAGGACAATGGAACTGGTCCATATGGATCTTTGTGGACCAATGAGAACATTAAGCAGAGGTGGTAAGAGATATGTGATGGTGCTTGTGGATGATTACTCTAGGTTTACTTGGACATTATTTTTAACATCTAAAGATGAAACATTTGATATGTTCACTTCGTTTGTTAGAAAAACTCAGAAACAACTAGGTAATCAACTTGCATCAATTAGGTCTGATCATAGTACTGAATTTGAGAATGCTAAATTTGCTGAATTTTGTGATGAACATGGCATAGATCATAACTTTTCTGCTCCTAGGACTCCACAACAAAATGGAGTAGTTGAAAGAAAGAATAGGACACTTGAAGATATGGCTAGGACTATGCTTCTTTCTAGTAAACTGCCTCATAATTTCTGGGCAGAAGCTGTGAACACTGCATGTTACATCATAAATAGGTGCATGACTAGACCTCTTGTAGAGAAGACTCTCTATGAGTTACTTAAAGGGAGCAAGCCAAACATATCCCATCTTAGGGCATTTGGATGCAAATGCTATGCGCACAATAATGATAAAGACTCTCTACGTAAGTTTGATCCCAGAAGTGATGAGGGAGTATTCTTGGGATATTCTTCACATAGTAAAGCTTACAAGATTTATAACAAAAGAACTATGTGTGTAGAAGAAAGTGTACGTGTAGTTTTTGATGAAACTAACATTCTTTATGAGAGATAGGAACATGAAGAGGAAGCAATTGGGCTGGTTAGAAACTCAAATGAAACCACAACCCAGACTGAAGCTGCACCAAAAAAATGAATAGGTGATGGAACAGGTCCTTCTACCCAGGGAAACCTGACAGGGGAAACTAAACAAAGAAGAACTGATCCTTAAACCCTGGGGGAACCTATCCATAAACCTGTTCCTCAGCAACAAAACACTGAAGGAACATCTAGGGGAAACCAACTGGTTGTGAAACCTTATAAGTACCAACGTTCTTATCCCATTGAGAATATAATTACTGAACCAACCTCTAGAATCAAAACCAGATCTTCTTTGACAAATCTTTGTGCTTTTGATGCTTTTCTATCTCTTATTGAATCTAAAAATGTTGTTGAGGCTTTGCAGGATGCAGACTGGGTGAATACAATGCAAGATGAACTCAACAAATTTGAGAGAGGTCAAGTTTGGCATCTGGTACCAAGACCCAAGGAAAAATCAGTAATTTGCACTAAATGGGTCTTCAGAAACAAACTTGATGAAGATGAAATAGTTACAAGGAACAAGGCAAGATTGGTGGTTCAAGGATATAGTCAAGAGGAGGGCATAGACTATGATGAGACTTTTGCTCCAGTTGCAAGATTGGAAGCAATTAGACTCCTTATAGCCTTTGCTGCTTACATGGATTTCACTCTCCATCAGATGGATGTCAAGAGTGCCTTCCTCAATGTCTATCCAAAGGAAGAAGTGTTTGTCAAGTAAACTCCGGTCTTTGAAAGCAAGGAATGTCCTGATCATGTGTACAAGCTTGACAAGACACTTTATGGGCTCAAGTAGGCTCCAAGAGCATGGTATGAAAGATTATCAAAAATTTTGCTTGAGCATGGCTACAAGAGAGGTAAATTTGACAATACTTTATTCTTGAAACAAAAAGGTAAAGATCTCCTGGTAGTTCAGGTATATGTTGATGATATAAACTTTGGAGAAATTACTGATAAGTTAAGTAAAGAATGTGCTAAACTAATGGGGAGTGAATTTGAAATGAGTATGATTGGTGAGCTTAATTTCTTTTTAGGCTTGCAAATTAAACAAAATTCAAATAGAACTATGATCCATTAGTAGAAGTATGTGAAAGAGTTGCTTAAAAGATTTAAAATGGAAGATTCCAAATAAATTGACACTTCTATTGCAACATCCACAAAATTGGATGTAGATGAACCTGGTTCATCTGTTGATCAGAAGTTGTATAGGGGAATGATTGACTCTTTGTTGTATCTCACTGCTAGCATACCTAACATTGTTTTCAGTGTAGGCCTTTGTGCTAGATTTCAGGCAATTCCAAAGGAGTCTCACTTGACTGTTGTCAAGTGGATCTTGAGATACCTAAAAGGCACCACTGACCTTTGTCTATGGTATCCAAAATGTAGTAATTTCAATCTAGTGGGATATGCTGATGCTAATTATGCAGGTTTTCTTGTGTATAGAAAGAGCACTTCAGGTATGGCACACTTTCTTGGCTCATGTCTTATGTCTTGGGCCACCAAAAAGTAAAATTTTGTGGCCTTATCTACTGCTGAAGCTGAGTATGTTGCTAATTCTTCATGATGTGCTCAATTGCTGTGGATCAAACAGCAATTAATGGACTTTGGGATTGATGTAGGATGTATCCCCATATTTTGTGATAACATTAGTGCAATTAGTATGACCAAGAACCCGGTTCATCATAAAAGGACTAAGCGCATAGATGTGAGGAATCACTTTTTGAGGGATAACTATGAAAAGGGTTTGATTTCTGTGGAGTTTTGTGCTACTGACAAGCAAATATCTGACATCTTCACAAAATCTCCTAGTAGATATCACTTTGAAAGGAACAAGTTAAAATTATGGATGATTAAGATCACCTAAAAGGACCTGTTCAAATTCATAACGAAAAACAAAATTGGTTAGAAAATCTGTAAATTTTGTACATAATTAGATTAGATTTTGCTCAATCTCATACTTTCATCAGTATACTCTTGTGCCATGTGCTAAAATGACTCATTAATCTTTAATGATATTATCTCTATTTTCTTTGAAAATTCAGACTTATACAAGAGATTTCTCAGTGAAGAACTTGGTTCATCAAGATTACTTGGTACGTATTCTCCACTCTGTATTAATTTGGAATAATTATATTTGGATTTTGATCAAAAGGAGAGTCCCATTCAATTCTAAACCCCTCGATCTTATCAGTTACAAAAATGGACCGATTTCATTCAAATAGATTCCAAACTACATTAAGTGCCTAGATTCTAGGGACATTCTTCAATGTCTTTTCAAATTGAATTTCAGTTTGATTAGACTTCTGTAAAGGCTGTCGTTACCCAATCAAAAGCTTCCATTTTAAATTGACTAGGCCTCCTTAATTTCCTCACTTCTAAATTCTCAAGTAGTCAATAATTTCTCTCTTCTCTCATCTTCCAAGCACACACAAACCCAACTTTCCAAAATTTCCACATACAGAAATGGCAAACCCTTCTGATAATCCATCATCACCACCCAAAGAAATCATACCCACACCATCTATCACACATAAAATCACACCCACCTTTATGAAAAGCAGAGTCAAGATGCTTGCTCACAAGGTTATTGCGGGTAAAGAACAAATCAAGAAAATAAATAAAAAATTGAAAGTGGGTAGGATCCGGCCCTAAATTTACTCCTGACACTATTTCTGAGCTTGCTACAAATTTGGAGACTAGGTTTGTGCTGGTAGGATCTACGGCAAGTGTTGAAACTACTGAGTCTAGAAAGGTGGGTGGTGAAAATAAAAAGAGAAAAGAAAAAGAGATAGAGTGTGATGGGAGTACTGTGAGGGGTATGGGAAAATGAGTGGTTGGTTCTTCACCCACTCTTGTTGGCCTAACTAAAGAATCAGGTGCTATGGTAGTTTGGGGTGAGGAATCTGGTGGAGAAAAGGAAAGTATGAGAGAAATAGGAGGAAGTGGGTCTGGAGAAGCTGTTGGGGGGTTGGTTCGATTAGGGAAGAACATTGATGAACATATTCCATCTAAATAGGGAACCCTCGCAGACCTACTGAAAAGGGTGATTGACAGTTACAATCCCAAGAAGAAAGGAAGTTCAGGAGTTAAAACCCCTGGCACTACTAGGGCAAACAAGAAAAGGAAGGATGCCTATTCTATCCATGTAGAAATTCCTCCCACAAGAGGAAGAGCTACACGGAGTCAGAAGAAGAAGAGTGAGGCTGAACTAGAGAAGGCCTTAGAAGAAAGTACGAGAAAAGTTGCTGCTAAGGGAAAGAAGAAGGTGGTTGAGCCTGCTGAAAGTGATGAGATGGACCTGGTCCTTCGAGATGAAGATGAGACAGAAGAAGTGAAGGTTGTGACTCCTAAAGCTAAGAAAGCCAAGACTTCCACAAAGAAGTATGTTTCAAATTCAAAGTCCGCTGAACCACTTTGGCTAAAAGAACCAGGTCTACTATGAAATCAAGAAAAGTTAAAATTGCGGAGGAAGAAGAATGGAGTGGAAAGGAAGAAAAAGAAGTTTCTGATGCTGAGAAGGACAAAATGGTTAAATTTGGAAAGAGAACTATCTTTAAAGGCAGACTCCTCAAGGACTTGGAGGAGGAATGAATGTTAATGTTGCTGGAGAAGTTACAGTTGCAAGGATGGAAGGACATGGCCCTTCAGATGGATGGAAAGCTGGCCAGGACTGAAATTGTAGAGTTCATGGCAAACTGTGAGATCAAAGCTGGTAGGGTCACCAGTGTGGTCAAGGGGGTGAAAGTGACTTTTAAGTTTGGTGACAATGAAGAGGAACTTGAGCCCAAGGCTATTTACAAAAGTGAGATTAAGCCACCCCACAAAGTGCTATTCGAATTTGTTAACAAATGTGTGCTGCCAAGGCAGTAAAGGAGGCACATTTCTACATTCATGGACCTGGTCCTTATGGAATGTTTGGACAGTGAGAGGCAAATCAATTGGCATGGATTTATCATCCAGCTTCTTGATAGGGTTCTAAATGGCACCAAGACTCATGCCATACCCTATGGTTTTATTCTCATGACTGTACTTGCACACTTCAAGGTACCCATCAAGAAATGGAAAGTTGGTACAAGCAAGGATCATTTTGGGGCAAACACTTTAACTGCTTGTGACTATGAAGTCCAACCCACTTCCAAAGAACTTAGTTCATCCAAAAAGGTACCAGTAAATAGCAAAGTGCGAGCTTTGGTGCAAGAAAGTGGAGCTAAGGATGCTGAGATTGATAGGCTGAAGAAGAGGTTGGCAGAAGTGGAGACTGAGAGAGGTGCTCTCAGAGCAGAGCTGGAAAAAGAAAAGGAGAAGAATGATGGCATTCTTCAGGATATGCTGAAACTGCTCCAAGCCAAAAACCAAGAATCTGGTCCTTCCCAGCCTTAAGCTTTACTAGCCTAGTGTAGATCAACCAGTGACCCAGTTCGGGATTTTTTTTGCTTTTTTTGCTCATGATCCAATGTCTTTATTTTTTCTTATACTTTGTGGTAGGATTTTATCAATCAATGAAATTCACTGTTTTTGCTCTAACTGTTTGTTGATATTTCTTAGATGGCTAATATCCTTAGATTGATTGATGATATTTGACTCCATGAGTGCATGTGAAGTAGCCCCAGTGACCATGAGTAATTTCTACTTAAAATCTGGTTATCTAACATTATTATGCAACTTTTCGATGATGCCAAATGGGGGAAAAGGGTTGTGCTTTCACTTTGGACAGTGATGTTTATAACCTAAGGAAACCTGGTCCTTGATGATAAGTGACTTTAAAAAGGTAAAATATTCTAACATTGTGTTGATGTTGAGCTGAGTTGAAACAGGGCCTAAGCTTATGAAAAGTACAGAGTTCGTCATCATAAAAAATGGGGAATTTGTTGGCCCAATTGAAGTTTTATTTTGAAGATTGACAAAGGAAGCTCAGGCATGAACCAGGCCCATCTCCTGTGTACACAGACACTGGCAGATTCAAGCATGAGGAATGCACGTGAAGGAGATAAGCTTAGCTTGTTATATCTAATATCTCCTGATCAAAAAGGTTGCATAATTGATAAGGAGAAGGACTCCTTACTCAAAGAGAACACTATCCAAGATAAGGGAGGAGTTAGAAGTTGAGGATAACTAGAACTCTTCCACCAAGGAAGAGTAGCATTAGAACTCTAGTTGTTTCTTATTCTACTAACTCTATATATTGCATGATGTTCTCATTCTATAGGTACGCACAAAAGCAGAAGTTAAACGTGAGTTGAGAGCAAAATAGCAAGGCATTTTGCAAGCAATTCTTATGTGATTCAAGTGTGCGAACCTGAAGGTACATGAACAAGATAGAAGAACCAGTTCCAAGCGTCTGTCTTTCACTCTAGTTCAATTGTAGTAGGTGTTTTCAAGTTGTACCTTTCAGTTTTATCTAGAAGCAATTGTATTAGGTACTCTAAGTATTCAAGTTAGAGTTAACTTGAAGTTGTTGCAACAGTTAGAGGTTGGTTTCCACAACGAGATTAGAGTTAATCCTTAGGTTTACAAAGAGTTTTGTAAATGCTGTTTTGGTTCATTGATTTAGTTTAGTGTTGGGAAAAATTCTGCTGAGTAGTATGTCGTGGTTGTTTTCACCTTTTGAGCCGAGTGTGTTCTACGTAAAAATACTTGTGTTCTTTACTTTTCGCATTTACTATTTCTGCAACAGTAATATAAGGAACACTTAGAAGAACCATGTCCTTCTATAATCAGTACACGCGAAAATTGGACACCACACAAATCACTCTCCCCCCTCTTGTATGGCATTGACGTATGAAACATCAATCATTATCTCTTAAACTTTTTATTTTATTTTTTTCGAAAATCAAGTCATCCCCTCCAAGAACAGCACACCTTCTGTTGTAACCCTAAACACCCTTCTCCTAAGACTCCCCTACAAACCTAAAGCAAATAAAAGAAATATATTGGGAATATATTACTATAAAATGAAAATTATGATGCAACTATTATCAAGGCATTGCTTTGATAGATATATTAATGTGATAGGAATTGTTTTGCGCTAATCTGCTACTATCTTAGTTGGAGGAAGTTATCGGAACACCATTATTTCCGGCAACTAGCAAAAACGAAAAGGAAAAAGAAAAGAGAAAACAAAAGAAAAAGAAGATGAAGAAAAAGAGAAATGAAAGGAATAGAAAAAAAAGAAAAAATAAGAACTAAAAAAGGATAATTAAATGCTTGCCGACAAAATTATTCAAAGAATGAAACGGAAAAAAATGTTGGTGACCGTGGGAAGGAAAATTGTCCGTATTCGCAACTATATGCACGATAATGAAAGAGAATGAAAAAGAAAAAAGAAAATATTTGGATAGAATAAGTTATAAATGAAAAGAATAACGAAAAAGTACCAAAAACAAAAGAGAAGATATATACACGTGGCATGGGAGTATGTTTCACCGCCCAAGAAAAATATGATTATGACATTTCAAGGTGTATACGGTCGAAATAGATTCCGGCCTTCGTACGTCTGATCGAGTTCGAAAGATAATCGATCGAAGTGAGACCTCGAGATGGGTTCCGAAGGTGGTACAAACAAGCTTCGAATCCAAGGGGCCGATCAATGTCGAGTTCGATATCGTTATCAAGCTCAGATCCAAATCGAACTAGGATGAAAAGAAAAGCTATCAAGCTTATGATCCAGAGACCGACCAACATTGACCCCAAATCAATTCGAGAGCTCGAGCCAGAATCAAGCTCGATCCAAGATCGAGAGCTCGAGTCAGAATCGAGCTCAAACCAAGATCAAGAGATCGAGCTCACAGACAAAAGCCGTTGCAATCCCACTAGAGGAGAGAATCTTAGCAGGATTTGTGAAAAAGCTGATTTATCGTGGGTCTCCCACCGAGTATTTTTAATTATGTTTAAAGCAAGATCCGTCTACTATAAAGGGCATGGTTATTATTTCTGTAAAAAAAAGCTTTTTGATGCTTACATTGTAATCAAAACACCATATTCTCCTATAGTCCTAAAATTCATCTTCTATACAACCTTATCTATTTTGCATTCTTTGAAAGTCATACTTATATTTCTATTTATCCTTATAATTTGTACTAAGTTGTGCCACATATCCTTAGAACTACATACAAATTCAACTCCATCTATTTTTCGGGTAAACAGTTTGGCACCCACCGTGAGGCTAAGGATAACAGTGGTTATTTGATACGAATATGAAAAAACACGCCATTGTGTTTTGCGCTTGTTTCCAAAAATATCTTAAATTTCGGATTAGCTACGACTAACCATCAATCAAATGGCTTCACCAATCGACAACGGGGCCGGTCTTCAAGACAAAAACAACAACTTGACACCTAGTACTAAAATACCACTTGTAAACGCCGTTGGAGCTCGAATCGGAGCGCAAATAGATATCAATTCACATGTAGTCATTGAGGCGAAACTATATGCTGAACCCGAGAATAGCATCCATGGTGGCACTCGGTCTGCAGCTCGAGATACCCATAACGTCGAGGAAAATGACATTATCTTGCGTATGATTTTTGAAATGTTGCAAGCCCAACATGCAGAAATAGCTCAGTTGCAGAGCCAAACCCAGCTACAAAGCAGGCCGGAGCCCAATCCACCTCAAGAAATCAGCCACAGAACGGAGCCAGCCATAGTGAAGTAAAATGAGCAAGAATCGGGGACTACTCCTGAAATTGCTAAATTTCTTGAGGAACTCACAAAGCGAGTCGAAGCCAACGATAAAAAAGTAGAAACTTATAACTCTAGGGTCGATAAGATCCCGGGAGCTCCACCAATGATAAAAGGGTTGGCTTCGAAATAATTCATGAAAAACCCTTTTCCCTCGAGCGCAGCCCCGAAACCGATCCCGAAAGAATTCCGTATGCCCTTAATTCCCAAATATAACAGAACGACTGATCCTAACGAGCACGTCACTTCTTACACATATGCTATCAAGGGCAATGATTTAGAAGATGATGAAATCGAATCTTTGTTGTTAAAAGAATTCGGAGAGACCCTCTCAAAGGGGGGCAATGATTTGGTATCACAACCTACGACCAAATTCCATCGACTCATTTGCCATGTTAGCAGATTCTGTTGTGAAAGCACATGCCGGCGCCATAAAAGTCGCAAAAAGGAAATCGGACCTCTTCAAGGTAAGACAAAAGGATAACGAGATGCTGAGGGAGTTCGTAACTCGTTTTCAAATGGAACGAATGGACTTGCCACCAGTCACAGAAGATTGGGCTATTCAGGCTTTCACTCAAGGTTTGAACGAACGAAGTTTGACGGCTTCATGACGATTAAAGTATAACCTGATCTAATACCCAGCCATCACGTGGGCCGAGGTGCACAATCGGTACCAATAAAAAATAAGGGTCGAAGATGATCAATTGGGGTCTGAACCCGCTGTTCGAAGGGATACTAATCGAGAACAATCGGTGATCGATACCAACCGTACAACGGAAGCCACAGAGTCAGTGAATCGAGACATAGCCTCAGGCAAAATAACAAAAGAAGTGATTGAGGTCAAGGGTCCCGGGGGCTGATGAACAGAAGTAGGTTCGATAGGCCTGCCGGATCTAAGGAAGCATCTTGGTTATCGGAATATAACTTCAGCATTGACACATCCGCCATCGTTTCGGCTGTCGGATGCATCAAAGACACTAAATGGCCTTGACCCATGCAGACCAAACCTGCCGAGAGGAATCCCAATCAAATGTGCGAATATCATGACACACATGGCAACAGAACGGAAGATTGCAGACAACTAAGAGAGGAAGTAGCCCGGTTATTCAACAAAGGGAACCTTCGAGAATTTTTGAGCGATAGGACGAAGAACCATTTTAAAACCAGGGATTTCGTCAAGCAAAACGAACAAGAAGAACCACAGCACGTCATTCACATGATCATCGGCGGCGCCGATACCCCTCAGGGACCAGTGCTTAAACGCACTAAGACATCGATTCTGAGAGAAAAGCAATCTCAAACTCAAGATTACACACCTATAGGAACATTGTCCTTCAATGATGAAGATGCAGACGGAGTCATACAACCTCATAACAATGCACTGGTAATATTCGTACTCATGAATAAAACTAAAGTTAAGTGTGTGTTGATTGATCCAGGTAGCTCGACCAACCTCATCAGATTGAAGGTCGTAGAACAGCTCGGCCTGCAGGACCAGATCGTACCCGCAACCCTGGTTCTAAAAGGATTCAATATGGCATGTGAAACCACCAATGGCAAGATAATTCTACCAATAAACGTGGCCGGAACCATCCAAGAAACGAAGTTCCACGTAATCGAAGGTGACATGAGATACAATACCCTTTTCGGAAGGCCATGGATCCACCACATGAGAGTTGTACCTTCGACCCTACACCAGGTCCTCAAATTCCCAACATTGAGAGGAGTCAAAACAGTGTACGGAGAACAACCATCCGCAAGAGAAATGTTCGTCGTCGAGGAAGCGAAACCAATATCCTCGCCTTCGCCAATAAAGGGATCGGGCTCAGAAGGGGAACGAGATACCAAATAGCAATCACAGACATCATCTTTGACCCAACCAGATAACCAGAAGATCGAAGAAGATGATGATCAGAGGATCCCTCAATCCTTCGTGATTTCCGATGACTCTGACGCCACCAAATCAACGATTGAGGAACTGGAGCAAGTCACATTAATCAAGAACTGGCCCGAACGGAAGGTATACCTGGGAACGGGGTTAAGCCCCGAACTCAGGATGAAACTTATTCAATTTCTTATCGATAACATTGAATGCTTTTCCTGGTCCCATTTAGATATAACAGGGATCCCACCGGACATAACGATGCATCGGCTAATCTTGGACCCTAGGTTCAGACCGATGAAGCAAAAGAGAAGACCCTAGTCTGAGGTAAAGCACGCATTCATAAAGGACGAGGTAACCAAACTTCTCAAGATAGGGTCCATTCGGGAGGTGAAATATTCCGAATGGTTAGCCAATGTAGTTGTAGTGCCTAAAAAAGGGAACAAACTTAGAATGTGTATGGACTATAAGGATTTGAACAAAGCATGCCCCAAAGATTCTTTTTCGGTGCCCAACATCGATCGCATGATCGATGCCACAGCCGGCCACGAGATCCTCACTTTTCTCGATGCCTATTCCGGGTATAATCAAATCCAGATAAACCTGGAGGACCAGGAAAAGACTTCATTTGTCACCAAATATGGAACATATTGTTATAATGTGATGCCCTTCGGGCAAAAAAATATAGGGTCTACTTACCAACGCCTAGTAAATAAAATGTTTGAAGAACAAATAGGTAAATCCATGGAAGTTTATATTGATGACATGCTAGTTAAGTCTCTGCGCGCAGAGGACCATTTGACCCATTTGCAGGAAACGTTCGAGATTTTGAAGAAATACAACATGGAGCTTAACCCCAAAAAATGTGCTTTCAGGGTCGGTTCGGGCTAGTTCCTCGGCTTCATGGTGTCAAATCGGGGAATCGAGATTAACCCCGATAAAATCGAGGCCATCGAAGACATCACCATCGTGGACAACGCGAAAGCTGTACAAAGGCTAACGGGATGGATTGCAGCCTTAGGCCGATTAATTTCAAGATCATCAGATCGAAGTCATAAATATTTCTCTATACTAAAAAAGAAGAACAATTTTGCTTGGACGCCGGAATGCCAACAGGAATTAGAGGAACTAAAACGATATCTATCGAGCCCACCACTACTTCATACTCCAAAAAAGACGAAAACCTTTGCTTGTACTTGGCAGTATAGGAAATCACAATAAGCGGTGTCCTAGTTCGAGAAGAGCAAGGTACATAATTTTTCGTTTATTATATAAGTCGGACCTTAGGAGAAGCAAAAGCTAGATATCCGCACCTAGAAAAATTGGCACTGGCACTAATAAGCGCCTCTAGAAATTTAAGACTGTACTTTCAATGTCACCCCATATGCGTATTAACCACTTACCCGCTTCGTAATATTTTGCACAAGCCCGAACTATCAGGCCGATTAGCCAAATGGGCCGTTAGACTCCGTGGGTACGATATCGAATATCAACCCCATACGACCATCAGGTCTCAAATTTTAGCAGACTTCGTGGCCGATTTCACGCCAACCCTCGTACCTGAAGTCGAAAATGAACTCCTGTTGAAATCGGGTACGTCATCGGGGGTATGGACCCTTTTTATGGATGGGGCTTCGAACGTGAAGGGATCCGGGCTAGGCATAGTTTTAAAGCCACCCACGGGTAACACTATTAGGCAATCTATCAAAACTACCAGGTTGACTAACAACGAGGCCGAGTATGAGGCCATGATTGCAGGTTTCGAGCTAGCTAAAAGCTTGGGAGCAGAAGTCATTGAAGCCAAGTGTGACTCTTTGCTGGTGGTAAATCAAGTAAACAAAACCTTCGAAGTTCGAGAAGATAGAATGCAAAGGTATTTGGACAAAGTACATATCACTTTGCACTATTTTAAACAAAGGACTTTACAGCATGTTCCACAAGAGCTAAACAACGAGGCTGATGCACTTGCAAACTTGGGATCATCGGTCGAGGAAGGTGAGTTGAGCTGGGGGACTGTCATTCAACTCTCGAGATCCGTGATCGAAGAAGGTCATGCCGAGATAAATTCTACGAGCTTAACATGGGATTGGAGAAATAAGTATATTGGATATTTAAAGAACGGAAAGCTCCCATCGGGCCTTAAAGATTCAAGGGTTCTACGAACCAAAGCTGCTTGATTCACGTTAGCTTTGGATGGAACGCTATACTGAAGGACATTCGATCATTGGCAGTATGCTTAGGTCCGGGAGATACCGATTACATCCTACGTGAAGTGCACGAGGGTACTTGTGGGAATCACTCTGGTGCCGATTCATTAGTCCAAAACATAATCAGGGTAGGGTATTATTGGATCGATATGGGCAAAGATGCAAAGGAATTTGTTCGAAAATGTGGCAAATGTCAAAGGTTTGCACCAATGATCCATCAACCCGGAGAGCAACTTTATTCAGTCCAATCCCCATGGCTATTCATGAAATAGGGAATGGATATCGTCGGCCCTCTTCCATCGACCCCAGGTAAAGATAAATTCATTTTATTTATGACTGACTATTTCTCTAAATGGCTTGAAGAACAGGATATTATCAACACCGTATCACCCCAGTGGGAACGGACAGGCTGAATCAACAAACAAAACTATCATTCAAAACCTAAAGAAGAGGTTGAACGACGCCAAAGTAAAACGGAGAGAAATCCTACCCGAAGTCCTTTGGGCATATCGAACAACATCAAAATCTAGAACGGGGGCAACCTCGTTCTCCTTGTATATGGCTCCGAAGCCTTGATACCAGTCGAAGTCGGCGAACCCAGTGCCAGATTTCGATATGCAACAGAAGAATCAAATAACGAGGCTATGAACTCTAGCCTCGAATTATCGGACGAAAAATAAGAAATTGCTCTCGTCCAATTGGCCTCCCAAAAGCAACGAATCGAAAGATACTATAATCGAAGAACCAAGCTCCACCATTTTAAGCCTGGGGACTTAGTGCTAAGGAAAGTCACCCTCAATACCCGAAATCCAAATGAAGGAAAACTAGGACCGAACTGGGAAGGACCATATCAGGTTCTCGAAATCGTCGGAAAGGGATCATACAAGCTCGGTATTATAAACGGAAAACGATTATCAAGTAATTGGAATGCGTCGCATCTAAAACTATACTACTGCTAAGGTATGACCCTCCCATATTCGTTTACATTTCAAAACTAACCCCTGCAGAAGTCTGATCTAGAGCTAAGATAGATCCTTCAATACGAAGCCTTAGGTCTGAAAGCACGCATTGCACTCTTTTTCCCTTAAACCGTTTTCTTTAATCACCTTTTCTTGATGCCTAACCTTTTCAACATCTTGTCTTAGGGTATAGGGATTCATAATCTTCACACTATGTCTTATGTCTTTCTTGAGGCCTTCTACAAAAAATTCCAAAAAGAATTCTTCTGGCATAGTGGGGCTCCTAATTAGAATCTAAGCCTTAAGGTTCTTAAATTTCTCCAAATATTCATTAATTGTCCCCCTTTGCTCTATCTTTTTAAATTCTCCAATGAGATTGAATCTACTATTATCTGCATCCTGAAATCTCTTACAGATTTCTTCACAAAACTCTAGCCATCTAATATTTCCTTTACTTAAGTGATAGGAGAAATATCAAGCTTCTACCCTTCCATTGAGGTATAAGACTACTTCTTCAAGTTTTTGCTCTGAATTGGATACATGGTTGTAGTGGAAATATCTCACACTTTTTCAACCAAGAACAAGGGTAAGATCCCACAGCACCATCAAAATAAGGGAATTCAACTCTGGAATTATATGTGCAATGACCACCATGATGATTTCTTTCACCGACCAAGGAAGCAGCTATCTGCTCCCCCCGAGGCCACTCCTCTGTTCTTCTTGCTGATGGATCTCTACTGGTTCACTACCCTGTATGCCTGCGTGGTTGGGCAATAACTTTTCCATCAATACACTGAACTTTTGAGCCAGCTCATCAATTTTGGCATATGTGGTCTCATATTTCTTGCTTTCTTCTGTTATGTGATTTTGGAGTTGTATCTAACTTCTTGAGACTGTCCTCCAAAGATTTTGATCTAGTTTTATAATAGTCATGATTTGTAGGGCCAGGAGATGCTCTGATCCAAAATATAATGTTCTTAGGTGAAACTGTAAATGCAATGGAATAGAAATCGAACTTTTATTGATAATTGTCTTTTGTATTACAACTCAAAGGTAATTACAAGTAGAAAACTATTGGGTCTTCAGCTGGAACTTGAACTTTAATGGAGGAATTACCTGAAAAGAAGAATTAGAATTGGGTAAGGAAGAGAGAGAGAGAACAGAAGAAGAGAAGAGAAGAGAAGAGAAAATGAGAGGAAGGAATAGTAGAGAAAATAAATTACTAGATTGCATAACCATCTCCTTTAGAGCTCTTTGGAATATAAAGCCCAATACTACAACGACCCACTAACTAACTAAAGGCCCAATTACCAACCCAGCTGAAGATTTAATCTAGGCCATCAATTGATTTAGCTAACTTTCAATCTTAGCCATCTATTACAATTAAGCTACTAAAACACGTGTACTCAGGAAGGGTTAATAATTTTCCATGTCACTTTACTCGTCTCTGCCTCTTCCCCGTATTTATCATCTTACTTTCAAAATTCAAACCCTGATTCCCAATTTAGAGATTCCCCTCTTCCGTCATAACATTCATTCAGAAACTTCAAAATCACCCGATAAGGAGAGAAATGTAACGACCCGGCCGGTCGTTTCGAGAGTTATAACCCTATTTTTCCCATTCCTACTTATTTTTGTGTTATTCAACTATATTATGTTATATCAGGTTAGTTGGTTCGAGTCCGGAAGGAACTCGGAGTGAAATGAGATACTTAGTCTCATAATTGAAAATTTTAAGTTAGAAAAGTGGACCGGATATGGACCTATATGTAAATGACCTCGGATTTGAATTTTGATGATTCCAATAGCTACGTATGGTGATTTTAAGCTTAGGAGTGCATCCGGAATATTATTTGGGAGTCCGTAGAGGAATAAGGCTTGAAATGCCGAAAGTTTTATTTTTGAGAAGTTTGACCGGGTGGTTGACTTTTTGATATCGGAGTCGGAATCCGATTCTAAAAATTGGAATACCTCTATTATGTCATTTAGGACTTGTGTGCAAAATTTGAGGTTAATCGGACGTGATTTGATAGGTTCCGGAGTAGTTTGTAGAAATTAGAAATTCCAACATTCATTAGGCTTGAATTGGGGTGTAATTCATGGTTTTAGCATTGTTTGAGGTGATTTGAGGATTAAACTAAGTTTGTATGATGTTTTAGGACTTGTTGGTATATTTGGTTGAGGTCCCGAGGGCCTCAGGTGAGTTTCGGATGGTTAACGGATCAAAAATTGAACTAGAACAGCTGTTGCAATTTCCTTTTATTGGTTTTCGGGTGAGTTTCAGATGGTTTTCGATTGAAAATCTATACTCAGTCATGTTTATATTTGTTTACCGCATAACTAAGTTTTATGACTCTATTTTGATGCATATAAATATTTTGGGTCGAATGCCCGAGGGCTTGAATTGTGAAGATGACTGTGGATTGGGGATGCCCGCCTGCAGCATACTTGTGACTGAGTGAGGCTGAGGGACTGATTGGTGAGGATGAGTGTGGATAGGGGCTTCCCGCCTGCAGCATACTTTATTATTATCGCACGAGAGTTGTCCGTGCAGATTATAGCGCTTGGGTTGAAGGAGCCTCTCTGGAGTCTGTACATACCCCCAGTGAGCGCAGGTACCTACTCAGGGTCGAGGGCCACGATCGAAGCCCAGATCGAGCTCAGGGTCGAGGGCCACGATCAAAGCCCAGATCGAGCTTAGGGGTCGAGGGCCACGATCGAAGGCATGATCGAGCCCAGAGTCGAGGGCAACGATCGAAGGCATGATCAAGCCCAAGGTCGAGGGTCACGGTCGAAGGCCGGGTCAAAGTCATAATCGAAGGCAGGACCGAGGACCAGGATCGAAGACCTCGATCGAAGGCCAAGATCGAAGTCCAAGATCGAGGCAGAACCGAGGATGTCTGGGCAGAATTATAAAAATAGAGACTTCGTCCCATTTGCCATTTTTGACAAATTGGAGCTTGGGGAGAGGCGATTTTTGATATATTTTCAAGGAAAACTTGAGGTAAGTCCCTTGTGATCATTTCTACTCCATAATATTGAATTATCATCGAGTAATCCGACTAGATTTCATGATTTTGAGGTGTAAATCAGAGATTGAAACTTAGAAATTTGGAAATAAGATTTGTAGATTTGAGGGTCGAGTTGAGGTCGGATTTTGGTAAAATTGATATGGGTATACTCGTGGTTGGATGGGTTTTTGGATTTTATAACTTTTGTCGGGTTCCAGGACGTGGACCCCACAGGCGATGTTTGAGCCAATTTCGGGTTTTGGTCTAATTTTGAAGCTTTTCTTGTGGAATTCATTCCATTAGCGTGTATTGATGGTATTATACTGATTGTGAATAGATTTGGAGCATTTGGAGGCAGAGTCCAGAGGCAAGAGCATTGCGGGGTAGAGATTTGACCGGTTTGAGGTAAATAACGATTGTAAATCTAGTTCTGAGGGTATGAATCCCCGGATTTCGTATGATTCTATTATTTTAAAGTGATGCACATGCTAGGTGACGGGCATGTGGGCGTGCACTATTGGGGATTTTTGACTTGGTCCGTCCCGTAGCAACTATAAAGTTGCATACTTTGTTGAAACCATTTGATACTTATATGTTTTAGAAAGCATTTCAGTAAATTGGGTTGAATGCCATATTTGGGCATTGCGCCATTGCTGCTTGGACCCTTAGGGGTTGTTTCTTAACATCCTCTCACCGTTTTCGATTGAAAACCTATACTCAATCATGTTTAGATTTTTTTACCGCATAACTAAGTTTTATGACTCTATTTTGATGCATATAAATGTTGTGGGTCGAATGCCCTATTTTACTGGAATGCCCGAGGGGTTGAATTGTGAGGATGATTGTGGATTGGGGCTGCCCGCATGCAGCATACTTGTGACTGAGAGAGGCCGAGGGACTGATTGGTGAGGATGAGTGTGGATCGGGGCTGCCCGCCTACCGCATACTTTATTATTATCGCACGTGAGTTATCCGTGCAGATTATAGCGCTTGGGCTGAAGGATCCCTTCCGGAGTCTGTACACACCCCAGTGAGCGCAGGTACCTACTCAGGGTCAAGGGCCACGATCGAAGCCCAGATCGAGCTCAGGGTCGAGGGCCATGATCGAAGCCCAGATCGAGCTTAGTGGTCGAGGGCTACGATCGAAGGCATGATCGAGCCCAGGGTCGAGGGTCACGGTCGAAGGCCGGGTCGAAGTCATAATCGAAGGCATGACCGAGGACCAGGATCGAGGACCTCGATCAAAGGCCAAGATCGAAGTCCAAGATCAAGGCAGAACCGAGGATGTTTGGGCAGAATTATAAAAATAAGGACTTCGTCCCATTTGCCATTTTTGACAAATTGGAGCTTGGGGAGAGGCGATTTTTGATATATTTTCAAGGAAACCTTGAGGTAAGTCCCTTGTGATCATTTCTACTCCATAATATTGAATTATCATCGAGTAATCCGACTAGATTTCATGATTTTGAGGTGTAAATCAGAGATTGAAACTTAGAAATTTGGAAATAAGATTTGTAGATTTGAGGGTCGAGTTGAGGTCGGATTTTGGTAAATTTGGTATGGGTAGACTCGTGGTTGGGTGGGATTTCGGATTTTGTAACTTTTGTCGGGTTCCGAGATGTGGGCCCCACAGGCGATTTTTGAGCCAATTTCGTGTTTTGGTCTAATTTTGAAGCTTTACTTGTGGAATTCATTCCATTAGCGTATATTGATGGTATTATACTGATTGTGAATAGAAATGGAGCATTTGGAGGCAGAGTCCAGAGGCAAGAGCATTGCGGGGTAGAGATTTGACCGGTTTGAGGTAAGTAACGATTGTAAATCTAGTCCTGAGGGTATGAAACCCCGGATTTCGTATCATTCCATTATTTTGAAGTGACGCACATACTAGGTGACGGGCGTGTGGGCATGCACTATTGGGGATTTGTGACTTGGTCCGTCCCGTAGCAACTGTAAAGTTGCATACTTTTGTTGAAACCATTTGATACTTATATGTTTTAGAAAGAATTTCAGTAAATTGGGTTGAATGCCATGTTTGGGCCTTGCGCCAATGCTGTTTGGACCCTTAGGAGCTGTTTCTTATCATCCTCTCACCGTTTTCGATTGGAAATCTATACTCAGTCATGTTTATATTTGTTTACCGCATAACTCAGTTTTATGACTCTATTTTGATGCATATAAATGTTTAGGGTCGAATGCCCTATTTTACTGGAATGCCCGGGGGCTTGAATTGCGAGGATGAGTATGGATCGGGGCTGCCCTCCTGCAGCATACTTGTGACTGAGTGAGGCCGTGGGCCTGATTGGTGAGGATGAGTGTGGATCGGGGTTGCCCGCCTGCAGCATACTTTATTATTATCGCACATGAGTTGTCCGTGCAGATTATAGCGCTTGGGCTGAAGGAGCCCCTTCGGAGTCTGTACACACCCCCAGTGAGTGCAGGTACCTACTGAGTGCGAGTGCCGAATGCTGAGTGACTGGGAGGCAAGAGTGATTATGAGGCATGCCCGAGTGGTAAGAGTGATTGTGAGGCATGCCCGAGTGGCAAGAGTGATTGTGAGGTATGCCTAAGTGGCAAGAGTGATTGTGAGGTATGCCCGAGTGGCACGAGTGACTGTGAGGTTTGCCCGAGTGGCTGTTTATGATTTCATCATTTTTGCTCACCTTTGCATTGAGCCTTTGTTTGAAAAACTATTGGAAAATGTCTTTAAAATGATTTTTATTGGAACTGGGTTTAAACGAGATGTTTGATTCAAATCCTAATTTTTACGAGCATGTGGTATTTTGCTAAGATTTCCTGATATGAACGTTATATGCTTTATTGCTCGTCACTAGTGCTCAGCCTTTATTTATTGTTGTTACTTACCGAGTTGGCGTACTCACATTACTCCCTGCACCTTGTGTGCAGATCCAGGTGTGGCTGGACACGGTAACGGTTATTGAGTGTTCTGGTTGCAGATTTTCTTGGAGATAGCAAGGTAGCTGTTTGGCGATCACAGCCCCTGCTCTTCTCCCTCTTATCTTCCTCTAGTAGTATTTAGCTATTTTTCCAGGCTGAGTTAGCCTTGATATTGTTAGACATATTATAGTAGATGCTCATGACTAGTGACACCCCGATGTCGGGCTTTTCTTTTCCGCACTTCTATTTTTCTTTGATTTGAACTCTTTAAATGGAGGTTGTTATGTTAAATAACCTTGAAATTATCTTTGAAATAAAAATTTCGTTTCGTTTTGAAAATGTGTCGGCTTGCCTAGTTCCACGATAGGCGCCATCACGGCAGAGGGTTAGTTTTGGGTCGTGACAGATTGGTATCAGAGCCTAGGTTACATAGGTCTTACGAGTCATGAGCGGGTTTAGTAGAGTCTTGCGGATCGCTACAGAGACGTATGTACTTATCTTCAAAAGGCTGCAGAACCTTTAAGAAACTCCACATTCTTGAATTCTTGTCATGTGAATCTGTTGATTCTAGTAACTAAACATCTGTTGTTTCATTCTCTCACAGATGGTGAGGACTCGTGCTTCCGGTCAGGAGGGCCAGCTACCAGTACCACCAGCCAGGGCCGCGAGAGGCCGAGGCCGCGGTAGAGGTCGTGGTAGGGGCAGAGGTGCAGCCCGTACAATAGTTGGGGCAGTACCTACGGATCCACCGGTTGTCCCAAATCAGGACCAAGTTCCAGTTGTTGATGCACCAGCTCAGGCACCATATGTGCCTATTGTGATTCTAGGCCTTCAGGAGGCCCTAACTCAGATTCTGACAGCGTGTACTGGCCTTGCTCAGGCGGTCTCTATTTCGACGGCCACAACCACTTCTCAGGCCAGGGGAGGCACTCAGACTCCCGTCGCTCGCACACCCGAGCAGGTTATTCAGGGACTTCAGACACCATAGGCACCACCAGCCCATCCGATTGTTGTTGCTCAGGATTATGTGTTTCCTGCTATGCCTGAGGATGATCAGCGTAGGTTGAAGAGGTTTGGGAGACTTCAGCCACCACCTTTCAGTGGCACAGAGAGAGGACGCTCAGCACGTTTTGGACAGGTGTCAGAGGATACTCCGTACTGCTGGTATTTTGGAGACTTGTGGGGTCTCGTTCACTACCTTTCAATTTTCTGGGGCTGCACTCAGATGGTGGGAGACTTACGAGAGGCATAGGCCTGTCGGCGCAACACCCCTTACTTGGCAGCAGTTCTTCGTGGTCTTTTTGGGGAAGTTCGTGCCTCGATCCCGCAGAGAGGAGCTGCGTAGATAGTTTGAGCGGCTACGCCAGGGTGATATGTTTGTGATGCACTATGAGATGCGGTTCTCCGATTTGGCCCGTCATGCTATCTGGTTGGTTCCCACGGACAGAGAGAGGATCATGAGGTTTATTGATGGCCTCACTTATCAGCTGCAGTTGTTCATGACCAGGGAGTGAGTTTCGGGTGCTAACTTTGATGAGGTTGTCGACATTACTCGGCATATTGAGATGGTTCGCGATCAGGAGAGGGTTGAGCGGGAGGCCAAAAGGCCTCGTGGTCAGGGTGGATTCAGCGGTGCTCCTTTTGGGGGTCAGTTCCAGCACGGTAGAGGTCGTCATTTCAGACAGGCTCAGTCAGCTCGGCCATTTCATCGGGGTGCATCATCTGGTCATGGTTCTCACAATTCTCATCAGGGCCACTCATCACTTAGTGCCCTTCCAGTTCAGAGTTCGTCCCGTACTCCACCTGTTCAGGGCTCTTCCATGCCAGGTTCTTCTACCAGTCATCCCGGTGCTAGGGGTTCCCTTCAGTTTCTACCGCTAGCACTAGGGAGTTATTTTGAGTGTGGGGAGCTTGGGCATATATGGAGGCAGTGTCCTCGTCTTCATGGAGGTCTATCTCAGCAGAGGAGTCAGCCTCCGACTACAGCCCCAGCTACCTCACCATCCGCCCAGTCAGCTCGGGGTGGAGGTCAGTCAGCTAGGGGTCGCCCTAGAGAGAGAGGCAGATTAGGGGGTGGTCAGGCCCGTTTCTATGCTCTCCCTGCCAGACCAGATGCTATTGCTTCAGATGCTGTGATTACAGGTATTGTCTCAGTTTGCCACAGAGATGCCTTAGTTTTATTTGACCCTGGTTCCACGTATTCATATATTTCCTCGTATTTCGCCCATTTTTTGGATATGCCCCGTGAGTCCTTAGTTTCATCTGTACATGTATCTACTCCTGTGGGCGATACTATTATTGTGGACCACGTATATCGGTCATGTGTGGTGACTATTGGGGGTCTGGAGACCCGAGTAGATCTGTTGTTGCTCAGTATGGTTGATTTTGATGTGATATTGGGTATGGATTGATTATCTCTATTTCATGTTGTTCTAGATTGTCACGCTAAGATGGTGACGTTGGCTATGCCGGGAATTTTGAGGGTTGAGTGGAACGGTTATATAGATTATGTACCAAGTAGGGTGATTTTATATTTGAAGGCTCAGTGCATGGTTGAGAAGGGTTGCCTATCTTATTTGGCTTTTGTGAGGGATGTTAGTGCATAGACTCCTGTCATTTATTCTATTCCGGTGGTACGTGAATTTTCGGATGTGTTTCCTACAGACCTACCGGGTATGCCGCCTGACAGGGATATTGACTTTGGTATTGATTTGGTGCCGGGCACTCAACCCATTTCTATTCCTCCGTATCGTATGGCACCGGCAGAGTTGAAGGAATTGAAAGAACAACTTCAGGAACTCTTTGATAAGGGGTTTATTCGGCCTAGTGTGTCACCTTGGGGTTTACCGGTTCTATTTGTGAAAAAGAATGATGGTTCCATGAGAATGTGTATTGATTACAGGCAGTTGAACAAGGTCACAGTCAAGAACAAGTATCATTTACCTCGTATTGATGCTTTATTCGACCAGCTTCAGGGAGCGAGGGTGTTCTCCAAGATTGATTTGAGGTCCGGTTATCACCAGCTGAAGATTCGGGATTCAGATATTCTCAAGACAGCCTTCAGAACCCGATATGGCCATTATGAGTTTTTGGTGATGTCTTTTGGGCTGACCAATGCCCCATAAACATTCATGCATCTGATGAACAGTGTATTCCAGCTCTATTTGGACTCATTCGTCATTGTATTCATTGACGACATCCTGGTGTACTCTCGTAGCCAGGAAGAGCACTCTCAGCATTTGAGGGCTGTATTGCAGAGATTGAAGGAGTAGAAGCTTTATGCAAAGTTCTCTAAATGTGAGTTTTGGCTCAGTTCAGTAGCATTCTTGGGGCACGTGGTGTCCAGTGAGGGTATTCAAGTGGATCCGAAGAAGATAGAGGCGGTGCAGAGTTGGCCCAAACCGTCCTCAGCCACGGAGATTAGGAGCTTTCTTGGTTTGGCGGGTTACTACCGTCGCTTTGTGGAGGGATTTTCATATATTGCATTGCCCTTGACCAAATTGACCCAAAAGGGTGCTCCATTCAGGTGGTCGGATGAATGTGAGAAGAGCTTTCAGAAGCTCAAGACTGCTTTGACCACAACTCCAGTGTTAGTTTTGCCATCAACTTCAGGTTCTTACACCATGTATTGTGATGCCTCGAGGATAGGCATTGGTTGTGTTTTGATGCAAGAGGGTAGGGTGATTGCCTATGCCTCGCGCCAGTTGAAGACCCATGAGAAGAACTATCCTATCCATGATCTTGAGTTAGCAGCCATTGTTCACGCCTTGAAGATTTGGCGGCATTATTTGTATGGGGTTCATTGTGAGATCTATATTGATCATCGGAGTCTGCAGTATCTGTTAAAGTAGAAGGTTCTTAATTTGCGTCAGCAGAAATGGTTGGAGCTTCTTAAGGACTATGATATCACTATCTTGTACCATCCGGGGAAGGCCAATGTGGTGGCTGATGCTTTGAGTCACCGGGCAGAGAGTTTGGGGAGTTTAGCCTATCTTCCAGCAGCAGAGAGACCTTTGGCATTAGATATTCAGACCTTAGCATGCCAGCTTGTTAGATTGGATATTTCGGAGACTAGTCAGGTTTTTGCTTGTGTGGTCTCCACGTCTTCTCTTTATGACTGTATCAGGGAGCGTCAGTATGATGACCATCACTTGCTCGTTCTTCAGGACAGGGTTCGGAGAGGTGATGCTAGGGTTGTGACTATTGGTGATGATGGTGTGCTGAGAATGCAGGGCCGGATATGTGTGCCTAATGTAGATAGCCTTTGAGAGCTGGTTCTTGAAGAGGCCCACAGCTCGCGGTATTCCATCCATCCGGGTGCCGCGAAGATGTACCAGGATTTGAGGTAGCACTATTGGTGGAGGCGGATGAAGAAGGATATAGTTGGGTTTGTGGCTCGGTGTCTAAACTGTTAGCATGTTAAGTATGAGCATCAGAGACCGGGTGGCTTGCTTCAGAGGTTAGAGATCCCAATGTGGAAGTGGGAGCGGATCACTATGGAGTTTGTAGTTGGGCTCCCACGGACTTCAAGGAAGTTTGATGATATTTGGGTTATTGTGGATCGGCTGACCAAGTCCGCGCACTTCATTCCAATTGGTACTACTTACTATTTAGAGCGGTTGGCTGAAATTTACATCCGAGAGATCGTTCGCCTGCATGGTGTCCCAGTTTCCATCATTTCGGATAGGGGTACTCAGTTCACATTGCGGTTTTGGAGGGCCGTGCAGCGAGAGTTGGGTACTCAGGTTGAGTTAAGCACAGCTTTTCACCCTCAGACTGACGGGCAGTACGAGCGCACTATTCAGATATTGGAGGACATGTTACGTGCTTGGGTCACTGAATTTGGGGGTTCATGGGACTAGTCTCTGCCACTAACGGAGTTTGCATATAACAATAGTTATCAGTCGAGTATTCAGATGGCTCCGTACGAGGCTTTGTATGGGAGGAGGTGTAGATCTCTGTTTGGATGGTTTGAGCCGGGTGAGGCTAGGCTCTTAGGTACAGACTTGGTCCAGGACGCATTAGATAAGGTGAAATTGATTCAGGAGCGGCTTCACACGGCGCAGTCTAGGCAGAAGAGCTACGCGGATAGGAAGGTCCGTGATGTGTCTTTTATGGTTGGGGAGAAGGTTTTGCTGAAGGTATCACCCATGAAGGGTGTTACGAGGTTTGGGAAGAGGGGAAAGTTGAGCCCCCGGTTCATTGGGCCTTTTGAGGTGCTTCAAAGGATATGAGAGGTGGCTTATAAGCTTGCCTTGCCACCCAGCTTGTCCAGTATGCATCCAGTGTTTCATGTTTCCATGCTTTGGAAGTATATTGGAGATCCATCCCATGTTTTGGATTTCAGCACGGTTCAGTTAGAGGGTGATATGACTTATGATGTAGAGCCGGTGGCTATTTTGGATCGGCAGGTTCGAAGGTTGAGGTTAAAGGATATATCTTCAGTGAAGGTGCAATGGAGAGGTCAGCTTGTGGAGGAGGACACTTGGGAGACCGAGTGGGAGATTCGGAGCAGATATCCATGCCTATTCGAGACTCCAGGTATGTTTCTAGACCCGTTCGAGGACGAACGGATATTTAAGAGGGGGAGGATGTAACGACCCGGCCGGTCGTTTCGAGAGTTATAACCCTGTTTTCCCCATTCCTACTTCTTTTTGTGTTATTCAACTATATTATATTACATCAGGTTAGTTGGTTCGAGTCCGGAAGGAACTCGGAGTGAAATGAGACACTTAGTCTCATAATTGAAAATTTTAAGTTAGAAAAGTGGACCGGATATGGACCTATATGTAAACGACCTCGAATTTGAATTTTGATGATTCCAATAGCTCCGTATGGTTATTTTGAGCTTAGGAGCGTGTCCGTAATATTATTTGGGAGTCCGTAGAGGAAGTAGGCTTGAAATGGCGAAAGTTTTATTTTTGAGAAGTTTGACTGGGGGGTTGACTTTTTGATATCGGGGTCGGAATCTGATTCTGAAAATTGGAATACCTCTGTTATCTCATTTAGGACTTGTGTGCAAAATTTGAGATCAATCGGACGTGATTTGATAGGTTCCAGGGTTGTTTGTAGAAATTAGAAATTCCAACGTTCATTAGGCTTGAATTGGGGTGTAATTCATGGTTTTAGCATTGTTTGAGGTGATTTGAGGATTAAACTAAGTTCGTATGATGTTTTAGGACTTTTTGGTATATTTTGTTGAGGTCCCGAGGGCCTCGGGTGAGTTTCGAATGGTTAACGGATCAAAATTTGAACTAGAACAGTTGCTGCAATTTCCTTTTGTTGGAAATTGATTCTGCCCAGAAATCGAGCCCAGATCGAGCTCAGGGTCGAGGGCCACGATCGAAGCCCAGATCGAGCTCAGGATCGAGGGCCACGATCGAAGCCAGATCGAGCACAGAGTCGAGGCCACGATCGAAGCCATGATCGAGCCCAGAGTCGAGGGCCATGATCGAAGGCATGATCGAGCCCAGAGTCGGAGGCCACGATCGAAGGCATGATCGAGCCCAGGGTCGAGGGTCACGGTCGAAGGCCGGGTCGAAGTCATAATCGAAGGCATGACCGAGGACCAGGATCAAGGACCTCGATTGAAGGCCAAGATCGAAGTCCAAGATCGAGGCAGAACCGAGGATGTCTGGGCAGAATTATAAAAACAGGGATTTCGTCCTATTTGCCATTTTTGACAAATTGGAGCTTGGAGAGAGGCGATTTTTGATATATTTTCAAGGAAAACTTGAGGTAAGTCCCTTGTGATCATTTTTACTCCATAATATTGAATTATCATCGAGTAATCCGACTAGATTTCATGATTTTGAGGTGTAAATCAGAGATTGAAACTTAGAAATTTGGAAATAAGATTTGTAGATTTGAGGGTCGAGTTGATGGTCGGATTTTGGTAAAATTGGTATGGGTAGACTCATGGTTGGATGGGCTTTCGGATTTTATAACTTTTGTAGGGTTCCGAGATGTGGGCCCCACAGGGGATTTTTGAGCCAATTTCGGATTTTGGTCTAAGTTTGAAGCTTTTCGTGTGGAATTCATTCCATTAGCGTATATTGATGGTATTATACTGATTGTGAATAGATTTGGAGCATTTGGAGGCAGAGTCCAGAGGCAAGAGCATTGCGGGGTAGAGATTTGACCGGTTTGAGGTAAGTAACGATTGTAAATCTAGTCCTGAGAGTATGAAACCCTGGATTTCGTATCATTCTATTATTTTGAAGTAACGCACATGCTAGGTGACGGGCGTTTGGGCGTTCACTATTGGGGATTTGTGACTTGGTCCGTCCCGTAGCAATTGTAAAGTTGCATACTTTGTTGAAACCATTTGATACTTAAATGTTTTAGAAAGAATTTCAGTAAATTGGGTTGAATGCCATGTTTGGGCCTTGCTCCATTGCTGTTTGGACCCTTAGGGGCTGTTTCTTATCATCCTCTCACCGTTTTTGATTGAACATCTATACTCAGCCATATTTATATTTGTTTACCGCACAACTCAGTTTTATGACTCTATTTTGATGTATATAAATGTTTTGGGTTGAATGCCCGAGGGCTTGAATTGTGAGGATGAGTGTGGATCGGGGCTGCCCGCCTGCAGCATACTTGTGACTGAGTGAGGCCGAGGGCCTGATTGGTGAGGATGAGTGTGGATCGGGGTTGCCCGCCTGCAGCATACTTTATTATTATCGCACGTGAGTTGTCCGTGCAGATTATAGCGCTTGGGTTGAAAGATCCTCTCTGGAGTCTGTACATACCCCCAGTAAGCGCAGGTACCTACTCAAGGTCGAGGGCCACGATCGAAGCCCAAATCGAGCTCAGGGTCGAGGGCCACGATCGAGCTTAGGGGTCGAGGGCCACGATCGAAGGCATGATCGAGCCCAGGGTCGAGGGTCACGGTCGAAGTCATAATCGAAGGCATGACCGAGGACCAGGATTGAGGACCTCGATTGAAGGCCAAGATTGAAGTCTAAGATCGAGGCAGAACCGAGGATGTCTGGGCAGAATTATAAAAATAGGGATTTCGTCCTATTTGCCATTTTTGACAAATTGGAGCTTGGAGAGAGGCGATTTTTGATATATTTTCAAGGAAAACTTGAGGTAAGTCCCTTGTGATCATTTTTACTCCATAATATTGAATTATAATCGAGTAATCCGACTAGATTTCATGATTTTGAGGCGTAAATCAGAGATTGAAACTTAGAAATTTGGAAATAAGATTTGTAGATTTGAGGGTCGAGTTGAGGTCGGATTTTGGTAAAATTGGTATGGGTAGACTCATGGTTAGATGGGCTTTCGTATTTTGTAACTTTTTTCTGGTTCCGAGATGTGGGCCCCACAGGCAAGTTTTGAGCCAATTTCGGGTTTTGGTCTAATTTTGAAGCTTTTCTTGTGGAATTCATTCCATTAGCATATATTGATGGTATTATACTGATTGTGAATAGATTTGAAGCATTTGGAGGCAGGGTCCAGAGGCAAGAGCATTGCGGGGTAGAGATTTGATCGGTTTGAGGTAAGTAACGATTGTAAATCTAGTTCTGAGGGTATGAAACCCCGGATTTCGTATCATTCTATTATTTTGATGTGACGCACATGCTAGGTAACGGGCGTGTGGGCGTGCACTGTTGGGGATTTGTGACTTGGTCTGTCCCATAGCAACTGTAAAGTTACATACTTTGTTAAAACCATTTGATACTTATATGTTTTAGAAAGAATTTCAGTAAATTGGGCTGAATGCCATATTTAGGCATTGCGCCATTGCTACTTGGACCCTTAGGGGCTGTTTCTTATCATCCTCTCACCGTTTTTGATTGAAAACCTATACTCAGTCATGTTCATATTTGTTTACCGCATAACTCAGTTTTATGACTCTATTTTGATGCATAAAAATATTTTGGGTCGAATGCCCTATTTTACTGGAATGCCCGAGGGCTTGAATTGTGAGGATGAGTGTGGATCGGGGCTACCCGCCTGCAGCATACTTGTGACTGAGTGAGGTCGAGGGCCTGATTGGTGAGGATGAGTGTGGATCGGGGTTTCCCACCTGTAGCATACTTTATTATTATCGCACGTGAGTTGTCCGTGGAGATTATAACGCTTGGGTTGAAGGAGCCCCTCTGAAGTCTGCACACACCCCCAGTGAGCGCAGGTACCTTCTGAGTGCGAGTGCTGAGTGCTGAGTGACTGGGAGGCAAGAGTGATTGTGAGGCATGCCCAAGTGGCAAGAGTGATTGTGAGGCATGCCCGAGTGGTAAGAGTGATTGTGAGGTATGCCCGAGTGGCACGAGTGACTGTGAGGTTTGCCCGAATGGTTGTTTATGATTTCATCATTTTTTCTCAACTTTGCATTGAGCCTTTGTTTGAAAAACTATTGGAAAAATGTTTTTAAAATGATTTTTATTGGAACTGGGTTTAAATGAAATGTTTGATTCAAATCCTGATTTTTAAGAGCATGTGGTATTTTACTGAGATTTCCTGATATGAACGTTATATGCTTTATTGCTCGTCACTACTGCTCAGTCTTTATTTATTATTGTTACTTACTGGGTTGCCGTACTCACATTACTCCCTGCACCTTGTGTGTAGATCCAGGTGTGGCTGGACACGGTAGCGGTTATTGAGTGTTCTGGTTTCAGATTTCCTTGGAGATAGCAAGGTAGTTGTTTGGCGATCGAAGCCCCTGCTCTTCTCCATCTTATATTCCTCTAGTAGTATTTAGCTATTTTCCAGGCTTAGTTAGCCTTGATATTGTTAGATAGATTATAGTAGATGCCCATGACTAGTGACACCCCGATGTCGGGCTTTTCGTTTCCGCACTTCTGTTTTTCTTTGATTTGAACTCTTTAAATAGAGGTTGTTATGTTAAATAACCTTGAAATTATCTTTGAAATGAAAATATCATTTCGTTTTGGAAATGAGTTGGCTTGCCTAGTTCCACGATAGGCGCCATCACGACTGAGGGTTAGTTTTGGGTCGTGACAAGAAGTTAGGGTTTGAAGTTTAAAATAACATCTTTCACACAACTTTTAGATATTACTTCCATTAAAATTATGAATAGTGGGGTATCATTGACTCAATGACTTGTCCTCTATACAATATGCAGCAAGAATCTATCTTACTTATTCTTCCTATGCTCGGTGAGTGCAAGGTTATGGAGCCAAATATTGTATTGCAGTGAATACTTAGGCAACCAATGGAATGGACAAATGAAGTTATATGGGCACGCAATTGAACATGCTTCCGTAATAGTGCCACAACTCAGATGTATATAATGTGCCTTGCTGGGAGTATGTATATTCTATAGCACGAGAGGAATCACATAGTGTTCAGACAATAACAGAGATCTAAAGATAGTATGGTCAGACAGTTGGTTCAGGAGATATTTTATAGAGGTGCCCTGAAGAGTTGACTAATAGGAAAACTTCAACTTCTCAATTTCCATCCTTGATGTCTAAGTTTGACAGTTCAGTTTAGTTGACGAATCTGAGTATGGTAGAAGTAGTGGAAGAAATAGTTTGAGAGATGATGATGATGTGCACTCTTTCTTGTTTTTTTTTGTGTCACGATTCAAAATCTCACATGTCGTAATGGCGACTATCTCAATACTAGGTAAGCCAACAATCTAAAATAACCGCAATTTCTTTTAAGGTTGGAAACATAATATTTTATTTCAATAGAAAACCTCGCAATTACAGATACAAAATACTCCCAAAAACCGGTGTCACTGAGTACATGAGCATCTAAATGAATATAAAGCCTGACTGATTAAAAACACTGTATGAAAATATATAACAGTACAATATCTGCGAGGAAGAGAGACAAGGTGAGCGGATGCCAAGCAGCTACCTTGATAGTCTCCAACTGGTAACACACTGAGGTCTAAGAGCCGCTGTGTCCGGAAGCACCTGAATCTGCACATGAGGTGTAGAGTGTAGTATGAGTCCAACTCAATAAGTAACAAGACTAACCTCTGGGTTGAAAGTAGTGACGAGCTCCGCAGATAAAGTCTAGTACATAAATAATGATACAGAAATGTAGGCATGCTTTCAAGTTCAACAGTTAAACTCAGTACAAGTAAAATAGATCAATACTGCATGATATGAGGAATGTGACATCTCAGTGAAAAGACCTCATGTACTACTGGTCACTAATCATTCGGTCACTCGGTACTGTTTATGGCCAATCCAGTCCAGGGATATTCCATACCATATATATATACACATCGACTGACAGTCAGTCACTCAGTACCGTATAAGGCCAATCCAGCCCTGGGGTAATTTATCCCCAAATGTAAATGATACGGACAAGATCCGTGTCCAGGTAAATTCATCACAATATAAATAAGTAAGGCAAGTCCATGCCCTAGGAAGTCCATCTCAAATATATATAATCATCTACGCTCACTGGGGATGTGTACAGACTCCGGAGGGACTCCTACAGTCCAAGCGTGATATAAAGCCGATATGTCCTGCTGCAGGAGGGCAGCCCCGATCCATATAATAATAAAGCCAATAAGGCCTGTTGCGGCGTGCAACCTGATCCTATAATAGTATCCTCACAATGGATGAGCATGACTTAGTATGAAATGTACATTTCATACTAATTAATTCAACAGCAACACGACCCTATTGGCCCCAAAATATCGGCATGTAGCCAAATCATGATCTTTAATACGAGTCTCGGCTCAATTTCCTAACACGTGAAGGATATGTGAATAATAACATGATTCTTTAATTTTATAACTTCACATGATTTATTCAAGTCACAATTTCTATGGTGCACGTCCACACGCTTGTCACCTATCGTGTGTGTCACCTCCAAATAATTTATATAATACCAGATTCAGGAATTCATACCCTCAGAACCAAGTTTAGAAGTGTTACTTACCTTAAATCGTGTAATTCTTTATTCTGCAATGCCTTTTCCTCGCGAATCGGCCTCCAAACGTCTCGAATCTTTAATTAGCTTTTTCAATAAAAATATCCTTCGAGCAGTACATGCAAGAGATGTTGACGGCAAAAATAGAATTCCAACAATTGAAATCCAATCGGAGAAATAGAATCAGGGAACTTTTTACCGAAAATCTCAAATCGGAAATCCCGACGACGACCTCGCTTTTTAACACGACTACTCACCCGAGCCTTGTTTTACTCGACAAATTGAAGAAATGGAGATAACAGGTGATTTATGATGATGGTGAAGCTTTAATTTGGAGCTCGATGGTTCACTTGGATAAAGGTATATTTCATAGGTGTATTACATAGTGTTAATGATGAAGACTGCTGATTTTTTGTGAGCTTAATCGATTGTCTCTGTTTTCTATCAATCGTCCCTCTTTCTATTGCTCTGTCTGTTTTTTGGAGCTCAGGATGAATCTGATTTGTATTTCCTTTTCCCCCTTTTCTGTTCTCTCACCTCCCTCTATCTCTCTCTCCTTAAAATCCTCTCTTTTGCTCAAAGTGTTGCCCCCACTCAAACTCTCTCTCCCGAAAATCCTTCCTTCCCCTCAAAGTATTATCCCCACTCCCTCTCTCTCTTTTTTTTATGTAGAAAATCCCTCCTATTTCGTGACCCCTCCTTGTTGTGTACATGAGTGTGTGATGAATAGTGTAGAAGGGTGAGATGACAAGATTTTTGAAACTAAGAAATTCCAACTTCAACATTCGATGCCGAAACCTATCAAATCAAGTCCGATTGACCTCAAATTTTACGCACAAACTCCTCGGTCAAACTTCCAAACTTAAATTTTTATTTTTTCCATTTCAAGCCTGATTTAGCTACGGGCTTCCAAATAATTTTTTCGGACACGCTCCTAAGTCCAAAATCACCATACAGAGAGCTATTGGAATCATCAAAATATTATTTCGGGGTCTTTTATACATAAGTCGACATCCGGTTACTATTTTAACTTAAGTTTTAAACCTTGAAACTAAATGTTCCAATTCATTCCAAAACCTTACTAGACCCGAACCAATTATCCCGGCAAGTCATACAATAACTGTAAAGTACAAATTGAACAGTAAATGGGAAAACGGGATTATAATACTCAAAACGACCGACCGGGTCGTTACAGCTTGTGCTGTAAATACTCAATTTTTGTATAAAAAACTTCTTACCAAAAAGAAAAAAATTACGAATAGTGTTAGCAACTTGAAAACACTACAAGGGTAAGATTTAACACAAGATTTGGAAAATAAAAATCTTGAATTAGGGTTTTCTACACAAAGTTTAATTGAAACGAATAAATTTCTTCGGGATTAAAAATGGACTTTAATCATATTATTTAATGTAGGTTGAGGTTGCCGAATGTTTTGGTAGACATAGAGACTAGCTTCATTAGAAATGAAGGACTTTGAGGTAGGGTGCGACACACTCTCCTAAGATAGGATATTTGACAAAAAAATACGTACTATGTGTTCGATAAACTACCTTAGTATAGAATTTAAATTTTAACTTACCCCATAATTTCTGCAACCAAAATATAGACGACCCAATTTTTTTTGGCATGCAAGATAATCTTAGGGAAAAGGCATAAGTACCCCTTCAACCTATGACCGACACTACTAGAAATCCGGTAAAAACCGACCAATGTTGGTAGGTAATGGCAAAAAATCGATCAAAACGCGACCATTTACGTGTGAACGGTATTTTTGTGATCGGAAAGGAATACCGACAAAAGTTGGTCGGAAATTACCGACCAAAGTTGGTCGGTCAATTAAATTCAAAAAAAAATATTGCAAAAAAAAACCGACCAAAGTTGGTCGGTATTTTAATTATGTAATAAACAGATTCACCATCTGAGAATCGAACCGGGGTCTGTACTGTGGCAGGATACTATTCTACCACTAGACCATGGTACATTTTGTATCAAGACTGTCTTTTATTTGATTTATACTCTTTAATTGTATTTTCGCATGAAAATAACCGACCAAAGTTGGTCGGTTTTATTAAAAAGTAAAATTAAATTTTACCGACCAAAGTTGATCGGTTTTTGTTAAATGACCCATCGAATTAACCGACCAATTTTGGTCGGTTTTTTTAATATTAATTTTTATTTATTTTAATTGAAAAACCGATCAAAGTTGGTCGGTTTCTTGAAACATAATTTCACAGGACTCAAAAATAGTTTTTCGCATTTTTGCGCTAAAGGAAACCGACCAAAGTTGGTCGGTTTCGTAAAAAAAAAAATTAAAAAAATATATTTGGAAAAACCGACCAACTTTGGTTAGTTGTTTGGTCGGTTTTTTGACCGACCAAAGTTGGTCGGTCAACCTTGGTCGGTTTTTGCCGAATTTCTAATAGTGCAAAGTTTTATCTACACATATATCCTTTTCGGGGGTCCTATTACTCACCTAAATTATCTCAATCTGAAATTATTACCTCCCTAAATGTTGAGGTGGCAAAGAGAGTGAGTTCACTCTTTTAGAAGCATGTGAAAAGCACGAAAAATAAGATTATAACAAACAAATATGTGCAATAATTATTTTTAATTGGATACCACATTAATTATATTTAATTAATTATCATTATCTCTTAAACTTTTTATTTTTATTTTATTTTTTTCGAAAATCAATTCACCCCCTCCAAGAACAACACACATTCTGTTGTAACCCTAAACACCCTTCTCCCAAGGCTCCCCTACAAACCTAAAGCAAATAAAAGAAATATATTGGGAATATATTACTATAAAATAAAAATAATGATGCAACTATTATCAAGGCATTGCTTTGATGGATATATTACTGTGATAGGAATTGTTTTGCGTTAATCTGCTACTGTCTTAGTTGGAGGAAGTTATCGGAACACCATTATTTCCGGCAACTAGCAAAAACGAAAAGGAAAAAGAAAAGAGAAAACAAAAGAAAAAGAAGAAGAAGAAAAAGAGAAATGAAAGGAATAGAAAAAAAAAAAAAAAATAAGAACTAAAAAAGGATAACTAAATGCTTGCCGACAAAATTATTTAGAGAAAGAAACAAAAAAAAAGTTGGTGACTGTGGGAAGGAAAATTGTCAGTATTCCCAACTATATGCATGATAAAGAAAGAGAATGAAAAAAGAAAAAAGAAAATATTTGGATAGAATAAGCTATAAATGAAAAGAATAACGAAAAAGTACCAAAATTTTAAGGAGATATTTATTCCACTTTAGAATTAAGGAATAATAGGATTTCCGAAAAGAAAAGATATGTAGTTGAAACTTAGGTCATGGGTTGAGGGGTACTTATGTCTTTTCCCTTCTTCTCCACAATAACTGGAGGGTGCAGAATGTGCTATTGGCTAAGATATAAGGAAAATAATAGAAATCTGAAAAATTAAGAATTGTGGAAGAAGGAAGGCGAAGATTTGGCTCTATTAAATAAAGGGGATGAAGAAAATATTAGGAATTTTAGAGTGGAGAACATTGGGAAAAGGGATTTCCAATTTTGGGCCTTTTCAGAAATAAAATTTCTCTGGGGCTATTTTAAAATTAGATTTAATCAATCTAATATATCATTAATGTTATAAAATAAAAGCAATTTAGTAAAACATGAACAAGATATGTTGTTATGAAATAAAAGCAATTTAGTAAAACATGAACAAGAAATGGAGATAGAGAGAAGGAAGAGATTTTCTTCTTCAATTGTGTGTATTTTTCTATTTATTACAAGGCCTTTATATAGGCATAAAAAGTGAAGAAAAATATGTCATTGAATATGTCATTAAGCATAAAAATATGTCATTGAATATGTTATTAAGCATTTGAGAAGATCATGGAGGAAGAGTAGACATCCACCATAATTTGATTTTTCTTATAACACTCCCCCTTGGATGTCCATAGATAATGTGCCTCATTAAAACCTTATTAGGAAAAAACCCTATGGAAAAAAAATCCTAGTGAAGGAAAAAAGAGTACCACATGTTTAGAAATACGCCTTTTGGTTGCCTCGTTAAAAACCTTGCAAAGAAAACCCAGTGGGACAAAATCTTGTAAGAAAAAAGAGTACAACGCGTATTAACTCCCCCTGATAAGAGCATCAATTCACATTCCTGAGCCTTCGCATCCCAATCGTGTACACTAGTTTCTTGAAGGTTGACGTCGATAGAGATTTGGTGAACAAATCAGCCATATTATCACTTAAACGGATCTGTTGCACATTGATATCACCATTCTTTTGAAGATCATGTGTGAAAAATAACTTTGGTGAAATGTGCTTTGTCCTATTCCCTTTTATGAATCCTCCCTTCAACTGGGCTATGCATGTTGCATTGTCTTCATACAAAATTATGAGTAATTTGTCACACTTCAAACCACGTTTGTCTCGAATAAGATGTATTATAGACCTCAACCATACACATTCTCGACTTGCTTTATGAATAGCAATTATCTCAGCATGATTAGATGAAATAGCCACGATTGATTGCTTAGTTGATCGCCAAGATATGGCAGTGCCTCTATATGTAAACACATAGCATGTTTGAGATCGAACCTTTTGTGGGTCATATAAATACCCAGCATCGGCATAACCAACAAGATCAGGACTGCAATCATTGCCATAAAATAATCCTATACTGGTAGTCCCTTTTAGATACCACAATATGTGTTTGATTCCATTCCAATGTCTCCTTGTAGGAGCAGAGCTATATCTTGTTAAAACATTAACTGAAAAATTTATGTCAGATCTTGTAATGTTAGAAAGATACATTAGTGCACCAATTGCACTAAGATATGGTACGTCGGGACCAAGAAGCTCTTCATTATTTTTATGAGGTTGGAATGGATGTACTTTATCCATATAAAATCGCTTTAAAATTATTTTAGTGTATGTTGATTGATGGACAAAAATTCCATCTTTCATATACTCAATTTGTAGACCAAGACAAAATTTTGTCTTTCCAAGATCTTTCATTTCAAATTCTTTCTTTAAATAGTCTAATACTTTAGGAAGCTCTACTGCTTTAGGAAGCTCCCTAGGAGTTCCAATGATATTTAAATCATCAACATACACAGTGATTATAACAAATTTAGATCCAGATCTTTTTATAAAGACACAAGGACAAATTGAATCATTCTTGTACCCTTCTTTCAACAGGTACTCACTCAGGCGATCATACCACATGCGCCCTAATTATTTTAATCCGTATAAGGATTTTTGAAGCTTTATTTAATAAATTTCTTGGAAACCTTAATATACTTCAGAATAATTTAAATCCTTCAATAATTTCCATTATACGCATATCATGTTTTTCTTGCATTGCCAGATTAACACCTGAAATGGTGACATCCACCACAGGAGAACATGTCTCTATATAATCAATGCCAGGATATTTACAAATCTTCTTGTGACACAAGTCGTCTTTATGTCTATCGACTTGACCCTTTTTTTTCCCGCACAAGAACACATTTATACCTCCACTGGCTTTATACTTTCAGGTGTTGGGACTATCCGTCCAACTTCATATTTTTCATGTGAAATCAATTTTTATTGTGTATTTTTCATTTGGCCAATCATTTATCTGTCCAAATTTCATGACAGATTTGAGCTCAAGATCCTCGTCAATATTAATAATATTGAGCACTACATTATATTAACAATATCGTCGACGATCATTTTATATCGGTTCTACTATTACCCAATAAAGACATAACTTATTGAGATCTCTTTATCTTATCATTTTCAGGTACCTCAGCCTCTCCCATGAGGTCTTATGAAGTGTTATGTCGTGGTGCTCTTCTAGAGCACTTGCCTCCTTATTATGACCATCTTGAACATTCGCTCCTCTCCTTCTTCAAGGAGTTTTATCTTTGGAACCGATTAGTCTATTATGCTTTATGCATGCCATGGACTCTATTCATCATAAACTTTATTTTATTTGGAGCATTAGCAGCTGAATATGACATTTAGCTTTGGGTCAGCAAATACGCCTGGCAATATTTTGCAAATGAATTATCACTTGAACTTCAAGTTCACATTTTGTCGTACGAGAATCTCGATGTACTCATAATAATTCATTACATGCATTACTTTTTCAGCTGCCCATTTTCTCCCCCTATTGTTGGGATCACCAACACATATCCCTAGCCTTATTTGAGAATCCATCTTTGTGCATTGTGGTGGAATAATTAAATTATATAGCACATTCATATTTCTAGATGGAAATTATTTGGTTCCTGACCCTGAACCGATTGTGATAGGGAGAACTTATCATAACTTGGCTAGATGCGTACAAGTGTTGTTGTATATTAAATAATACATCACATACCAAATTTTATTTTGGCAATTTTGTTCTCATAACCAATGGTGTAGATATAATTGGAGGCATACAATTTTTGCTAAACCAACTTGGATTTAAACTAGTATTATCAAGATAAATCATCATAATTTATATTCTGGAACTGTGCTCTAATAATTTGAGCAATCAATCTTGCAAAAGCCAAACTTCATGTTGATACCAAATGCGCATGTGACCATAGAATAGATGCATCTATTAAAATCATATAATAGTAAACGGTCCAAGTGGAAGGTGACTGGGCCCATATATTTATCACCTTTTATTCGTTCCAGAAATCAAGGGATTCAATCCCAACCTTAACTGGTATATCATGAGAATAAGCAGCATAGGAAAATTCTTAAAGAATCTTATATTTCTTCAATATATGCCAATGTAATTCTCAATTAATGTTCCGCATCATAATTGAACCGAGATGGTCAACCGGTCATGCCAACTAATATTTGTTTCAGTAAACCTCTAGTTTACTTGTGACATATGATTCCATCGTCATGCTTATATTTGTGTAGTACAAATAGAAAGAAAATCGGGTAATCTTTCATATTTACCCGTTATGATTATAGAAATATGAAGATATTTAATATTTCATTCATTTATAGTCTCAAAATGCCAACCACTTTGACTTATACATTTGAAACTCAAAAAGTTTCTTTTGAGACTTTACAATATCAATATCGTGAATAATTTTATTCATCCGGATAATAAAAAATTAATTTTTCCGGAGCTCTTAATAACTTTTGTACTACAAGATCTTTTGTCACACCATTCATATGGTAAATGTCTCCTTTACGGAGAAACTTATATCTTAATAAATTGTCATGGTTAAAATTATCATAAGCAAAATCACTTCTTGCTTTAAATTTGCCTTTAATAACCTTTTATAAGGCACACCAAAATATTTTTTTTGGCGTATCACATGTACGCGACCAATGACATATTCATGTAACCACACAATAATATTTATTATCTTTCTTTGTCTCAAACCTCCCTTAGAGGTGAGTTGTAGTATTTATCCAATAATGCACAAGTATATTATTATGCATAATCTTTATCACATATATATATTTTCACATTCACTTTCAGGAATGAGTATGCAATCTCAATGTTTATCACAAGTCACATTCTCTTCAAAGAATTTCTCCCTTTTTATAATTACCATAGTGATAACTATCATTATTTTGGCCTTTCGCTCGCCCACATTCATTGGTCAACCACTTGTCTTTATTTAGACTTATCATGCACTGCTATCACATTCACTTCAAGAATGGAGCAAATCAAGTGGGACAAGCTTCATGCTTTTTCATGAAAAATACATTATTTTTCTTTAGTTATTATTATTATTATTATTATTATTATTATTATTATTATTATTATTATTATTATTATTATTATTATTATTATTATCAATATGGTGCATTAGGACTCAAACTCAATGGCTTACCCATATAAAGGCATGCTAGGCTATAATGCGTTGGAACTTGAATCCAATGTCTTTTCATCAACATAGTGCGTTGGGACTTGAACACATCGTCTTACCCTCAATCTTTGGCATAATAGGCCAAAATTCACTAGGACTTGCACTCGGACCTTTAAAATATTATTACTTCATAATTATAGGCATAAGTAAATTAACTTTCAAGAAGACTTATATAACTATTTCAATCTTGAAACAATTCCTCTGCAACAAAAATGTTAGTTAGGATATATGCTAATTTTTTTTTTAAATGATACAATCATTTTTATATTTTAATAAATTAATTAGGGGAAATGTGCAGATAACCTATAACCACTTATATTTCAAAGACTATAAGAATTTCACCAAAAAAAATCCAATACGGAGGAATGAGCCTTATGTTTCCAGCAAAAATATTTAAGGCTTAATGCATAACCGTGACTATTATAAATTATAACTATAATGAGTTTATATTGATTGTATATTCGAATGCCAAATTTGCAAGGTACTGTAAAATCACCTACATATTTGATAATTTTGCTTTCAATGAAATACATCATGTGATGGTAAAAATATTATTATTAAATTACCTTAATAATGATCTATCATAGTATGTAAACGGTCAGAACATATATATATACGCTGGAATATTATATTTGTCCTATAAGAGATGTAGCAAATAAAGACATACCTTTCCAGTTCTTTATTTCACTCGATACAATTGAAAAAATATTTTAAATAAACACTGCACATAAAGTTAATGCAAAGATATGAAAGTATGAATGAGTTTAGATGGATGTAAAACTTATCTTTGTATTATCATCCAAGATATTTTTCATTGTACTTGATCTCATTGTCTGCTTATAATTTACATAGTCTTGACATAGAAGATCATGAAATGAAATGAGCAATTCGTGCTGATAACGTGTTATAAAATAAAAGCAATTTAGTAAAACATGAACAAGACATGTTGTTATGAAATAAAAGCAATTTAGTAAAACATGAACAAGAAATGGAGATAGTGAGAAGGAAGAGATTTTCTTCTTCAATTGTGTGTATTTTTCTATCTATTACAAGGCCTTTATATAGGCATAAAAAGTGAAGAAAGATATGTCATTGAATATGTCATTAAGCATAAAAATATGTCATTGAATATGTCATTAAGCATTTGAGAAGATCATGGAGGAAGAGTAGACATCCACCATAATTTGATTTTTCTTATAACAATTAACATATTATTAGCTCAATCCTACAAGAGAGTTGTTCACCTATGGAACAATATTTCGGGTTATGTTCTTGAGTGAAAGAAAAGAAGAAGTAGAAAAAACCCAATCGGCCCTTATAATTAACGGCAAATGGCCAAATATACCTTTCTACTTTCGAAAATGGTCTACGAATACCCCTCGTTATACTATTGGGTTATCTATACCCCTACAGTCATATTTTGGGTTCAAATATACCCCTCATTTAAACAGAGGGATACGTGTCACCGCCATGTTGGTCAATTCTAAATAACTTCTAATTAATTAAAAAGACCCATTAATCATACCCGAAAATCAATTTTTTAAAGCAATTTTTTTTTGTAAAAACTGAAAAAAACTGAAATTATTTTTACTAAAAACTGAAAAAAACAAAAATATTTTTTTTTCCAGTTTTTACAAAAAAAAAAACAGCTTTAGAAAAAAATAAAAACTATTTTCTAAAACAATGTTTTTGAAAAAACTGAAAAATAAAAGCTGAAAATCAATTTTCTAAAGCAGTTTTTTTTGTAAAAACTGAAATTGTTTTTACTAAAAACTGGAAAAAAAATGAAAATATATTTTTTTTCCAGTTTTTACAAAAAACCTGCTTTAAAAAAAGCTGAAAAATATTTTCTAAAACCATATTTTTGTAAAAACTGAAAAAAAAACTAAAAAGTAAATTTCTAAAGCAGTGTTTTTGTAAAAACTGAAAAAACAAATATTTTCTACTCTTTTTTTTTTTCAGTTTTTAGTTAAAAATATTTCAGTTTTTTCAGTTTTTAATTGCTTTATAAAATTGCTTTTCAGTTTTTACAAAAAAATTATTTTAGTGTTATAAAATATAGCTCAAAGTAACAATATAGAACAAGGACAAACAAGCTAAGAGATATAGAGAGAAAGAGAGGAGAGATTCTTATTTCTTCTTCAATTGTGTGTATTTTTCTATCTATTACAATGCATTTATATAGGCATGAAAAGTGAAGAAAAATATGTCATTGAATATGCCATTAAGCATAGAAATATGTCATTAAATATGTCATTAAGCATTTGAGAAGACCATAGAGGAAGAGTAGACATCCACCATAATTTGATTTTTCTTAGAACACTCCCCCTTGGATGTCCATAGATAATGTGCCTCGTTAAAACCTTATTAGGAAAAACCCCTATGGAAAAAAAATTCTAGTAAAGAAAAAAGAGTACACATGTTTAGAATACGCCTTTTGGTTGCCTCGTTAAAAACCTTGCAAGGAAAAATCACTGGGACAAAACTTGTAAGGGAAAAAGAGTACAACGCGTATTAACTCTCCTTGATGAGAGCATCAATTCACATCCTTGAGGCTTCGCATCCCAATCTTGTACACTAGTTTCTTGAAGGTTGACGTCGGTAGAGATTTGGTGAATAAATCAGCTATATTATCACTTGAACGGATCTGTTGCACATTGATATCACCATTCTATTGAAGATCATGTGTGAAAAATAACTTTGGTGAAATGTGCTTTGTCTTATCCCCTTTTATGAATCCTCCCTTCAATTGGGCTATGCATGCTGCATTGTCTTCATACAAAATTGTGGGTAGTTTGTCACACTTCAAACCACATTTATCTCGAATAAGGTATATTATAGACTTCAACTGTACACATTCTCGACTTGCTTCATGAATAGCAATTATCTCAGCATGATTAGATGAAGTAGTCACGATTGATTGCTTAGTCGATCGCCAAGATATGGCAGTGCCTCCATATGTAAACACATAGCTTGTTTGAGACTGAGCCTTGTGTGGGTCAGATAAATACCCAGTATCGGCATAACCAACAAGATCGGGACTGCAATCATTGCTATAAAATAATCCCATATCGGTAGTCCCTTTTAGATACCGCAATATATTTTTGATTTCATTACAATGTCTCCTTGTAGGAGCAGAGCTATATCTTGTTAAGACATTAACTGAAAAAGTTATGTCAGACCTTGTAATGTTAGAAAGATACATTAGTGCACCAATTGCACTAAGATATGGTACTTCGGGACCAAGAAACTCTTCATTATTTTTATGAGATCGGAATGGATCTTTATTTATATCGAGTGATCTCACAACCATCGGGGTACTCAATGGATGCACTTTATCCATATAGAATCGCTTTAAAATCTTTTTAGTGTATGCTGATTGATGGACAAAATTTCCATTTTTCATATACTCAATTCTCAATTTGTAGATCAAGACAAAATTTTATCTTTCCAAATTTAGATCCAGATTTAGATACACGGCGATTATAACAAATTTAGATCCAGATCTTTTTATAAAGACACAAGGACAAATTGAATCATTCTTGTACCCTTCTTTCAACAGGTACTCACTCAGGCAATTATACCACATGCGTCCTGATTTTTTCAATCTGTATAAAGATTTTTGAAGCTTTATTTAACAAATTTCTTGGAAACCTTAATATGCTTCAGAACAATTTAAATCCTTCAATGATTTTTACTATACGCATATCACGTTTTTCTTGTATTGCCAGATTAAAACCTGAAATGACGACATTCACCACAGGAGAACATGTTTCTATATAATCAATGCCAGGATATTTACAAATCTTCTTGTAACACAAGTCGTCTTTATGTCTATCGACTTGACCTTTTTTTCGCACAAGAACACATTTATACCTCCACTGGCTTTATACTTTCAGGTGTTGGGACTATCCGTCCAACTTCATATTTTTCAGGTGAAATCAATTTCCATTGCGTATTTTTCATTTGGCCAATCATTTATCTGTCCAAATTTCATGACAGATTTATTCTCAAGATCCTCATCAATATTAATAATATTGAGCGCTACATTATATTAACAATATCGTCGACGATCATTTTATACTGGTTCTACTATTACCCAATAAAGACATAACTTATTAAGATCTCTTTATCTTATTATTTTCAGGTACTTGAGCCTCTTTCATGACGTATTATGAAGTGTTATGTTGTGGTGCTTTTCTAGATCACTTGCCTCCTCATTATGATCATCTTGAACATTTGCTCCTCTTCTTCTTCAAGGAGTTTTATCTTTGGAACCGATTAGTCTATTATGCTTCATGCATGCCATAAGCTCTATTCATTATAAACTTTATTTTATTTGGAGCATTAGCAGCTGAATATGACATTTAGCTTTGGGTCAGCAAATACGCCTGACAATATTTTGTAAATGAATTATCACTTGAACTTCAAGTTCACATTTTCTCGTATGAGGATCTAGATGTACTCATAATAATTTATTACATGCATTACTTTTTCAGCTGCCCATTTTCTCCCTCTATTATTGGGATCACCAACACATATCCCTAGCCTTATTTGGGGATCAATCTTTCTACATTGTGGTGGAATAATTAAATCATGTAGCACATTCGTATTTCTAGATGGAAATTATTTGGTTCCTGACCCTGAACCGATTGTGATATGGAGAACTTAACATAACTTGGCTAGATGTATATAAGTGTTGTTGTATATTAAATAATACATCACATACTAAATTTTATTTTGGCAGTTTTGTTCTCATAACCAATGGTTTAGATATAATTAGAGGCATACAATTTCTGCTAAATCAACTTGGATTTAAACCAGTATTATCAAGATAAATTATTATAATTTATATTCTGGAACTGTGCTCTAATAATTTGAGCAATCAATCTTGCAAAAGTCAAATTGCAAGTTGATAATAAATGCACATGCGACCATAAAATAGATGCATCTATTAAAATCATATAATAGTAAACGGTCCACATGGCAGGTGACTGAGCCCATATATTTATCACCTTTTATTTGTTCCAGAAATTAAGGGATTCAATCCCAACCTTAACTGGTATATCATGAGAATAAGCAGCACAAAAGAATTCTTCAAGAATCTTCTATTTCTTCAATATATGCCAATGTAATTTTCAATTAATTTTTCGCATCATAATTGAACCGGGATGGTCAACCGATCATGCCAACTAATATTTGTTTCAGTAAACCTCTAGTTTACTTGTGACATATGATTCCATCATCATGCTTATATTTGTGTAGTATAAATAGAAAGAAAATCGGGTATCTTTCATATTTACCCATTATGATTATAGAAATATGAAAATATTCAATATTCCTTTCATTTATAGTCTCAATATGCCGACCACTTTGACTTATACATTTGAAACTCAAAAAGTTTCTTTTGAGACTTTACAATATCAATGTCGTGAATAATTTTATTCATCCGGGTAGTAACAAATTAATTTTTCCTAAGCTCTTAACAACGTTTGTACTACAAGATCTTTTGTCACAATATTCATATGATAAATGTCTCCTTTACGGAGAAAATTATATCATAATAAATTGTCATGGTCAAAATCATCATTCGCAAAATCATTTCTTGCTTTAATTTTGCCTTAAATAACCTTTTATAAGGCACAATAAAATATATATATATATTTTTGGCGTATCACATGTACGCGACCAATGACATATTCATGTAACCACACAATAATTATTCTCTTTATTTCAGTCAAATCTCTCTTAGAGCTGAGTTGTGTGGTATTCATCTAATCATGCATTGCATGTTTTTATTCATTACTTTTATCACATATAGCCATATTCACCTTTGGGAATGAGTCTGCATTCTCAATGCATATCACAAGTCACATTCTCTTTAAGGAATATATCATAATCAGCGGCGTGCTTTATTATTTTTCATACCAATTTGATGGTAAACACTGCCTTCACATTTTGAAGGACTATTTTTGAGAACCTTTATTGTTTTCCTTTTATAATCATAGTGATGATTATTATTATTTTGATCTTTGGAACGCCCACGTTCATTGTTCAATCAGTTGTCTTCATTTAGACTTATTATGCGCCGCTACCACATTCACTTCAAGAATGGAGCAAATCAAGTGGGACAATATTCATGCATTTTCATGAAAAATATATTATTTTTCTTTAGTTATCATTATATCATCAATATGGTATAGTGGGACTCAAACCCAATACCTTACCAATATAAAGGCATGTTAGACCATAATAAATTGGGATTCAAACCCAACTCTTATCATCATAGAGCATCAGGACTTGATCTTGATGTCTTACCCTCATGGTGCATTGCGACTTGAACTCATTGAAGTTGATATCATTACTATCAAGAGACAAAAATAATTTCAAATACAAAGAAAATGCTTACCTCTTGAGTTAAACTCTTCATAATGTTATTTGGATATAATTCTCAACAATAGATTTTCGTTTACTCAAATCAGCTAAGTAATTAGTGTCAAACAGATATATAAAAATACAAAATAATATTGAAAATTCACATGTGGTCTTTGCTGCAATAAGCTTACTTCAAGATGAAAGTGATATGACTGGAACATTAAGGAAAAATGATGTATCAAATAGAATAATAATACTACTAGTTACCATGCACTTTTGTGGAAACTAAGAATTATACTCTCTAGAAAAATAAAAAGATATATAAGAACCTTTAAGTCAATAAGGGAATCAAAAAATAGTGGACAAATCTTTGTATGCTATCTACTACTATATGCTTTCCATATAGAAATAATTCAACATGTTAATTTGATAAGAACTATCATTAATAAAAAATTTGGTGTAGTACATACTTCTTGTACTAATATTTTATCTTATCAAAATAAAATAGTTACGATTATTATTATTATATTATATTATATTATATTATATTATATTATATTTGACAGTAAACTAATGCATAATCATTATACTAGGCATACTAAAATCGTATTATAAGGTAAAATCATAAACATACATAATAAAGTATAAGTATAATTTTAATTTTGTAGATTATTTAGTATACCACATGCCACCTATTATTTAGTTCATAAAAATTTAACAAGGTGACATCCTTATCAGCCACATAAATACTAATTTTCTAATAACCAGACCATTGCTTATTCTAAATAGTGGTACAAACTTATTTGGTTTAAAGCTCGGACTTGTTGCTATAGCAGAAAGACGTGTCTATAACACTACATACCTTTCTGAATAAAATATGGATAATTTTGACAATAGATCATCGAGATATACCTTATTAGAAGTGGAATTCAACCTTGAGGCTAAAAACTTCGTGCTGATAATGTGTTATAAAATATAGCTCAAAGTAACAATATAGAACAAGAAAAAACAAGCTAAGAGATATAGAGAGAAAGAGAGAAGAGATTATTATTTCTTCTTCAATTGTGTGTATTTTCCTATCTATTACAAAGCATTTATATAGGCATGAAAAGTGAAAAAAATATGTCATTGAATATGCCATTAAGCATAAAAATATGTCATTGAATATGTCATTAAGCATTTGAGAAGATCATGGAGGAAGAGTAGACATCCACCATAATTTTATTTTTCTTATAACATTTAGAAAATATTTTCCAATTTTTTTAAAGCAGGTTTTTGTAAAAACTGGTAAAAAAATATTTTTGTTTTTTTCAGTTTTTAGTAAAAATGTTTTTTTTAAGTTTTTTCTAATTTTTACAAAAAAAAATATTTTTCGGGTATGGATAATGAGTCTTTTTAATTAATTAGAAGATATTTAGAATTGACCAACAGGATTTGAACCCAAAGTATGACTGCAGGGGTATAGATAACCTAATAGTATAACGAGAAGTATTCTTAGACCATTTTCGTAAGTAAATGAGTATATTTGCCCTTTGCCGTATAATTAAAACCTCCCTGAAAAAGAGTGTTCTGTGATTTCTTTCAATATGCCAAAACACGTGGAAAGAAAACATTTGCAAGAAGGTAAATAGTGTTTCGGTGGCTATTCTAATCCAAAAAAGGCTTTTCAAAGTTGTAGTCTTAAAAGGTAAAATCTTTATGGGATTATAATATTTGTGTGGTTATAAATTTTTTTTATTAAGAATAAAATATATAAAATGGAGAGTTTAAAGTTAAATTATCTCCAATTATAAAAATATATTATTTTTTTTGGAACAGACCAATAAGAAAAGTATGTCATATTAATTGAAACAATAATATTTTTTAAAAAAGAGGCTCAATCGGCCCTTATAATTAAAAGGGCCCTTGAAAAAAAGTGTTCTATTAATTCCTTGAATATGCCAAAACACGTGGAAAGAAAACACTTGCAAGAAGGTGACCTACCAAGTAAATAGTTTTTCTGTGGCTATTCTGTTTCGACTTTCGAGGGACCCAAAGCATTATTGGACTCTGCTTTTCTTGCTTCTTCTTCAATTGAATACTTCACTTCTTTCCTTGTCAAATAATAAGCTCTTGCAAGTAGTTGTAAGTGAAAGGATCATTTCCACACATCATCCAGTGGACACCAGCTCAGAGTTTGCATTCTAATAGAACTAGTGAACCATATAAAACAATTTAAATACGTAATACGAATTTCTTAATTAATACTAGCTTTGAAACAAAATTGAGAGGCCGCCTTACTTTTAATAGAGAAAATCATATAATAGCAAGTCAGCTATCATTTTTATTAGAAAACTAATTAATATTTATCATAGAATTACATGAAATTACCCTATAAATGATCTTATTGTATAAATATCTTTTAACGATACAAGCGATGTGTGATATCATACAGTTAATAAATGTGAGAAGATAAACAGAATGACTAATTTATCAGGAAAAAGAAAAAACTGAATCAAACTACATTATGACATGGTTGCACAGACAAGTGAGTAAGAATGATTTTAAAGATCATCAACTAGGAATGTTAGCATATATCATAAGGCATCTCCATTTTAAACACATTTCTGAATACAATTAGGCAATGAACTCAGAAGCAAGGAGAGAGCCAAAAATAATGAGAAGAGAGTGAAAGCTGAAAAATGATGAAGTTGTCCATTAACATCTAAGGGATTTCACCCGCTAATAGTAGCAGTGGTAGATGCACTAAGCCACCTATCATTCACAGAATTCGGCGAAAGATGTAATTTGGATTTCATCAATTGTACATCATTTTCTGATTCATCTACATTGTCAATGACATTAATCTCTTCTTTCTTCTGGCTTTCAAACTCGCCCCTCTGAATCCCCTTTAGAATTTCCAACACTTCATCCATTGTTGGCCTCATCTCCTTCTCAAGTTGCAGACATTGAAAAGCCAGCCCTGCAACTGAAGTAGTCATTCTCCTAACTTCAGCATCGGACTCATAACCAAGAGATGGATCAATCAACTCCTCAAATTCACATTTCAAAAACTTGTTTAATGCAAAGTTAGCCAAACTAATTTCATCCTTATGCCTTCTTATATCCACAGCAGGCAGTGATGATATGAGCTCAACAAGGACAACCCCGAAGCTATACACATCGCTTTTATTAGTTAACTGATAGCATGCATGATATTCTGGATCGACATATCCAGGCGTCCCTTGAGGAGCAGTCGAGATATGAGTTGCATCATGTGGAGAAAGTCTTGAGAGCCCAAAATCTGCAACTTTGACACCAAAATTGTTGTCAAGGAGAATGTTACTAGTCTTAACATCACGGTGTATTATGTCAGAAGCGTGGAGATAAGCTAAAGCGCTTGCAGTTTCTATGGCAATTTTCATGCGGATAGGCCATATAAGGGTACTCCCGTTCTTTGCTTTTTCTCCGTGGAGGTGATCAGCAATTGTTCCATTTGGAATGTATTCATAAACGAGGAGGAGTTCACGACTATGCCTTGATGTGCAACCATAAAGCATAACAAGATTCTGGTGCCTTAGGCGAGTAAGAATTTCAACTTCATTCTTAAATTGCACCATCCTCTTGGAACTTTGCTCGTACAGGCGTTTCACTGCAACTTCCCTCCCATCACGAAGTTTACCTAATAATTAAAATACATTATTAGCTCACTGAAATATGTTACCAACCCAATAGCATTGATACAAAAATGCAAAACTCAGCCTAATGCTTTTTCCATATTTGATTAGGAATGCCATGACTTGATTTAAGTGGCTTATTACCATGGTATACAGTTCCAAAACCACCGTCTCCAAGTTCTTTGGAGGAATCGAAATTATTGGTGGCTTTTTCAAGTGTAGAGTAGGAGAGGACAGGGATTCCAAAGTACTTGCTACCGCCGTCAGGATCTTGCCTTGACGGATCAGAATATGTATTTCTTGTGAAGAAGTGAAAACAGCCGCCCTTTCCTTTCTTGAAACGCCAGATAAAAATACTAAGGCAAATTGAAAGGATCAAGCCAATCACTGCAGATAAGACTGAAGCAAACAACAAGGAAACTAATCAAATTTTGTTTGAAAAATGACTACAGAAAAGTGGAACATAGTTGAGGAAGACAATATGGGACAACATTGAGTAAATCTGGTAATATGAAAAGGATTTGTAGTTATAGAAAGTTACCTACAACTAGAATTCTCTTTGACTTTCTTCTTGCTGCAACAAAAGCAAATTAACAAAAAGGTTAGATAAATTTTCCACAAGGAGGAGGAACTGAGAGTTAATTATGACTAGCTTATGCTGTAATATTAAATCCATAATAAGATTAAGAGAGGACTTCTAAAACAATCTGCAGCATAAATAGAGTGGCGAGATTGTAAACTTCCTAATGGACTAGTAAAATCCAACAGGATTCTTCTAAAAATCATGTCACGAGCCGGAGCTAGGATTTTCATTAAGGGGTTTCAAAATTTAAAGAAGTAAATACGCGAAGAAGTCAAGGAGATTCAATACATAGTAGTATATATACATAAAAAAATAATTTTTACCTATCTAAACGATGCATTTTTCCGGTGAAGGGGTATCCGTTGACACCCCTTGGAGCTATGTAGCTCCGTCACTGGTCCCAAGTAACACATTGAAACAAGCAGAACATTTGGAAATACTTATGGCTCATTATTTACTAAATTTGTTTCTCTGTCATGAATTCACAAGCTATGCAATTAAAATGACAGACACTGAAACTGACAGTGGAAATTACAAAGATAAGGCCAACAACTCCAAATAAAACTGAATGATACAAAGGAGAGCAATCAGCTTCAGGTAAAATGAGGGCACCAGTTTCATGAAAGCAGTCCATTTTTAGATGTCCAAAGCTAGAAGCGATCATTCAAAGTAGAAGTAGGCAAATCTCACAGTATTGTATGACTAGCATATTGGACCATAACAAGAACATCTAAAATGTATTGCAGTGTAGGGAAGGACCGTTAGTTATATTAACTTCACTTTGTAAGTAAAATTTACCTTTGGGATTTGGGGAACAAAGAAAATTGTTGTTGCTGTCAGCTAAACATCGGCCTCCTTGATAGTAACATTTACTACAATCATCAGACAGTCTCCACTGGATTGTAAAATTCGCGGTTAAGAGATCAAACAAGCTACTAGTTTGAGTTAACTGCGACCTCCATTTAATTGGTAATTGAATCACTGAACAGTTAACAGGAATAGCTCCCTCTGGTGCATCCGAGTAGCCTTCCCTCCATGTTGTCGGATACTTGTAGTAAATGCCGAAGCCTCTACATTTAGTATAATTATAGTCACGAAAATAGTGATCGTTCATCCTCCTGTTGATGTCTACACTGCTGTTGCATCTGAACAAGGTAAGATTGCGTTCGTTGGTTCGAATCGAGATTGAAGGGGAACTTGGAAAAGATAGACTTTTATCGAAAGAATTGCAACTGTTTTCTGCCAATAAATCATAAAGCCTAAGGTCTAAAACTCTATAACTATTATTATCCGAACGTTGTTCCAGAGCAGTGTAAACATTTCCTCCCAAATGAATTGTTGGATTTGGTTTAGTATCACAATCAATGGTGTACAATCCACAAGCAGGTTGTGAGGATACAGAAAATGGAAACTTCACATTTCCAAAGCTCCCACATTTGAATTCCTTGGGGCAGCTATCTTGGGATTGATTCTGAGCTTGAACTGAATGAAAGATCAGCAACTGATAGAAAATCAAGAAAACTGACAAATAATCTAAAGCCACCATTCTCGAATCTCGTATTAATTATAGTTTGACATTTGCAAAAATCTAAACAAGGAAAGAAGCAGAAAGTAAATAATATTTTCTTGCATTTAAGTATACTTTCTCTTCTTGTTCTTTTCCTGCACCACATGTTTGATTCCTATCCCTTAAACACGTTAGTTGACTTAGAATATTGGCTCTGACCACTTGAAGAAACAATCAAAAGGTGGGCCGAAAAAAGTGGGATCTTAAGACTTACCAAAATGGAGGACTTTGCCCAATATTGTGTCCATTTGACTAGCCATATAAGACTTTTCAAACTATGTTATTTTCTTGAATTTCACCAATATAAACATGTCATTAACAACGACATTTCAAGAAAACATGTGCTTAGTTTGAAATGTTAAGAAAATAAATTGGCTTTGCATCTTCTTGTGCTTGTAATTATATTGATCCAACGTGAAAGGGACAGGTTCGATTATTTCCAACCTTATTCCAAAATTTCCAAGTCTCTGTGGCCATCATTTTCTCAGTATTGGTAGAAAAATGGAAATCAATTTTGAGTTTCTCTTCTTTCTTGAAGTCATTAAAGAAATACAGGCATCACAGCTAGTTGGAAATTAACAAGGGAAATTTAAGGAAAAAAAATTGTATAATCAAGCTATAAACCTATAAAGGAGGGATGCTATAATGTACCTTGACATTTTCAGTCATCTATGAAGACTTAGAATCCAAATTCTGACTCCCTTTTCAACCAATTGAACAAAACAAAGGGTAAAGAGAGTCCGGAATCAAAATATGTGGGAAAAAAAATATAGTGACATTTTTATATATAACACCCTTTTAAAGGGCGCCCTTTAAAAATGCACTATATTTGAATCCATATGGCGCAGGAAAAACAGATAAATAACACTTAATGTACTGAAAGAGTAGTAGAGTGATGGGTTGTGCAATGGTTAAAAGCTAGGTATGAAGTTTGTTTTGACTTGAGGTCCAGGGTTTGATTCCTTCCACCAGCATTATTTTATTTTCCTATTTCTTTTCATTTTTCTTTTCTTTTCATTATTTGGTTTAAGTATTTAGATATAAATACTTTAATATTTATAATTATTTTTCAATTTAATTAAAATAATTTAATATTTATTAGAAAATTATGATTTTTGAATTCATTTAAAGTAAAAAAAAAGAGAAGCCTTTTATTATTTCGTTAAAAAATCTACCGACATTTTTAATAGTTGTTATTTTGTATTATATGTAAAACAAAATTATTTTTTTCTCCTTTTATTTTCAAATTAGATTATGAGTTTTATTTTTTAGTTAAAATTTTCATAAGAGAATAATATATATAGTTTGATCTATTGCTTGAATTTTTTTATTTTTTGATATCTTTCTTTCTAAATTTAGTTATTAAAATTTTAGTTATATTTACATTATATGAATTTTATTAATCGAAATTCTAATTATAAATCTTATAATTTTTTTATTATTAAATATAAATTATTATAACTATTTAATGTTTAAAATTATAATTGAAGAATTATTATTATCTAAGTAATGGATTATGATTTTCATATTCTTATCATGACAATTAATAAAATGATTGTTCATAAACTAAATGGTTATAATACAATTTAGTTTATGAAAATTTAGTATAGAAATATTAATTAAATGGTTTTTCATAAATTAAATGGTTATATTTAGTTTATTTTAGGATAATTCTTATTAGAAAAAATTTAGTGTATGAGCAACCATTTAATTAGTTTTCCTAATAAGAATATAAGAATTATATTCCATTACTTAGCTAATAATAATCCTAATAGATTATAAGAACAACCATATTCTTATTTAAAAATTTTAAATGGATAATACAATTAGAATACCAAGGAATAAAAGGAGAAATAAAAAATACATTTCAGTAAAAATATAAAAAATATATTTATAATTTTGATTAATAACTAAAATTTTAATAACTAAATTTAAAAAGAAAAATCTTAAAAAATAAAAACATTCAAGCAATAGATTAAACTATATATATTATTCTCTTATGAAAATTTTAACTATAAAATAAAACTCATAATCTAATTTGAAAATAAAAGGAGAAAAAAATAATTTTGTTTTACGTATAATACAAAATAACAACTATTAAAAATGTCGATAGATTTTTAACGAAATAATAAAAGGCTTTTCTTTTTTATTTTATTTTAAATGAATTCAAAAATCATAACTTTCTAATAAATATTAAATTATTTTAATTACATTGAAAAGTAATTATAAATATTAAAGTGCTTATATATAAATACTTAAATCAAATAATGAAAAGAAAAGAAAAATAAAAAACAAATAGGAAAACAAAATAATGATGGTGGATGGACCTTAAGGCCAAAGCCAACTTCATACCTAGCCTTTAACCATTGCACCATCCAGCACTCTACTCCTCTTTCGATACATTAAATTCTATTTATCTGCTTTTCCTCGGGGTGTTCACGGTTCGGTTTAGTCGGTTTTTTATTAAAACCAAAACCAAACCAATTTAATCGGTTTTGAAATTTTTAAAATAAAAACCAAACCAAATTAAATGCAAACCATCATTTTGGTTGTTGTTGGTTTGGTTCGGGTTTTCGGTTCTTAATAAGCTAATGATTAGTCGATAATAGTAAAACGACACTATACAACAATATTTTAAGTACTACTAGAGCATAAATTCAAATATCTATAGTGATAGTTCTTTTAACTATTTACATTTAAAACTGTAGCATTTAATATAAAGCAGAGTATTAAAATTATAGCAATAATATAAGATAGAAAACTGTACCGGGTGAACTAAGTTGCAGTACATGATAGAATCAAAAGAACAAGCCAAAATAAAGGTTCCAAAGTACAAACAACTCTGTCCATTTAAAAGTAAAAATTATGTATTTAAACTAAAAAAAGAATGATAGAATCCATAATATCATATTCAATTTGAGTAGCTTTTTTTGACTTTTGTGATAGATGTTTTTGTAACTCTTCTGTTAGGCAAAAGTAGATACGTAGGGTTAGAGAATTTGAGTCTCTTAAGGAAAAAAAATTGGCCAATTCCTATTACTTTGGGCTTAGGCAATCTTTTAAGATATAAGTAGTATAAACCAAAATTTATATATAATAATTAAAATGCAAAAAATATTTAAGATTATTTACAAAAAGATATGATACTTTATATAAACAGTTATTAAATTATATATATAATTTATCGGTTTGGTTCGGTTTATTTTTGTTTTTTTATAATAGAACCAAAACCAAACCAAATTTTATCGGTTTTTAAAATTTAAAACCAAAATCAATCCAAATCAAGAAAAATATCGGTTTACTTAATCGGTTTGGTTCGGTTTTCGGTTTGGATCGGTTTTTTGTCAAACCATGAACAACCCTAGTTTTTCTTGCGCCATGTGGATTCAAATATAGAGCCTTTTTAAATGGCGCTATACCTTAACGGGCAAACACCCGTTAAGATATAACACCCTTTAAAGGGCGTTATATATAAAAAGGTCACTATATTTTTTTTCCACACATTTTGGTTCTTTGAGTCCAAAAGAACTATATTTTGGTTGCGGACTCGGGTAAAGAAGGCACAAATACTTTTTAAAAAGAAACCTTATCAAACAGAAAAGTTGTTTGTCTCTCCAAATTAGTGTCATTTTTTTGGAACCAAAGGCGTATAGATCTTAAATTGGAACCCCAAATTCACCAACAAGCCTTATAGTCTAGTGATAGTAGTAGTAGTCATTCACACAAGAGGTTTGAGCTCAATTTTCACTGTTCTCCTGTTTAATAAAAAAAATTATAAATAAAATGCAATTCTAAATATATTGTATCGGGGCAACCAAGTTGGAAAAGCAGTGCAAAGATAAACTCACAAAGGCCGAAAGTTGTTGGTCTTTATCCCTTAGGAAGGCCACCAGAATTCAGAGTATCAGCAGACTACTAGTCGTTTTCAGCCTAAATTTTGAAGAGAGTAATGTGATACACAATTTTCAAGGGGCAGAGCTAGAGTTAGAGCTAAATAGTTTTTGCTAAAACTTTATATTTATATTAAAAAATTAACTTAATATGTATAATAATTTATCCAGAATTCAATAGATGGATCGATCAACTCATCATATTCACATATCAGGATCTACTTGGCCAAATCTATCTAGTCCACGTTAGGCATTATATTGATGGATGAGTTTAAGATTCGTTTACTGACAGTGTAAAAGATATTTAAATACTCAAGCACTTATGAAATAATTGAAGGTAACCTGATAAAAATGTTAAGTAATTTGATATAATAGGTTAAGTTACACTAATAGAAAGCTTTACACTGCGTATATAACTTAAATTCTTTAATCAACATATTCAGGTGTTCTTTGAGAGTTCGATAGCTGAGAAATATCATTTAGAAAAAAGTCCTAAAAGCCGACAATAGGCAACTTTAATTTGACAAAATAGTTGATATCAAGGAGAAAATTGTTGTGCTTTTGCAAATTTTGTGCTTATATTAAATCTAATGAAGCAAGTCTGATCTCCAAGAGACTTCAGAATGTGGGAACGTCCAATTAATGTATTTCAAATACAGCTGCGATTTTATTGTATCAAATATTGACCTTAAGTTGTGATCAAAGCTGTGGAATTTAGCACAAGACTGTTTTATAAACTGTCCATTCGGTGAATACAAGTTTTTGAAAGAAAATTTCATAAATCATACTATTTAAGTAACACTGAACTACGATATATAGATTTAGAAAAAAGATTAGATCAATTGCTAGGAATCAAATAAGCTGTTTCTGAAAATGGATGGTATCATAGGCACAGACGAACCCAGGATTCGAAGATTACCGGGGCACCACAACGAGAGCAAAGGGGAGGACTTTACGTTAGTGTTTTAAAAGCCTTTCTTGGGACTCGCCTCGGGGCTCACTCCGGGGCGAGGCACAGTCAAAACACCCTGAAACTCATGTGTGGGACTTAGTTCTTTGAGGCTTATGCCCCTAGCGCCCGACCGTACAACCGAAACATGCCTAACGCTCTTCGCTCGGGGCTCGCCTAATAGCTCCTAGCGCAAATCATACATCAAATTTCCTAAGTAGCATTATCTCCTCCTTGAACTAAGTTTCACATGACCCATCACCGTTTATGGACTAATTTAGAGATTAACTGTGTGCCACTCACATGATCCGAGTATTTAATTACGGTCGCCGAAACCCAATGAGAGGTTGTGTATGCGTCTTTGAAGCTATGAGTAAAGGTAGTGAACCGGCCCATAGATGGGCAAAGGCACTAAGTCGGGCCCTACATCACCACTTTGCCATCTCCATACTCGTCTCGCCAAACTATAGGCTCTGATACCAGTTGTTGGGCTATAACGGCCCAAAGACACTCTTAATATGGCGTGATATTGTCCGCTTTGACCCAAGCCCTCACGGTTTTCTTCGAAAGGTCTCACACCATTAAAATTATCCAACTCCTTATAAGTAACTTATTTTTCTTTCTACTTTTCATGTAGGACTTTGTTCACATATTCCCAATAGTTGACACTCAAATTTCCTTAATAAATGAATGTTTAAAGTTTTATTCATCTATAGAAATATGAAGATTGAGAATAACTCAGAGTAATGAGTCATAGTATTGCATATTTACTAATTGAGAACATCGAAAAATGAATATCATTTGAATAGCCAAATTTTATGTCACGATCCGATTTCTAACCAAGTCGTAACCAACACTCGATGCCTTAACTTGACCGAGCGAACCATCTTGGTTTTTCTATTCTGCTCTATTTCTGTTGTGCAATGCATCTCAATACAAATCAATATAATTTAAAGTAAATTCTTTTCTGAAACTTCAAATGAAATAATATTCTGAAAGGAAATTTGTTTTGTTATCTTAAATACATTCAAAAACTAATGTAATTCAAAGTGGACACCAATGACTCTGTTCTGACTCTGTCTCTGAAGCCTCTAAGAAATAATGAAATAATAAGATAAAATTCTGGAATCAACGAACTCCATGAACTAGAATGGAGCTCGCCATATCTTCTGGTAATGAAAGGAGAATATCCTAGATCGTAGCATGCTTACCTGCAAAATATGTGCCTACATTGATACATGTCAATGTAGGTTCCCATAAAAAGACCGTCAGTATATCACAACGGTATTTAGTAAGTAAAACAATCCTCCCACTAAAGCTGGAACGAGACTCTGAAAGAAGTATGTATGCATGATAAAAGAAAATTCTAAAAGCTTCTAATGAAGAGTTAAAACAAACAACTCATATATATATATATATATATATATATATATATATATATATATATATATATATATATAAAGTTCTTCTTGATGTCATTCATGAAAATTCCCTTTCTTTTCTTTCTCTTCTTTTCAGAAAAAGTATAAAAGTTCAAATAGATAAATATCTAAACTTTCTCGAAACAATTCTTGTAAATTTCTAAAGCATTTTTTTATTCGTTTCTTTTCTTTGCTGGGGAGTCCATTGATTCTGACATTCATTCTGATTCTTATTCTGAAAATATCACCATATGATCGGTATGATGGACGATCCCAGCCCGATTGCCTGGACCTCATTCCTGTGGCGTCTTACAGTTCAAGGTTCTAGCATGATCGTATTCTTATGTGTTACTAGGGCACTTCTATCAAAGTGCTTGGACCAATGGTACACTAATCTTCTACTCTGGTACGGGTAGTTTTGGGGTAACATAAACCACTAGAGGCTATAAACCCATCTCAGAGATCTAAGAAAACTTCAAAAATATTCTTCAGAGTGGTTCTTGTATCACAAAATTTATAACAATGATATATCTCCACAGTTCTCATCAAAACAGTTTCATAAAATCATGTAGAAGAAATTTCATTAATTTATACATTACAGAAATATATGTAAGTCATGGATGAATGAGATGTGATTTACGGAAAAACATACTATTCTTGAGTTATTAACCATGATAATTATCTAAGGTCTTTTCTATAGTTGTAATGGATAATGTGAGTCCACTCGTTCCATTCAGAACCCGCATTAACATCCTATACAGTCCAACAAATACTTATGGCATAATCTCGGTGAGAAGACAACTTTAGTAACGTATTGACTTTACTCACCTTGATTCCTTGCTTTTGAATACCTTCGTTTGCTCCAATCCAATGGGTTCACCTCACCAAACAAATCCATACATAATTAATTTTAGAATCAATACTAGAAGTTTCAAGATTTCCAAAATATAGAAACCCTAGGTTTTTTATTCTTCTCTCTTTCTAGAGTTCATCGTTAATCTAAGTTTTTGTAGTAGTTTCTAGGAGCAAATATCAACCATAAACCTCTCTAACAATTGTGGTTGAAAGTGGTTATGAAACTTACCTTGAATTGCGAAACCCTAGGTTAGCAGAGAGACCTTGTTCTTGAGTTCTTGTTGAGAATCTAGCGATTTTGAGATGGAATATTGTTAGAATTGATGTTTGGAAATAGTATTCTAACGTTAATCGCATTGAAAACTCGCCTTAGGTAGTATGAGAATCCTGGGATAACTTGAGGATGAGAGGGGAGGCTTAATCTTTAACGAATGAGGCTATTTTCTCTCTCTCCATCCCTTTTATTTCAATTTCAGGCCTTTGGCGTCACAGTCTGTGCCCAACGCTACCCACGATACTCAAATAAAATTATTTCTGATTTTGACGTTCTGACTCGCGCCCGGAGTACCCTTGGGCGCCCAAAAATGCGGCTCATTTTTCTGACAGGACAGTATTCAGTAAAACGCCTATAACGTTTTATAGAAGTATCAAAATGACAAACTCTTTGAAGTATTAGAAACTAGACTTCAAGGACTTTCTTTTGATATATAGCTCAGATTTCAATTCATTATATATTGATAGATATGCTCATTGAAATTTAGGTCATGTGATGCTAAGATCATTTTCATCCCTTAAACAACTCCAATATATTCCAATTTACTTCTCTCTTTCTTATTGCCATCCATTAAACCTTCTAAACATATGATTTATGTATTTTATACCTTCATAACTTTTCACACACCTTTGTGTCCAACTTAGAGCTTGATTGAAAATATAATACTTAACAAAAAAAATTTCGGGGCTTTACATTTTACCTCTTCACTTACTATAGGTATTCATATTTTAGTTTTATGTCTCTCAAGATTATCAAACTTTTATTATTTTGCTATTTGAAAGCAATTTTATATTTACTCGTAAGGAGTAATATTTTAAATTATATTATTGATTGCCAACTTTTAGAGAGGTAAACCATGTAATTTGATAATATTTTTAAAAATGTTTTGATCTTTTAATCGTTTGAAAGATGAGACGTTATAGATAATTTTTATCTTATAGTAACTTTAACACTATATCATTGTTTATATTTATAAAAAATATTCTATTTGTGAGTTTTAAGTTTTTTAAATTTTCTTAACCTTTTAATGTACTTTATATATTTTTTGTGATTATTTTGCTATTTTAATAATTTTTAAATCAATAAATTTAAAGATTCATGGGACTCACGCCCTATGTCTCGGGGCTTACGCCTCGCCCCGTGTTAAATAAAATGCCTTGCCTCACGCCTCCATTTTTTAAAAGGAAATTTTACATCCAATAGCTAACTATTGTAACCTATTTATTATAACCAAAATACTTTCAAAATATTATTACTTATAGCTACCTTTTATATTATATAGCAAAATACACATTTATATTATATACTGCAGTATAGGCGTAAAATACGCCAGTTACATTCTCTTTCCTCCAATTAGCATACGATTTCTCTCTCTCTCTCTCTCTCTCTCTCAAATCAAATTCAATTCTCTCCATGAATCCACCACGATTTTGCTCCTAAAAATTATGGTTCCTCACAAATTGATAAAGCTTTTGGGTAGTTGTTTCTTACTACTCGATCGTTCTTCTTTTTCTCTTTACTCTCCTTTTAATTTTTGCCATTGTTAGGGTTTGCAGAAAAAACTTCAACTTTCGATATTAATGGCTGACTTAAACACGCCGAAGAGGGTTATACAAAATATACCCACTAAAGACCTCAATTTTGATGTGCCATCTTTTGATTTGCGCATCACTCAAGAGGAGGTTGTATTTGCAGGTTTTGTAGCAACCATGGAAGCCGATAGACGAACTAAAATACGTAATGATCCTATGAAACAAGTTGAAGATGCGAAATCTTTCGAAAAAAGCCACAATTGCTGATGTTTCTAAAGTTTTGATACACATTATAAATGTGAAAAAGAGAAGAAAAATTAGCGATGTTGCTTCCAGCAGCAAGGGAAAACTGGTCGCTAAAGGAATTAGCTCGAAAATAGGGAAGGAGAAGGTGATGTATATATTTTTTTATTTTTGCATACATGTATATTGTGTATTTATCTGTCTTACTTTATATATACATAAACTCAATTGGATGTTTGTCCTCATACAATAGATTTAGTTCGTACATGATTTTTTTGGTTGTGTATATAATTGTATTTATCTATATTTAAATTCAGAAAATAACTATTTTGAATACACTAACAGTACTATATCAACATATCATCACTGTGTTGCCAATGGTATATATATACACATCAGTTCAAGTATCGAAATGCAAAATCTTTAATAAAATAAACAAAAATGGAAGAGAGGAATCAAAATCAGAGCATTGACGCTAAATACAATGTTTTGTTTTTTTGTTAAACGCTTGAAAAAATCTTCTAATTATGACATGATAATAAGACGTGTTTGAGTTGATTGGGTTGAGATCGTTTAGGAGTGATACACGCTAATTGATTACTTTGTCCCTTATTATACAGTTGTACTCTATATTTATTAGGCAAATTACACGAGTGTATTTATGAATACAGAAGCACGAATACGTCGAATACAACCGAGTAATTAAAAGGAACGATCTATACCGTAAAGTTTAATGAGGCGTGTTTGAATTGATTTTGTTGAGATATTTTAGGAGTGATACAAACTAATTGATTCCTCTTTTCGTTATTAAACAGTCGGACTTCCTATTTATTAGGCAAATTTCTCGACTGTATTCATGAATACAGCGAATACAGTCGGATAGCAACCAAATATTAGCTATATAAATTAAATATATATATATAATAGCTATAAAAAATTAATATTCACTATGCTATAGTGATTTTGAAACTTCCTCTTATTAAAACACTGCTTTACGTTACTTGTTGGGCCTTGCTGTATGCCGACATATTTTCCTATGGCGGACTGGTGCGCGGTGGCGTGAGTTAAAAAGATGAAGCTGGGTTTGGAATTTGAGAAAGGGCTTCTAATCTTCTCTAGTAGTACGGAAAGAGAATGATTTGGTGCTTTTTGTGGGAGGGGTTTAATGAAAAAGACTGTTGGTTGGGGAGGGGGGTGGGCGAAACTAAAGTTAAAAAAACAACCAAAAAAAGAAAGAAATCTGGTTACAGTTGAGTAATTAATATTTAACAAAACAAAAAGCAATAGATGGGATTTGATCCCAGGTAAGAAAATTTAACTGCAAAGCTCAAGAGCACATTTGACCAATGCCTCCAAATCCCCATGGTCTTGGCCGCGCCAAGTGACAAGTACGCCTGTGCCTCACCAATAGCCATCGCCAGCGCCCAGCCGCAAGCAGATGCCAACAACGCCGCACGCGCAGATCCTGATACTAAAGGCAAGATTGCTGCCAACGGACCGACTTCTACTTTGTAGGAATTTACGTCCTTTTCATTGTAAATATAGAGTAATTTTATTTCATGTATTTTCATATTGTCTCTCTAGCTTAGTTATGTCAAGTCCTGTAACTTTGATTTATTTTTTTTAAGCACTATTAGGGGGGATCAAGCAATCAAACTTTCTAGCAAGCAAACAATTCTCTGTACTAGTGTTTCTCCCCCTCGACACCGTGTTGCTTTTCTTTAATAGCTTTCACTAATGCAATCAAGTTTTCTTTCATTCTCAATTCTCTTTTCCGTTCTCTCAATTGTTCTTGATAATTGGTCTTCCCGTACGGAACTAACAATATAGTCTAGCGTACGGAGGGGACCCCAGTTGGCGGATAGTAACTACATGGACATCGATTGCTTAGCCTTACGTCGCCCTTCCAAGGAATCTCAGGAAGGCGCCGCGTAACAGTTGGTATCAGAGCCTAGGTTCGACAACGGACGAGGGAACACATTGCCATTACGACCATTTCTGACCATGGTGAATCATGGGGACTGCATTGCATCCCTTGAAGAGACGGTTGACGTATTACGACCCATCGTGGATACAGTGCCTGATCTAAGAACCAACCTAGTGCAAAGGTTGGACGACCTGGACCGCAGGATCCGGCAGGCCGAAACTGACATTGCGAACATTAGTCGCGACTCTGAGGGAGACCGGCAAATGGCAGCCATAGAGGCAATCAAAATATTTGGTAAATTCGAGGGCCTCCAACAGGAGCGTGCCAAGGATTTAGCCTATGGGGAATCAGAGGCAGACAGGATGACTGTCATGCAGCAAACTATAGACAACTTGATAGTCCAGCTCAATGTTGTCAATGCTGCGCTACAAGGCCTACTTCGAGGACACATAAACTAGATCGGGGGTGCTGTGAACCTCGCCCCTGTGCCACAAAAGCTGAAGATTCATGAGCCAAAATCATACAATGGAGCTAGGAATACCAAAGAAGTAGAGAACTTCATCTTCGACATCGCACAGTACTTCGATGCCGTGGGAGAGTTAGAAGAGGCGAAAAAGGTAGCAACTGCTGCCATGTATCTTCAGGGTGATACAAAAGTCTCGTGGCGAGTAAAATACGAAGCCATCAAAGCCGGTGAAGATGCTCTCGAGACATGTCCAGAACTGAAGGCAGCCATACGCCTATAGTTCTTCCCCAAAAATGTTGAGTACAATGCGTGGAGAAAGCTACGAGAGCTCTGCCAGACCAAGTTAGTGCGGGATTACGTGCGGGAATTCTCTGAGCTTATGCTGAACATACGGGATATGGGGGACAAAGACAAACTCTTCACATTCCTGGAAGGTTTGAAACCTTATGCTCGTGTAGAGCTGCAAAGATAAAGGGTAGATACTTTACCCAAGGCAATCCAAGCAGCAGAATGCCTTATGGACTATCAAGTGGAAGCTTGGAAGGATAGGCCTCAACCGCCTGTCTGTGGGGGATACAAAAGGGGTCAGCCTGACAATGGTGGCCCTAGCAGAAGTGGAGGAGATCAGAGTGCAACCAAATCTAAGGCTCTTTCCTCAGGCAGCAGTAGTGTTACATCTAACAATAATAATCGGGGGAGGAAACCCCATTCAAGATGACGTCATGCGACGGGCCATATTGGAACAATGAATGCCCATCAAACTTTTGATGATGGGACGGATGACGACATAAATGACGCTGACCAGACTGAACCAATAGGTGCCTTCAGTGCACTTGTTTGTTCTATTTTTAAGGCCAGAGCGAGGACCAGTGCCGGTATCCGTAAGAAAAAAAACCCATGCCCAACGAACAATAAAGGGAAAAAGAAGGCGGATGAGAGGCCTCCTCTTAACCAAGGGAAGACCTTTATGTTTATCGAGATGAAAGATAATGGCAAGCTCATTCGAGCGATGATAGACACGGGTGCTACTCACAACTATTTAGCCTCAACTCAGGTAGAATGCCTTGGTCTAGTTGTGGGAAAGGGCAGAGGTCGTGTTAAGTCTATTAACTTACTGCCTCAGCCGGTGGGTGGAATAGCCAAAGGAGTGCCAGTGAAGCTTGGTCCTTATGAAGGAAAAGTAAACTTGCGCGTGGTGATCATAAATGACTTCAAGCTGATAGTTGGGCTAGAATTCATAAGGCAAACCAACACCATTCCAGTACCGTATGCCGACATGCTACTGATTATGGGAGAAAACGGGGCCAAGCCCGGTATTATTCCCTGCACAACCATAAAGATGGCCGCTAAGAACATCTCGGCCTTGTAGTTAAAGACGAGAGTCAAAAGACAGGAACTTACGTTCCTGGCTACCCTATGTATTGAAGATATAAAACACTACTTGGGTCCCATTCATGCACACGTGAAAGAGCTGCTACTGGAGTTTGAAGACATCATGCCACAGGACATGCCAAAGCGACTCCCGCCTAGGTTCACTATGGACCATGGGATTGAGTTGGTGCCGGGTGCGAAGCCACCTGCCCAGGCGCCTTATAGAATGTCACAACCCGAGCTCACCGAGCTTCTAAGACAGTTGATGGAAATGCTAGATACGGGGATCATTGTGCCCTCCAAGTCCTTTTATGGGTCCCATGTGCTATTCCAAAAGAAACAGGATGGCACTCTAAGAATCTGTGTAGATTATCGGGCCCTAAAAAAATCACCGTGAAGAACAAGTACCATATCCCTCTAATGGCAGCCTTATTTGATAGATTGAATGGTGCCACAGTGTTCACCAAAATAGACCTGAAGACAGGTTACTGGCAAGTCCGAATTGCTGAAGGAGATGAACACAAGATGAACTGTGTGACAAGATATGGGTCGTACGACTTCCTGGTCATGCCATTCAGCTTGACTAATGCTCCAGCCACATTTTGCATATTGACGAACCAAGTCTTTCGAGAGCACATCGACGAGTTTGTAGTAGTCTACTTGGACGAAATTGTGATATATTGCAAGACATTGGAGGAACCCTTGGAGCACCTGCGGAAGATCCTAGCCCAACTGTGGGAACATGAACTATATGTGAAGTTGTCCAAGTGCGCATTCGCCCAAAAGCAGATTGACTTCCTACGACATGTCATCGAGGAAGGGCGGATAAAGATGGCCCAACAGAAGATTCAAGAAGTCACAGATTGGCTGCCGCCTAAGGATATCCATGCCTTGAGGGCGTTTCTTGGCCTATGCAACTTTTATCGGAGATTTGTGAAGGATTACTCTCTCATTGCATTGTCGTTGATAGAACTCCTGAAGAAAGTCATGCCTTGGGATTGGGGTCCCAAGCGAGCGGAGGCCTTCAACGCATTAAAAACGGCTATGTCTAGTAGCCCCATCTTGGACCTTCCTGATTTGGCCAAGCCATGATGTATAGTCGGATGCCTCCGACTATGCTCTAGGCGGAGTCTTGCTACACGAGGGGCATCCAGTGGCGTACGAGATCCGGAAGTTGAAGTATGCAGAACGACGCTATGCCACCCATGAAAAAGAATTATTGGCTGTCGTCCATTGCTTATGCCTTTGGAGGCACTATTTGCTGGGAACCCCATTTGTGGTCAAGACAGACAACACAATTGTTAGCCATTTCATGACCCAGTCAAAGCTGAATGGCCGACAGGCCAGGTGGCAGGAACTACTAGCAGAATTTCACTTCAACCTGGAGTACCGAAGTAGGAAGACCAACAAGTTGCTGATGCACTCAGTCAAAGGGTTAACTTAGCATCGGTGTGCCTACTCGCCACCCTAAGGGGGAGCGAAGTGGCCACTACTATAAGAGACCAGATATAAGATCTATTTCTACAGGATCATGTTGCACAGTATTTGGTCGATTTGGTAGGACAGGGCAAGACTCACCAGTTCTACATGGAAGATGGGTTCCTGAAAGTTAAAGGGAACTAACTTTATGTTCCTAAATGAGGGGATCTGCGAAGGACTCTTCTGATGGAATGCCATGATACTTTGTGGGCCGGACATCCAGCTGAAGAATGCACCAGCGCGTTATTGTACCGTGCTTATTATTGGCCTCAAATGGCTGAAGATGTGGCTAAGTATGTGAAGACTAGCTTAGTATGCCAGAAAGACAAGTCAGACCGCTTGACACAAGCGGGACTTTTGGAGCCACTGCTTGTTCCAAAGAGACCTTGGGAAAGCGTTTCATTGGATTTCATCATCGGACTACCTAAGGTCAGAGATTTTACAACTATCTTAGTTGTGGTAGATCGGTTTTTCAAGTATGCTACATTTATAGCTGCCCATAATATATATCAGCAGAAGATACAACTCAACTCTTCTTCTCTTATATTGTCAAATATTGGGGTCTGCCTAAAGACATCATTAGTGATCGCGACTCTTGCTTCACTAGCAACTTTTGGACTCAGGTCTTTAAGTACCTCGGGTCCAAACTGAGCCACAACTCAAGTTTTCATCCGTAATCTGATGGCCAGACGGAGCGATTTAATGGCATGCTAGAGGAATATATCTGCCACTTTGTTACCGGATCATAGAATAATTGGGTGAAGTTTTTGGATGCTGCTAAAATGTGTTTCAATTCACAAAAGATCTCTAGTACAAATAAAAGTGCTTTTAAAATTGTTACCGGACAGCAACCGCTACTCCTACACACTATGAATGCCCCAAACATGTCGAAATCTCCTCGAGCTGTTAGTTTCTCGAAGGAATGGAAGAAAAATTTGGAGATAGTACGGAGCTATCTTGTCAAGGCCCAGAAACGAATGAAAAAACATGCTGATCAAAATCGTCGCTTTGTTGAATATCAAGTAGGAGACAAAGTGATAGTGAAAATCTCAAAGCAGTACTTGTTTGCAGGGGTCCATGACCCTCACATATTGCAAAAGTACATTGGACCCTTGTCCATTGAGAAGCGCATTAGGAAAGTTGCATACTGGGTGGATACCCCAGCATGGTGGAAGATTCATCCTGTCTTCCATATCAGCCTTCTGAAACCTTTTCGGGAAGACATGGAGGATCATTCGCGGATCCAACTCACAGTACCTAGTATTCAAGGCCCTAATTCAACCGGGAAAATGTGGGTAGAAGCCATTCTTGATGATAGAGTGATTCATGCTTCAAGGAAAGATCACCAAGAGTTCCTGGTGAAATGGCAGGGTTGTAATACAGAGAAGAATACTTGGGAGAAGGGAACAAACCTCAAAGCCTACAAGAGCCCGATCGAAGATTATCTTGCAAGTAAGGAGCCGAGGACGTCGTAAACTCAGGTGGGGGAGAATGTTATGGGCGGCTTTCCAGCTATGCCCCATGAACTCTTGGACGCGCACCATTGCGTCCTGGCAAGCCTCCCAACGCCTAGCGCCATGGTGGACCCCATGGTCTTGGCCGCGCCAAGTGACAAGCACGCCTGTGCCTATGTTTCCCCACTGATAGCCCTCGCTAGCGCCCAGCCACAAGCAGATGCCAACAGTGTCGCGCGCACAGACAGCACCGTGCATGTAGACCCTGATGGTAAAGATAAGGTTGCTGCCAACGGACCGACTTCTACTTTGTAGGAATCTAAGTCCCTTTCGTAGTAAATATAAAGTAGTTTTATTTCATGTATTTTCATTTTATCTCTCTAGCTTAGTTTGGTCAAGTCCTATAACTTTGGTTTATTGTTTTAAGCACTATTAAGGGGGGATCAAGCAATCAACTTTCTAGCAAGCAAATAATTCTCTGTACTGGTGTCTCTCCCCCTCGACACCGTGTTGCTTTTCTGTAATAGCTTTCATTAATGCAATCAAGTTTTCTTTCATTCTCAATTCTCTTTGCTATTCTCTCATTTGCTCTTGACAATTGGTTTTTCCGTACGGCACTGACTATCTAGTCTAGAGTACGGAGGGGACCCCAGTTGGGGATAGTAACTACATGGATGCTTAGCCTTACGTCGCCCTTCCAAGGAATCTCAGGAAGGCGCCGCGTAACAGAACTCATGCTTCTCTCCCTAGATCATGTATAACAATATTACTATATTTAAAAAAAAATACTTATATATGTGTGTACCCAAGTTCAAAGAGTCTTATGGTGCAAATTAGCAATGAGTGCACCTCTATTGAGATTGAAGGTTCAATTTCCATGTCTATCTTGTAATTTAATTAAGTACCTTTTTTTCTTTCTATATTTGGTTAATTATTCTAAAATTTTCAAGTTTGACATACTGAATCTCTATTTTTCTTTTTTAATCTTAACATTTAATATAACTAAACCGAAGTTTTGTATCAAATAGTAGCAATAAAAGATGTAACATATAGTTAATGGTTCAATAAGTCATCCCAATATTTTCTTAATTAAATATATATATATATATATATATATATATATATATATATATATATATATATATATATATAATGGATTTAATGAAAAGAACCTAAAGATTGATCCATAAAATTTAAGAATCATAGAACCTATTTAAATAATGCACATATCCTTCTGAAATTCTAAATCATTCTCTACCCCATACCTAAGATACACCCATGTGTACCTATCACTTTGGGTGGCCCAGGAGATTACAACCATCATTTTGGGTAGCCCAGGCGATTTTGGACAGAAAGTTTTACATGAATAGCCTGCTCAATATTTATTTTTTCTAGAGGTATACATAGATTATACATCTACAAGTTATTTTTAGTGTAAACGGTTGAATAGATAGATATTTGGGTTATTTACATTTGGACATTTTGTCATATGCCCATAAAAATTTCCATCTGAAAAACATCAATTTCTTTCTTTTAAATGCGAGCAATAATATTCCACAATTACAAAAAGTTGTTTCAAAATTTTTGTCATTATTTCATAAAAAATATTGTTCTCTATATTTTTACCGTTTTTAAGACAATTATAACATAAAGAAAAATAAGTGATTGGAGGTTTAGTAATTCTTTAAGATTGACATAGACTAAGTTTTTTTTTGCTAAGAACTTATGAGAGAGAGAGAGAGAGAGAGGGAGATAGCGAGAATAAACCTTTTTGGTCCAACGCATGTTAATGTCTCAGCGTTGATTTTTGTATTTTTCTAGTCAAAAGTGTGAAATTAAAAGATTGTCAAATGGGCGGCAAACTGTTACATGATTAAATCATGTACCAAGTTCAATGACTCTAATCAAAAGAAAATAAACCTTAATATATGACTAGGTCAATAATTTTGTCAAAGTATATCCTCTACCCAAAATGATTTACTTTTATACATTATAATATAACACGCACAGTGAGTAAATCATTTGTAACGTATTCTAAAGATAACTTTTAGCTTGTGGATTCTCAAATTACTATGGAAAAATACATCATATGCACTTTGTATATGTCCGAAAAAAGTTAGTTTCACACTCAACTTTTACGGAACTATTAGTACCTCCATATACTTGTTTTAATGAAGGACACAAAGTAGGAAAAAAAAATTATAATATATTAAAATAAAAGAGAAAAAAATAAAGAAAGATTATCCAAGTAATACAAGAGGATAATATTTCTGTGGAGGAGAGTCACCGGTAAGGAACGAGGGCAGATCTATTGTTTTGCTTACAGATTCCCGTGAATCAAGTAACTTTTGTATAGATCATACGTATGTATATTAACAAATTCATTAAATATCTATAAATATTTGAGCGTGAACCCAATTATTATTGAAGTATTAATACAGGAGGAACTTCGCTATTGGATTTCGCTAAGGCATTTGAACTGGTGATTGCGAACTCTAGTTTTCCGAAGCGGGAGGAACATTTAGTTACTTTTCAAAGTTCGGTGGTAAAGATTCAGATTGATTATCTCCTCCTCAGGAAGTGCGATAGAGGGTTGTGTAAGGATTGCAAGGTTATCCTGGGCGAGACCCTCGCGACGCGACTTAGGCTCTTGGTAATGGACGTCAGTATCATGATAAGGAGGAAGAAGAGGTATGTTCGAGGACGACCGGGGATCAGGTGGGGAGCCTTGACTAAGAGAGCCTTGACTAAAGATAAATCTCAGGAGTTTGAGGGGAGGTTATCGGCTATGGGATCCTGAAGGAGTAGTGGGCTTGTGAGCGCTATATGGACGAAGATGGCGAACTGTATAAAGGATGCGACTAGAGAGGTGTTAGGGGTCTTGGAGGATTTCTCTGGCGGGCACAAAGGCGACTGGTGGTGGAATGATGTGGTCCAAGGCAAAGTGGAAGTGAAGAAGGCGGCGTACTTGAAGTTAGTAAGGAGCTCAGACGAAGAGGAGTGGAGAGCGAACATAGAGAGGTATAAGGTAGCGAGGAAGGAGGCAAAGTTGGCGGTCATGGAGGCCAAGACTGCAGCGTTTGGCCGACTGTACGAGGAACTAGGGGACAATGGCGGGGATAAGAAGTTATTTCGGCTGGCTAAGGCGAGAGAGATAATGGCTCGTGATTTGGATCAAGTGAGGTGCATCAAAGATAAGGACGGTAGAGTATTGATGGGAGAGGCCCAGAGCTAAGTGTAACGACCCGACTAGTCGTTATGAGCATTTACACTTTGCTCGGTAGTTTACGGGCATGAGTAGCCCCGTATGATGTATTATGACTTATGTGAATCATCGGTTTTGGTTTTCAGGTTATTCGGAATCTAATTGGAAGAATGGATTTCATTGTTGAAGCTTTAAATTGGGAGAGTTGACCAAGTTTGAATTTTTGTGAATTTGAAGTCGGAACGGAGTTGTGATGGTTTTGGTAGGTCCATATGGTGATTTTGGACCTGTGCGTATGCCCGGATTTTCCTTTGGATATTTCTAGAAGTTTTCGGCACAAATTGGCGAAAATTGGAAATTTGAAGGTTTGAAAAGTTCAAAAGTTTGACCGAGAGTTGACTTTGTGGATATTAGGATCGGATTGTGGTTCCGAGAGTTGGAATAGCTTCGTTATGTCATTTGGAACTTGTGTGCAAAATTTGAGGTCAATCGTACTTGATTTGATAGGTTTTGGCATCGGTTGTGGAAGTTTCAAGTTCATCAAGTTTGAATTTAGGTGTGATTTGTCGTTTCGATATTGTTATGTATGTTTTGAGGCCTCGAGTTAGTCCGTGTTATGTTATGAGACTTGTTGGTATACTTGGTCGGGGTCCCGAGGGGCTCGGGCGTGTTTCAGATCATTTTCTTCATGTTTTCATTGCTGGTTGCTTCTAGTTCTGGTGTGACCACACCTGTGGTTGGTTTGCGCAGGTGCGATGGTCGCAGAAGCGACAAAGGAGTCACAGTAGCGGAGGCGTTGCTGAGAGCAGGAGTCCGCAGAAGCGGAGGTTCATTCGCATCTGCGAAGGCGCAAATGCGGTGTGAAAGGGCGCAGAAGGGAACGTCAGCACAGGAGCACAATTTGGACTCGCACCTACGTGTGCGCAACAACAGAGTTTTTACCGCAGGTGCGAAGGCAGACCTCCAGTGCTTCTTCGGAGAAGCGTGTTTTTGGTCACAAAAGCGACGCCGCAGAAGCGGCTAATGTGCCGCAGGTGCGAGAATGCTGGGCAGAATGCTATAAATAGAGGCTTTGGTTTTGTTTATCATATTTTGAGATGTGAGACTCAGATTGAGGCAATTTTTGGATCAATCTTCATCACAAGGATTAGGGTAAGTGTTCTACACTTGGTTTTGATCTTATTTCATGAATCTATCTTCATTTTTGACACTGGTTGATAAATTTTAAAGAGAAATTGGGGGTTTTAGCCTAAAGTTCCATAATGTGAATTTTTGAGTTTTAAACATCGATTTGGAGTCGGTTTTGAGTGAAACTAGTATGGTTGGACTCGTAATTGACTGGGTTGTCGGATTTTGTGAGTTTTGTCGGGTTCCGAGGTGCAGGCCCGGGTTGGACTTATTGGCCGATTTTGGACTTTTTGATTAAAGATTCGATCTTTATCAATTGGGTTTGTTTCCTTTGGCATTATTTGATGTATTTGAGTTGCTTTTAGCTAGTTTTGAGCCGTTCGGAGGTCAGTACACACAAGATGGTTTGGAGCATCGCATGGCTTGCTCGGTATTGGAATTTGTCTTCTTCGAGGTAAGTAACACTTCTAAACTTAGTGCTGAGGGTATGAAATCCCGAATTAGGTGTTTATGTGTTTGGTGTTGAGGTGACACACATGCTAGGTGACGGGCGTGCACCGTGTGAATTATGACTCCGCTATTTTTTGTGGTACTGTATAGTTACCGGACCTTACCTGTAACCATGAAATTTCTAAGTACCTGAGCTCTTGAGCTGTGATCCATGTTAGAAACCATGTCTATGCTACATGCTTATTCTGTTGAGACCTACCGAGGTCATTTCTGTTGTTGAGCTATCTACTTTCATTGCATTACATATTCAGTCATATGCATTCATATGCATATAATATCTCAGTCTCTGATACCATTTATTGATACATCACATCATTATTTTTGGGCTGAATTTTCATGTCATTGAGAGCCCGAGAGACTGGAGAGATTGATGACTGGGTGAGGCCAAGGGCCTAATTGTGAAGATATTTATGGGATCGGGCTGCACGTCGCAGCATGTTTCATTGATTTTATGCCATGATTGGTTTGATATAGCACTTGGGTTGAAGGAGCCCCTCCGGAGTCTGTTCACACCCCTAGTGAGCGCAAGTACCTACTGAGTACGAGTGCTGAGTGCCGAGTGATTGGGAGGACTGAGTGACTGTGAGGGCTAAGTGATTGGGAGGACTGAGTGACTAGGAGGGCTGAGTGAAATGATACTTTGAGAGTATGCATATGGTCTTTATCACTGAATTGCATCGCATTTGGTATGCACACTTGACATACATGCATAGAGATGCATTTTTCCTCATGTTGTTTAGTATCACGTCATTTATGACTTCTCATACATTTTGACATATGGGCATAGAGAGACATCTTACACTTGCTATCTGAAAGGAAAATGAAACATCTTATTGATTGTTGAAGGAATTTTTGGGAAAAATCACAGTTTTCAAACTTACTCATATTTTTGGCAATTTCGGTAAAAGATTTGGGTTTTCACTGAGATACTTGAAAAGCATGCCTATTTTCTGGAACTTGAACGAGCTGAGCATTTTATTTCTGAGATACTCCTTTTATTACCTGTACTATGCTGTTATGAATTGTTGTAGGATATTGGTATTGGAGCCGACCTTTGTTGTAGCTCGTCATTATTTTCAACCTAAGGTTAGGTTTGTTACTTATTAAGTACATGTGGTCGGTTGTACTCATACTACACTTCTGTACCTTGCGTGCAGATATTGACTGCTGACGTTGTAGTGATCGACAGGAGACGTAATTTGAAGATGTACTTGCGTTCCGGTTGTAGCTGCCTCTTGTTCATGGTAACCTTAGATCTATAAAACTCTGTTTATGTACTCTTCAAACAGATGATGTATTTACTTCATTTCAACTTTGTAAACTTTATTCTTAGAAGCTCATGATTTGTACTACCAGTCCTTGGGAAATGTATAGGATTTAGATATTTTCTTTTACTTAATTGTCTTATTAAATCTCATTAGGATTGGATAGTTGTTAATTGGCTTACTTAGCGGGTTAGGTTAGGTTCCATCACGACTAGTTGAATTTTGGGTCGTGACAAGTTGGTATAAGAGCTCTAGATTCATAGGTTCTACAAGTCATGAGCAAGTGTCTAGTAGAGTCTTGCGGATCGGTATGATGATGTCCATACCTATCTTCGAGAGGCTACATGACATTTAGGATATACTTCCTATCTTTCTTTCCTTATCGTGCGACATTGATTCAGCTTGAAGTGTAACTCTTTGAATTCCTTCCACGCATTCGCATACGCATGTGAGCGCTCGGTATCAGTTGTGCATCGACGGCTTGTGATTCCATAGACGAGGTGCGAGATGTGATTTTGCTGTGCTGATGATGGGCCAGTCTGGAGGACATAAGGCCAGGTTTTGATTGTAGCTTGAGCATGGAGATTTCGGTTTTGTGAGCACGTGCTTTTGCACTTATACGTCCGGTAGTGTCCCTATGAGCAGAATCCGTGGCTCAATAAGTGGCTGGATGGCTATGTGATGAGTATGATGTGACTGCCAGATGTGTTCATATGGTTTGAGTGTGACGGGAAGAGTTTGCTTGAGATGTAGAAAGGACCATTGGATGTTTGATTTCTTTCCTGATCTGACGTATTGGCTCAAATTATTGGGGTGCTGAGGGCACCTTTCATGTTGTTTAATTGTGGAGTGAAGTAGGTTCTCATTCCTTGTTGGTGAGTTCAGACTCAGGGAGATTAAGTGATTGCTTAGTAGTTGTGGCTGTGAAAGGGTATAAAAAGATGTCAGTTTGAGGCTAAGCAGGTGGGTTATAACCTGCGAGGTAATCTACAGATGTGTAATTTTTATAATGTTGTGTGGAGGCTTTCTTTTCTTCTAGTAGGGTATATTTGTGCGATTTGAGTTTGGATCGGTTGTAATAGTTGACCTGACTATCACGAGGATGAATGCGAGATTTGCAGACGATTTGAGGTATTATATGGTTTGTGTTACATGATCTTACGAAGGATTTAGTTGAATTTCAGTGCTGGATTTTGGCAGTAATAGAGTATGGGTATCGTGATGTTATTGACTATTTTGTTCTATGGCTTTGAGCCAAGTGGGGGAGTTTTTTATCGACGGTTTGATTGCACGATTATGTGTTGTATTGGTTTTGGTTTGAGGTATACTGGTGAATCAGTTATGACTGCAGGGGTTGATATTGAGGATGACTTGAGTAAGGAGATTTCTGGATACGGGTTGTATTACACTCTATGGGTATATGGGAATCATGGAATGATTGAGTGGTTATTCGTGAAGGATGTAGTATGCATGGAGTAGGAATTTGCTTGGTCACGTTAAGGTGGGGTTACTCCTTTGGGTGTCATCGTGCCAATAGGGCACAAGTCGTTTGGCCCGTTTGGGGCGGTGCAATTGAGATTTGAGCAGAGTGGATGACTCTCGAGAATGGTTCTAATGGATTCAAGAATTATATATAGCAATTGAGAATTTCGGATTGGTATATGGCTAGGATCTGATATTTGCATTGGATGGTGTCGAGACTTGTGGCATTTTTACATCATTGTGGATTATGAATTTTAGTATCAAGAAGGTGAAGGAAACAGTTTTAGGATCACATAAGGTCTCTTTAGAGTGGGTGTATCGGTTGTGGTGCTTTGTGGTGCATAAGAGGGAAGTCAGCAGCTTATGAGCCTTAGGGCATTGCAGTTTTATACTAGGGTCTCTTATGTGGTGAGTTTTGGTTGAGGATCATGGTATTATGGCGAGGAGAACTATCAATTTAAAGTTAATTCAGAAAGAACTCGGAGAGTTAGGATGACTTGGTGGTAGGTTGGATCAACACAGTAATGGATATAATCGGTTCTTTGGGTTCTTATGATGTGGTGAGTCTCTACAGGTGTTTTGTGGCAATTCTCTTGGGTTTTGGTGATCTGCGTGGCTTGGAAGAGTTAGAGAGATTCAGTTTTGGTGGCTTGGTCATGTGCATATGGGTTTCAAAGTGTTCCCAATGGTTTTTACCACAGTTCGAGGTGTATATTTCCTACTGGTGTGAGGAACATGTTGTGTATTGTGATTTTCTCCTGGATGAGATCAAATGGAAGGTTCCTGGCTAATGGAGAATGTAGTTTGCTGGTGACTCAGAGTTGAATTATGAGACTATCGTACATTTCATATGATGGCATGATCGATGCAGTGTATTGTGTGGGATCGAGATTTGCAGGTGCAAGGTCACAGGTCAGTTTTGAAGGGAAGGGCATAAATTCTTAGACAGCATGGACGGTTTCAGATGACTAGGTGAATGATATTACTACTTGGTATTACCTGAGAAGGGTGCGCATTTCAGAAGGCGCATTGTATTTTGACTTAAGGATGCTTCATTGGTATTACGGTACTCACCGGGTTATACCATTGATATTCGGAATTGTGCTATGTGGCACAGAAGAATTATAGAAGTATTCCTCGTGGGATGATCGTGTATGAGAGATGTGTTAGATATTCGGGCGGTGGAGTTGGGATCGGATACAGTGATTCGTGTGTTCTAAGGATTTGGAGACTGGGAGTTCTTAGAAGCAGATTGTTTCGTGGTTGTGGATTGTAAAGTTATGGCCAGAGCTAGTCAAATGATAGTAAGTGTTATGATTCAGTCATTGTGGACCTTCATATGGTTATTTATCTATTTGTGGATGACTAGAGTTGATTCGGGGCCCGTTGGTAGGCCAATGAGGATGTGTATTCTACACCGGGTCGGATTGGTTGACTCTGTACTGCTACTATTGAGGGATGTGCCATTCGATTGGTGTTGAACTAAGTCCTATTCTGAAATTATCTATGAGTTACTCTTCTATGCTACGAGGAGTTGTGATTCGTTAGTTTTAGGCACACATGGTGCGGTTCTATTGGGGCCTTATAGCGGAATATGAGCGAGATGAGTATTTGGGTATTGCATGATCGATTGCATAATAGTTATGTTCTTTCAGGTTTTTTGTGGCATCGTGTCATTTTCCTACCCGTGGTTATTGATTTTAAGCAGGGTGGCTCGAGGTATATAATATGGACCATTATTTGGATGGGGTCACGCGTTGTAGCATAGTTATGTTAAGGTATGAACCTTGTGTTAGAATCGTGTTTTATGGTTCTCCGGTGTGTGATGGGATTTTAGCATTGCGTTATGGCGGTATTTGTTGAGCTTGCGGGACGGTTCTCTCATTTGAGTAATTTTCCATGTTTGAGTACATTTGAATTATTGCATATGGGTGCATGGATTGCACGGTTTGTGGCTCTGGGTAGTATTGGTGTTGTATGTCAGTAGAGTAGTTGGTATTTGATAAGATGAAGTTGTCGGATCTAGGATGTGTGCTATCGAATTTGATTGCAGTATATTTGGAAGAATAATATCGGAAGCCAGCTTAGAAATTAGCGATAATTCCTGTTGAAGGAGAGGGAGCTCCATGACTTGTTGGTCTGATGAATGGTTATGAATTTCCGCGTGTTTCTTTCATCATAGGCAGTGTACGAAGGTTTTAGAATGAGGTTTTGTTTGACATGAGGTTTATTACCGGAATTGGGTTATTTTGGGCAGCTACTGTGATTGGAGATGTTGCTATGAGTATTTGAATTGTGCGGTATATCACGTGATTACATCTTAGGTTATGGTTATGGCTTGATACAACTTGTTCAGACTTATTCAGTGTGTAGATGCGAAATGCGGGTCTTATAAGAAATTTCGGAAATTGGAAATTGGATTCTAAGGTTTACGAGCTAAGGTTGGAGTAATGATCCTCAATATATTGTGTTGTCGGGCCTATATGGGATAGGGTGACATGGGATCACCCCCGGGTATGTGGATGGTAAGGTTACACGGCGGTTTGATGACTTTTACAACAACTCTAGACACGTTCGAGGACGAACGTATGTTTACGTGGGGGAGAATGTAACGACCCAACCGGTCATTTTGAGCATTTGCACTTCGCTCGGTAGTTTACGGGCATGAGTAGCTCCGTATAATGTATTATAACTTATGTGAATCGTCGACTTTAGTTTTTAGGTTATTCGGAATTGAATTAGAAGAATAGATTTTATTGTTGAAGTTATGGCTGTCCAACGGGACGGGACGACATTTAGCCAGGACGGTGGCGGGACGGGATGGAACGGGACGAAACGGGACGAGACAAACGGGACGAAACAGTAGGCCCATCCCGTCCCGCTAACAAACGGGACGAGACGAGATGGGACGGACGATAGGCCCATCCCGTCCCGCTAACAAACGGGATGGGACGGAACGGGACGGGTTCACGGGCCTTAAGTTTAAAAAAATATTATTTAAGCATTGAGTTTGGCAACGACTATTCTTTTGACAATGACTAAGTTTTTAAAGTTTGCAACCACTAGTTTTTTGACTTATTTAATAAACTTAAAAATTAAATAGAAATTAGGAAACTAAGTAAAACATTATAAAATATTAAAACAAAAGACTTGTAATGAAATATTCTAGTAATTATAAATTTATAATAGAGTTATAATTTATTTAATATAGTTTCAAGCCATTAAGTAACTAAGTAAGAGTGTAAGACAATTCATAAGACAAATTCAACGCTTAGAGCCTTTTATTTTATTAATAGAACTTTCAAATCTCACATATAAATATAATTCTTTTGAAGAGCACCTAATCTACGCAGCCACCTTCTAGGAAGGGTTCTGTTTGAACTAGGCCTTTTAGTAGCCAATTAGAAATTATCATACTAATATTTGTAAGCTCCTATATAACTTCGTTGTAACTTATCTATAATTTCTCTCGGACATTGTTCTGGAATTGGCAATTTTGATTGATGTTCCATGAGTTCCATGCCGTCATCGCTCCCAGTGTTAAGTATCTCATTGTATTCTTCTTCTTCTCTAGTGGTTAATTTTTCAAAACCAAGATTTCTTCTTTCTGAATTAATCCAATCTCTGAATAATACGAAAATCTCTAGGCTGTCCTCCACTAATGAATGTCTATTATCTTCGATTTTAAATCTTGCCGCGCTAAAAGCACTCTCCGACACTACTGATGATTTTTGAATAGAAAGGATATCTCGGGCCATTATTGAAAGTGTTGGAAAAGTCTTGCCACGCTCCCTCCAACATGCCAAAAGTTGTTCGTTTCCTTCTTCGTCTTTAATACTTTCCAATCCTTGATTAAGATAGGAATCAAGTTCATCATCAATAGAGGAATCAAAACTTGTTATATCTTCCGACAGAACTTTTACTCTAGACTTAGAAGTAGAAGGCAGGACGGGACGGGACGAAACAGAACGGGACAAACAGGACAAAATGGCCATCCCGTGTACCGTTTAACATGGGCTCATCCAGTTTAGAATTAAGTGGGTCCCATCCCGTCCCATTGGACATCCTTAGTTAAAGCTTTAAATTGGGAGAGTTGACCAAGTTTGACTTTTTATGAATTTGAACCCGGAATGGAGTTTTTATTATTCCGGTAGGTTCGTATGGTGATTGCGGACCTGTGTGTATGCCCGTATTTGCATTTGGATGTTTCTAGAAGGTTTCTGTACAAATTGGCAAAAATTAGAAATTTGAAGGTTTGGAAAGTTCAAAAGTTTTACCGAGAGTTGACTTTGTGGATATCGGGATCGGATTGTGGTTCGGGAGTTAGAATAGCTTCGTTATGTCATTTGAGACTTGTATGCAAAATTTGAGATCAATCGGACGTGATTTGATAGGTTTGTGCATCGGTTGTGGAAGTTTGAAGTTTCAAGTTCATAAAGTTTGAATTTAGGTGTGATTCGTCGTTTTGATATTGTTATGTGTGTTTTGAGGCCTCGAGTAGGTCCGTGTTATGTTATGGGACTTGTTGGTATACTTGGTCGGGGTCTCGAGGGGCTCGGGCGTATTTTGGATTGATTTGAGATCATTTTCTTCATGTTTTCATTGATGGTTGCTGCTGGTTCTGGTATGACCGCACCTGTGGTTGGTTTACGCAGGTGCGATGGTCGCAGAAGCGACAAAGGAGTCACAGGAACGGAGGTGTTGCTGGGAGTAGGAGTCCGCAGAAGCGGAGGTTCATTCGCATCTGCAAAGGCGCAAGTGCTGTGTGAAAGGGCGTAGAAGTGAACGTCAACGCAGAAGCGCAATTTGGACTCGCACCTGTGTGTACGCAGCAGCGGAGTTTCTACGGCAGGTGCGAAGGTAGACCTCCAGTGCTTTTTCGTAGAAGCGTGTTTTTGGTCGCAAAAGTGACGCCGCAGAAGCGGCTAATGTGCCGCAGGTGCGAGAATACTGGGCAGAATCCTATAAATCGAGGCTTTGGTTTTATTATCATATTTTGAGATGTGGGACTCAGATTGAGGTGATATTTGGAGCAATCTTTATCACAAGGATTGGGGTAAGTGTTCTACACTTGGTTTTGATCTTATTTCATGAATCTATCTTCATTTTTGGCATTGGCTAATGAATTTTAAAGAGAAATTGGGGGTTTTAGCCTAAAGTTCCATAATGTAATTTTTTGAGTTTTAAACATCGATTTTGAGTCGAATTTGAGTGAAACTAGTATAGTTGGACTCATAATTGACTGGGTTGTCGGATTTTGCGAGTTTTGTCGGGTTCCGAGGTGCAGGCTCGGGTTGGACCTTTTTGCCGATTTTGGGCTTTTGATTAAAGATTCGACCTTTATCGATTGAGTTTGTTTCCTTTGGCATTATTTGATGTATTTGAGTTGCTTTTGGATAGTTTTGAGCCATTCGGAGGTCGGTACACGCGAGATGGTTTGGAGCATCGCATGGCTTGCTTGGTATTGGAATGTCTTCTTCGAGGTAAGTAAAACTTCTAAACTTAGTGCTGAGGGTATGAAAACCCGAATTACGTGTTTTGGGTTTGGTGTTGAGGTGACGCACATACTAGGTGACGGACGTGTGGGTGTGCACCGTGTGAATTATGACTCCGCTCTTTGTTGTGGTACTGTATAGTTACCGGACCTTACCTGTAACCATGAAATTTCTAAGTACCTGAGCTCTTGAGCTGTGATCCATGTTAGAAACTATGTCTATGCTACATGCTTATTCTGTTGAGACCCACCGAGGTCATTTCTATTGTTGAGCTGTCTGCTTTCATTGCATTACATATTCAGTCATACGCATTCATATGCATATAATATCTCAGTCTCTGATACCATTTATTGATACATCACATCATTATTTTTGGGCTGAATTTTCATGTCATTGAGAGCTCGAGAGACTGGAGAGATTGATGACTGGGTGAGGCCAAAGGCCTAATTGTGAGGATATTTATGGGATCGGGCTGCACGTCACAGCATGTTTCATTGATTTTATGCCATGATTGGTTTGATATAGCGCTTGGGCTGAAGGAGCCCCTCCGGAGTCTGTACAAACCCCTAGGGAGTGCAAGTACCTACTGAGTGCGAGTGCCGAGTGCCGAGTGATTGGGAGGACTGAGTGACTGTGAGGACTAAGTGATTCGGAGGACTAAGTGAAATGATACTTTGAGAGTATGCATATGGTCTTTATCACTGAATTGCATCGCATTTGGCATGCACACTTGACATACATGAATAGAGATGCATTTTTCCTCATATTGTATAGTATCACGTCATTTATGACTTCTCATACATTTTGACATATGAGCATAGAGAGACATCTTACACTTGCTAACTGAAAGGAAAATGAAACATCTTATTGATTGTTGAAGGGATTTTTGGGAAAAATCACAGTTTTCAAACTTACTCATATTTTTGGCAATTTCGGTAAAAGATTTGGGTTTTCACTGAGATACTTGAAAAGCATGCCTATTTTCTGGAACTGTGAACGAGCTGAGAATTTTATTTCTGAGATACTCCTTTTATTACCTGTACTATGCTATTATGAATTGTTGTGGGATACTGGTATTGGACCCGACCTTTGTTCTAGTTCGTCACTACTTTCAACCTAAGGTTATATTTGTTACTTATTAAGTACATGGGGTCGGTTGTACTCATACTACACTTCTGCACCTTCCGTGCAGATATTGACTGCTGACGTTGATGTGATCGATGGGAGCCGTAATTTGAAGATGTACTTGCGTTCCGGTTGTAGCTGCCTCTCGTTCATGGTAGCCTTAGATCTATAAGAATCTGTTTATGTACTCTTCAAACAGATGATGTATTTACTTCATTTCAACTTTGTAAACTCTATTCTTCGAAGCTCATGATTTGTACTACCAGTCCTTGGAAAATGTATAGGATTTAGATATTTTCTTTTACTTAATTATCTTATTAAATCTCATTGGGATTAGATATTTGTTAATTGGCTTACCTAGCGGGTTGGTTAGGTTCCATCACGACTAGTTAAATTTTGGGTCGTGACACTTATATTAAGCGGAGATGGTAGACTTATTTTCATAGACTTCTATATGAATAGGGGGACCGGGATATTGTGCTAGGTGACTTGGGGCATTCGGAGAGTCACCGAGACTTTAGTTATTATAGGTGCATTAAGGTCGAGGAGTTTGTGGAGGCTATGCGTAAGATGAGTAGGGGCAGAGCAACCGGACAAGATGAAATTTTGGTAGAATTTTGGAGGTGTGTGGGTAGAGCAAGCTTGGAGTGGCTGACTGGTCTATTTAATATTATTTTCAGGACGAAGAGGATACCAGATGAGTGGAGGTGAAGTAAGGTGGTACTGTTTTATAAGAACAAAGGTGATAACTAGAGTTGTAGGGTATTAAGTTACTAAGTCATACCATGAATGTTTGGGGGAGAGTGGTGGAAGTGAGTGTGAGGAGGACGATGTCTATATTCGACAACCAGTTGGGGTTCATGCCGGATCGTTCGACCACGAAAGCTATCCACCTTATTAGGAGGATGGTGGAACAATACAGGGATATGAAGAAGGATCTGCACATGGTGTTTATTGACCCGGAGAAAGCATATGACAAGGACCTTATGGAGGTTCTCTAGAGATGCCTGGAGGTAAAAGGTGTGACAGTAGCTTAAATTAGAGCAATCAAGGACATGTATGATGGAGCTAAGACTCGGTTAGGACAGTGTGAGATGACTCGGAGCATTTTCCGGTTGTTATGGGGTTACATCAAAGATCTGTGCTCAACCCGTTCTTATTTGCCCTAGTGATGGACGCATTGATATGATATTTACCCAAGAGATACAGTTTCAAGTACCTTGGGTCGGTTATCCAGGAGGAAGGATAAATCGACGAGGACGTCACACACCATAAAGGAATGGGTTAGATGAAATGAAAGTTAGCATCTGGAGTCCTGTGTGACAAGAAAATATCATTGATACTAAAAGGTAAGTTCTATAGAGTGGTGGTTAGACCGACCATATTGTATGCGGTAGAGTGTTGGTCGGTTAAGAACTCACATATACAGAAGATAAAAGTAGTAGAAATAAAGATGTTGAGGTGGATGTGCCGGTACACTAGGATAGATAAGATTAGGAATGAAGATATTCGGAAGAAGGTGGGCGTGGCTTCTATAGATGACAAGACGCGGGAAGCGAGGCTTGGATAGTTTGGGCATGTGCGGAGGAGAAGCCTTGATGCCCCAGTAAGAAGGTGTGAGCGGTTGGCTTTGGCGGCTACGAGAAGTGGTAGAGGGCGGCCGAAGAAGTATAGGGGAGAAGTGATCAGGCAGGACATGTCGTGGCTTCAGATTTTCGAGGACATAGCCCTTAATAGGAAGGTGTGAAGATCGAGTATTATGGTTGTAGGTTTGGAGGTAGTTGAGCATTTTTCTACTTCATTCCGGGTGTGAGCTAGTCTGATAGGGTTTGTCTTAGATTGCTAGTGGTTAATGTTGTGTTCACATTATTCTCCTATTTTTTATAGCACCGGACCTTATTTACTGGTTATTGTTATTACATTTCAACTATTTTCTGGTTCTTATAATATTGTTATTATTTCTATGATTTTTGTTGATGGTACTGATATATTATCTTTTTTGTCTTTTTTATTTTTTTGAGTCGAGGGTCTATTGGAAATAACCTCTCTACTCTATCGGGATAGGGGTAAGGTCTGCCTAAACACTACCTTCCCTAAGCCCCTTATCTGTGGAATTTTATTGAGTTATTATAGTTGTTGTTATTAATTTAAGATCATTATAGAAACTTATAAATTTTAAATTCTGAATTTGCTTCCGGTAAAGAAGAACACAAAGTAGATATAGGGAGAGGTGTTGGTTGTCCTTTTGAGCAGGAAACTAAAAAGATGGACCAATGGTAGCTTTAGCTCTTTATTATGAGTTAAGTCGTGCAACTTAAGTACTAACTTAATCATTAATTTTGATCAATGAGGATTAAATTCTAGTAAACTGATTAAGAGAGTGACATGGAGAAAAGCAAAGGGACAAATAAAAAAACAAACAAACAACTGTTTATCTTACTTTGTGATTTCATTCCCTAGGTCATTCACTTATTGGTGCTATTCTGTCATCAACCTTGTTTTATTACTCGCTATGTTCGCTTTTACTTGTCCACTATTTTAAAAATAAATTTTCACTTTTACTTGTCACTTTTAGCATATCAAAAAAAGATAATTTTTTTATACCTACAATATTAATTATTCATTTCTAATCATTTTCTCAATCCATTAAAAATATATATCAATTAATATGGGTATCATGATAAATTATACATTTCATTTATTATGAGTGTACAAAGTCCATAGTGGATAAGTAAAAGTGAACGGAGGAAGTAACAATTACTCCGTCCGTTAACTTTTAGTTGTCCACTTTAGACTTTTCACCCCCCTTAAGAAACAATAAATAAAGTGTATAATTTACCATGATATCCATATTAATTGGTGTATTGTCTTAATGGATTTGAAAAATGATTTGGAATGAGTAATTAATGCTAAGGGGAAAACATGAAAAAATAAAATATTTTTTTTCTTGATTTACGAAAAGTGATAAATAAAAATAAAAATTTATTTTTTGAATACTTGACAACTAAAAGTGAACGGAGAGAGGGAATAGGTGCTTATATGTGAAATTACAAATATGGCAATAAGGTTAATCTTATTTGAATTAATACTTGAAATGACTTTGTCTTTTTCTTCTCTTTTCCTTCGTCAGTCATGCGATATAAAATAATGAATAATGTAATCTAATCTTGATGTTAATTTCATCAACTTATCTTTTTTTTTTTCCGATGTAAGAATTTCATTTTTTTTTTGTTTTGGTTTTTGATTTTGTTTACCCTTAAAATGAGTAACAATTGAATTTATATGTGGTTACAGAATATGTGATTTAATTTAACATGAATGAACTAATAACAATAAATAATTCAATTAAAAGAAATTAAAGCGATCAAACCGAAGGTAATGGATGAAAAAGTGTAGCTTTGGAATGGATGTTTGGGAATTGGTCCCGATTTCGCCCTCGGAACGAGGTCGATTATCACTTAATGAACAAACAATTAAAGAACACTTTGAACAATAGCTAAAGGATAAAATTTGACTTTTATTGCTTTGATATGCGTGCCAACATTGGTTTTAAAATAAAAAGGTTCTCCTCTTTATATAGCAGGGAAGTTTCAATCATAGTATAAGTCTAAATAGGTAAAACATCTTCTCCTTCGAGTAAACGTTGATTTGAAGTTGATATCGGGCGAGATTTGCGTTGCAACATCCGGTTGAGGGCGGTTATTATGGCTCCCTACTTATCTCATCTAATTGTCCTTTCCCTTAATCTCGGTTCTTCACTCTGCTCGGAACCGATACTCAGCCGTATCCGATCCCAGGTGCACCATTCGTCCTCTCCGGGCTCTGAGACGTGGAACCCCCCGGCTTTACTCAAGGTCATGTCAGATCGTTCTTCCCTCTCGTTTGTTTACCGGGAAAGCGGGGGTAACTTTATCCCCAATTTTACCCGTACACAGATAGTCCCCTTACTTTTCGGAGAGTAGATTTATCGAAACGACGAGAAGTGATTAATTGACCCTGGTCCTTCCTCCGTATGCTACAATCGGGTTGACGAGTCAGCGAAATGTCCCATCAGTCGTGTCGTTCTAACTTCGGACACGTGTCAGCCGCCGGTTGACCATTCTCGAATGTGAAACTTCACACATTAATTAACCCCCCTCCTATAAAAGCTTCGGTTCCCTTTTATCACTTTTTTACTTCTCGATTTCAAACTTTTAAAAGCTACCCCAGAACTTCTTACTTGCTCATAGTTCCTTTAAATCTTCATATATTGTTCTTCAAATCTTCATTTCTTCATCTCCAATCTTCAAATCTTCATATTTTATCTTTGAATGTTCAAGTTTGACCTTTAAACCTTTAGACACATCTTCAAATCTTCATACTCGTCTTAAAACCTTTATATTCCCATATAGCGATGGTAAAGATTTCATAATCTGTGCCTCAACACACTGCCTCTTCAACTTTTTACCTAGCCGCAGATGTCGAAGAGGTCCTCCCAGAAGCAGCCCCAGAACCTCCTTTGAAGAATTTTATCCCCAGAGGTGCTCTATAGACAACGACTTTAAGGTCAAAAAAGCCTCCAAGCAAGGAGATCGAGGTGAAGAGGTATGGAGGTATATATGTTCCATCACCGAAGACACGCTCCCGACTGTTCGAGAGGATTGCAAGTGGGAGGGCAAGGAAGTAGTCGTCCCTGGCCCTGATGAGGACATCACCACGCATATGGAGGGGCACTTAAGTGTTTATATGTACACCTTCACGCTTGGCCCGATGGATACAATAATCCTCGATTTCTGCAAAGGGTACAAGGTTTGCCTCGGGCAGATTCATCCATATTTTTGGAGGATCGTGATTCTACTCCTTCATTTTATCAATAACACAGAGGGTCCTAGGCGCAAATAGTGCAAACTTTCAAAAGGCAAATTGGAGGCCCGTTCCCATGGTGAGTGTCCTTCTTCCCACGATTGAATTTCCTTTTTATTCTACTATCATTTTGACCAAGTCAATTTTCTTCCTTTGACAGATTTGCCCAAGACCACCGAGCGTCGAGAAGTAGATGAGGACGAAGCCTCGTCCCCGTCTACAAAACCCTCTGATTCGGGACAGCCTACCGCTGAGGCCGCTGTGAAGAAGGAGCAGAAAAAAGAAGAAGAAAGAGGTCCTATGACCCCTCGGATGCTCCCGCCGAGGCCAAGAAAAAAAAGTTATTGTCAGGGTCCGAAAGAGTACCAAAGAGAGTACTCGGGCCAGAGTGCCGAACCCTAATTCCCTTTTTTGGCTTATGGACTACCCTGAAGATGATGACTTGGAGTTTGTCGCCCATGATCTGGCCGTCGTTTTAGAAGAGCAGGCAACACCGGAGGGAGGCGACCGTAAGGCCAAATCCTCTTTAGTTTGGGAGCCCGAGGAAAATCCTGCAGCTACTGCCTCTCAAGAAGCTACTCAAATTCTGAGGGAAGCCACTGACATCATTGACGTTCCGGAGTCTCCGTCTCTCACGAAGTCTCTTTTTAATGAGGCCCATGCCGTTAGAGAAAAGCTAACCGAGGCATCACGTGTCGTAGGTGAAGCCCTTTACCTATTCTTTGAAGTCATGGACGTTGGTGCATTGGAGGACTACTTCGGTTTTGGCCACCTGAAAATCCCGAGAAAGGGCGTGCTACCGAGATTCAGGCGGGCCGAGCTCAAGCCTAGAGCTTGTGAAGAAGTTCCCCTCCTCGAGCGCAGATCCCGATCGCAAGAGGATGATTATGTTTATGATACCAGCGGATACCAGGGTGTTTTTCGGGCCGGTTGGCATAGCCAAGCTACCTTCGTTGTTTGGTAACCGAAGTGGATCAAGCAAAGACTAATGAAGTGGACGTGATCCTTTTCAACGAGGCACAACATACGCTGAATAGGGTATGTTTCCCTTTCCTTAAATCCCTTAAAGTTTTCATTTAGCCTTAGCATATTTTAATGATTTCATTATTTTTATTCCTCAGGCCTCTGTGCTTCATCATGAGAGCTTCCATCTATCTCAGATGGAGGTGGGTCATCTCGAGTTTGAGCTCAAGGAGCAGGTTCGGCAGAAGGACATGTACAAAGCTCTTAGTGAGCAAAAAGATGAGGCCCTCAAGGACCTCCCCGTCCTCCAAGCCGAGCTGGAAAAAGCTCAAAAGGAGGCCTCGTCGGTGAAACGGGAACATGCCGTTCTTGTCGAAAAGGTAAGGATATTTTAGATTAATAACGAGAGGCTAAGCACAACTGCTAATGCAAAACCTCGCCGGTCCAAGAAAAGATAGACTTGATCGACCAGCTTAGGGCCAAAATGAACGAGGTCAAAGTCTCGGCTAGGGAGTTAAGGAGCAAGATGGATCTCATGGCCTCAGATAAGGATGCTACCAAAGAGGAATTGGCATCATTCAAGGACCAGCTCCGGGTGATGAAGGATAAAGCCGACAAATGGTCTAGGCTGAATGATGAGCTCCGAGCATAACTAGACTCGGTCGTCATAGGGGAGTACACTGTGCTGAAGTCCAAGTTAAAGGCGCCTTCGAACGAGTCCGCCAAAGTTGAGGATATGTTGGCCCAGTATAAGAACAACGTGGAGATGACTGAGGCCCACATAATAATAAAGGTTGAGTCTATGAAGTAGGGATACCCTTGAGGAGACTCATGCCTGGGGATTCGATCTAGTGGACGAGATCGAAGAGGCTCGAGTCTCGAGGCTAAGGCCAAAGAGAGATACAAGCCTGAGAGTTCGGGCGGCGAGTCGGCTCAGGTGAAACTAGGCGGATAATGCCTTAGTTTATTTTTTGTTTTTTTTGTACATTTTTTATTTTGGGGCCGCTTCACAGTGCCTCTGTAAATATCTTTTGGTATATATATAAAACTTTCCCTTCGTCTATATTGTGTCTTTTATTTTTAGTATTTTCTTTATGTTCGAGAGTTATAACTTGTGTTTACAATAAACTATTGATGCCTTAGCATAGAGTTTGTCATATATTAGACTGTTCGTACCCCCAAAGGCCGGATGAGGCTTAGGTTAAGTAACAACTCTGAGTTGTTTTGACTTCAGAGGATCTGATAAAAAACAAAGTCTTTATTAAAATACTTGAATGTTTGAACCGGACATGATTATTCTTTGCCAAAGGTGGCTCTTTTTAGGGCCGGGTCTGAAGTAATCTTTCATAAGTTTTAACCAAGTGTAAGAACCTTACTTTTTAGGTACGAACTAGGATGTCTCCAAGCCGTTTAGGTTGGTTGTAGCCTTTCGTGTTTGGGCCTTGCCTAGTAGGCTCGATGCCTCTAGGATTTGGTAGCCCAAATTGTCTGATCTTATTATCGGGTAGCAGTCCCCGATTCGGGGAGGCCCGTAGGCGTAAGGGTTTTGAACCCTATATTTTCTTTAAGCAACTTAACGATAATATCGTTGGTGCGAATGCGAACTGATGAAACATAGAAGGAAAACTTCTTTTATTACTTTGAATGTAGAGTACACAACCGAAGGTACAAAAAAGCTTTCTTCCATGGCGAGAATGAGCTACACGGGCACGGTTCGTTTGACCGTTTGACCCTTACAATTAATTCTAATATTCAAGCCTTGGCTATCAATATCAAATAAGAAAAAAGTATGCATTCTGTATTTTCGAACTCGGGATCTTGACTTAGGGTGTGATGGTCCCTTAGTATTCGAGATTGAGCGTGTGAAGGCTTGAATACTATCGGTCTAACACGGGTGATCTGCAATCCCAGCCTCATGCCGGTCTTGAAAACTAGGGTAGCACATTTTCCTATTACCTCGTTAAAAACCTTGCTGTAATAGCCACTTCGGGAAAAAACTGGTCCAAAGAAAAAAGAGTGCAACACGTGCTTTCAGACCTAATCTTCAGGTTTGACATCGACTGAGTGCCTGCACGGGTTAGTTCAAAGCGTAATAAACTATAAAGGAAATTGTGTTCGTACCTTAGCAGTAGCACCTTAGCGTAATAAGCTACATTTAAGTTGTTGGGCAGTTGTACACCGTTATCGGACTCGAGCCTGTATGAGCCTTTCTCGGTTATACCAAAGACTTTATACGGTCCTTCCCAATTCGGGCCTAGTTACCCGTCATTCAGGTTCTTGGTACGCAGTGTAACTTTCCTCAATACCAAGTCCCCGACTAGGAAGTGTCGAATGTTTTCCCTTCGGTTGTAGTATCTCCCATTTTATTTCTTATGGGCCGCTAACCGAACTAGGGTGGCTTCTCGTATTTCATCCGATAAGTCTATGATCGTGGCCATGGCCTCGTTATTTGACATTTCTATAGCGTATTGGAACCTTAGGCTCGGTTCTCCTACTTCTACCGGAATCAGAGCTTCTGCATCGTAGACTAAAGAGAACGGCGTTGTACATGTGCTTGACTTTGAAGTCATTCGGTATTCCCATAAAACCTCAAGCAAAATTTCTTTCCATTTTTATTTTGAGTCGGTAAATCTCTTCTTCAGGTTCTAGAGTATAGTTTTGTTTGTTGATTCCGCTTGACTGTTCCCACTAGGATGGTAGGGTGTCGATAAAATCTTTTTGATTTTGTGGTTTTCGAGAAATCTACTAACCTTACCGCTGATGAACTGCCTCCCATTGTCGCATGTGATATCGGTCTGTATCCCGAACTTGCATATTATATGATCCCAGATGAAGTCAATGACCTCTTTTTTTTCCGAACTTTCTCGAATGCCTGTTCTTTGACCCACTTGGAGAAATAATCAGTCATGAGTAATATGTATTGAGATTTGCCAGTGCCCATGGCAAGGGACCGACGATGTCTATCCCCCATTTCATAAATGGCCAGGGGGAAAGGACCGGGTGAAGCATCTCCCCCGGTTGGTAAATCATCGGGGCATGCCTCTGGCATTCATTACACTTTTGAACGGAGTCTGTCACATCTTTTTCCATCTCATTCCAATAATAACCGGTTCTGATCAATTTTCGAACTAAGGACTCTACTCCTGAATGGCTTCCACAAGTACCCTCGTATACTTCCCTTATCACGTAGTCGGCCTCCCTCTGTCCCAAACACCTTGCTAACGGCCCGAAAAATGATCTTCGATATATTTTTCCATCAACCAAGCCAAACATGGCAGCCTTAGTACGTAGTGCCCGCGATTCCTTGGGATTCGACGGTAATTTCCCCTTCTAAAGGTAGTCTATGTATTTGTTTCTCCAATCCCAAGTCAAGCTTGTCGAGTTTACCTCGGCATGACCTTCCTTTATTACTAAGTTCATCAATTTCACTACTGCTCCGAAATTGAATTTGTCTGAGTTGACCGACGACCCTAGATTGGCCAATGCATCGGCCTCGTTATTTTTATCTCGAGGTATATACTGTAGATTCCATTCCTTGAATTAGTGTAAGGTCACTTGCAATTTATCCAAGTATCTCCGCATCTGATGATGTTTTACTTTAAACGTCCTGTTGACTTGGTTAATATCAAGGAGGGAGTCACACTTGGCTTCGATCACCTCATCCCCCAGGCTCTTAGCCAGTTCTATACTTGCAATCATAGCCTTATATTTGGCTTCGTTGTTAGTCAACTTCATAGTTCTAATAGATTGCCTTATTAAGTTACCCGTAGGTAGTTTTTGTACGATTCCCAACCCGGACCCTCTCGTGTTGTAAGAACCATCCATGAATAGGGTCCAAACCCCCAAGCTAGTCCTCTAGGCGAGCAGTAATTCTTTCTCAACCTCGGGGATCAAGGCCGGCATAAAGTCGGCCACGAAGTCTGCCAAAATCTGAGATTTTATAGCAGTTCGGGGTTTATACTCGATATCATACCCGCTAATCTCTACGACCAATTTGGCTAATCGGTTCGAGAGCTTGGGTTTATGCATAACATTTCTTAGCGGGTACGAGGTCACGACACATATGGGATGACACTGAAAGTACGGTTTTAATTTCCTAGATGCGCTCAATAAGGCGAGTGCTAATTTTTTTAAGTGTGGACACCTTGTTTTGGCATCGCCTAGGGTTCTACTAACATAATAAATAGGAAAGTTCATACCTTCTCCTTCCCAAACTAGGACACCACTTACCGCTAACTCAAAAACTGCCAAGTAGAGGTATAGTTGCTCGTTCACCTTCAGAGTGTACAGTAAATGAGGGCTCGATAGGTATCGTTTGAGTTTTTCTAAAGCCTGCTGGAAATCTGGGGTCCAAGAGAAGTCGTTGTTCTTCTTTAGTAATGAGAAGAATCAGTGGCTTTTGTCGTACGACCTTTAAATAAACTTGCCCAATGCGGCTATCCGCCCAGTCGACCTTTATACTGCCTTGACGTTGCCAACTATGGTGATATCTTCTATGGATTATATCTTGTACGGGTTGATCTCTATTCCTCGATTGGATACCATGAAACCGAGGAACTTTCCCGAGCCGACCCCAAAGGTAAACTTCTCCGGATTCAGCTTCATGTTGTATTTCCTCAATATGTCGAAGGTTTCCTGCAAATGCTTTAAATGGTCCTCTACTTGGAGGGACTTACCTAACATATCGTCAATATAGACTTTCATTGATTTTCCTATTTGTTCTTCAAACATCTGATTAACTAAGCGTTGATACGTTGCACCAACATTGTTTAGCCCAAACGATATTACGTTATAACAGTAGGTGCCGAATTTAGTTATAAAAGAAGTCTTTTCTTGGTTTTCTGGGTCCATCTAAATTTGGTTGTACCCGACATAGGCATTGAGAAAACTCAGTATATCGTGCCCAGCCGTCGCATCGATCATTCGGTCGATGTTAGTCAAAGAAAATGAATCCTTTGGACATGCCTTGTTTAGTTCCTTATAATCCACACACATTCTAAATTTGTTTCCCTTTTTAGGCATGATCACTATGTTAGCTAGCCAATCTAGGCATTTAACTTCCCGAATGGAACCTATTTTCAGAAGTTTAGATACATTGTCTTTGATGAATACATGTTTGATCTCGGACTGCGGCCTCCTCTTCTATTTGACCGGGTGGGATTTTTGATCTAAGCTCAATTTGTGAGTTGTCACCTCCGGTAGGAACCCTGTCATATCTAAGTGGGACTAGGCAAAACAATCAGCATTAGCTTTAAGGACATCAATTCTTTTTTTCCTGAGCTCGGGAGTTAACTTCGTGCCTAGGTATAGCTTTCTATCTGATAGATACTCGATCAATATGACCTGCTCTAATTCCTCGATCATTGATTTGGTGGCGTCGATATCATCGGGTGCTATAAAGGACGTCGGGACATTGTAATCATTTTCCTCATTTGATGTGTGATGCTCTTATCTTCCCGACCCGGTCAGGGTCGGGTCCGCTGATTGCTATTTTGTTTCTTTCTCTTCGACCAGTCCCCTACATTTTGATGTTGGGACTGCGGGCACTTCCTCGACAACAAACATCTCTTTTGTGGCTAGTTGTTCTCGATAGACCATTTTGATTCTGCTCAGAGTGGGTAACTTCAATGCTTGATGTAGGGTCGAAGGCACCGCCCTCATGTTGTGTACCCACAGCCTCCCGAACAAGGCGTTATATCTCATATCCCCCTCGATCACGTAGAATTTCGTTTCCTAGGTAGTCCCAACAGTGCTTACCTGTAGAGGTTTTTCACCCTTCATCATCTCGCATGCCATGTTGAACCCGTTCAATACTCGTACTGCTGGTACAATTTGGTCCAACAATCTCAATTGCTCGACAACCTTCCATCGGATGATGTTAGCCGAGCTACCTGGATCAATTAACACATATTTAACTCGAGATTTATTTATAAGTACGGATATTACTAGTGCATCATTGTGAGGCTGGATGATGCCCTTGGCATCCTCGTCGCTGAACGAGATGAACCCCCCAACACGTAATCTCGGGTGCGTTTTTCCCTTGTGATAGAAACTTTGGTGCGTTTTATCATTGGCCCTTGTGGGACATCTACTCCCCCAAAGATCATGTTGGTTACGTGTTGAGGCTCCTCTTCCTCAATTTGTTGGTTGGCATCCTTATTTTTGAAATGATTTTTGGCCCGTTCACTTAGGAATTCCCGAAGATGCCCGTTGTTGAATAGTTGAACCACTTCCTCTCTTAACTATCGACAATCTTTGGTCTTCTGAGTATGAGTACCATGGTACTTACACACCAAGTTGTGATCCCTCTGCATGGGATCAGACTGAAGTGGCCTAGGCCATTTCGTCTCCTTGATGTGACCAATGGCCGACACTATACTCGCAGCGTTCACGTTGAAGTAGTATTTAGATAATGTCGGGGCTTCCCTACCCCCAAGTGGTTTGTCGAAACCGTTTTTATTCACCAGGCCTTCGTTGCTAGTTCCTTTGTCATTTCTCCTGTTGTTCCTGGTTGTGTGGTGATCCATTTCCCTTTCTGTGCGAGTTGTATGGCTAATACCGATCTTGGACCGGCCTTGGCTCCTGGTCCATAATTCTTCTAGATCTGTCGCTTGCCCTGTTGGGGTAAACAGACCCCGAGGTGTCCCCTAACTTGTCGTCCTCGACTCTAATCTTAAGTGATACATGTTATGGACATCGAGCCAAGTAACCGTCAGGTACTCCACCAAGTTTTACTTAAATTGATGAGAAGCAATGGAACTCCGAGGGTTGAGCCCTTGAGTGAATGCCTAAATGGCCCAATCATCTGCGACTGGGAATTCGCTCCATCTTGAACCTCGATACAAACTCCCTAAGCATCTCGTTGTCTATTTTCTTGACTTTAAAGTGGTCTGATTTCCTCGTCTCGACCTTGATAGCGTCGGCATAGGCTATAATAAAGGCATCTGCAAGCATAGTGAATGAATCAATAAAATTCGGGGGTAAGTTATAGTTCCATATCACTGCTCCTTTGGACAAGGTTTCCCCAAATTTCTTTAATAACACCGACTCGATCTCATCGTCTTCTAGGTCGTTGCCTTTTATTGCGCATGTATAGGAGGTTACATGCTCATTTGGATCTATGGTCCCGCTATATTTGGGACTATCAGGCATTCGGAATCTCTTCGGAATTGGATTAGGTGCTACGCTCGGGAGGGGGGGGAGGGGGAGGCTTCTAAATGGATTTTTTGGAATCCGGCCCTTTTAATCTTGGAGGAGCTCCGAGGATCTGATCGACCCTCGAATTGTAGATTTTCATGTTCTTGTCATTTTCCTCTATCTTTCTCTCATCGTACTCTACCCTCTTTGTTAGCGCTTCGATCATTTTCATCACCTTAGAAGTTTCCCCGGGCCCGAACTCATTCGGTTCCACGGCAATATGTTCATCACTTCAAGCGTTTCTCTAACCTACTCAGGCTCGGTCCTTCTGGGCATGACGTTGGATCTGCAGCTGTGCTATTGCCGCTTTTTGAGCTTGCAACATTTTGAGAATCAATTGTAAGTTGACTCTATTACCTTCCCCTTCGGGTGCTTCCCGAGCCGATGGTCGGGGTTCCCCGTGAATGCTATTTTTGGGATCAGTTGGCGGGTTGATGTTGATGGCAACCGGTGAGTTAGCGTCGATCGGGTCAACGATTGGGACACCATTAGGATCAACATGGGGTACGTCATTGCTGGGTACCACATTATTGTTTTCATCATAGTGGCCTGACTCGATGTCAACGTTCAAGTGACAAGACTGAGAATTTGACATTTTTGGATTAACTTGAAATCAAACTTCAAAGAGCAAGTATAAAATAGGGTGTGTTATGGAGATTTTTATTAAATCACCACTATTATCCTTAGCCCTACGGCGGGTGCCAAACTGTTTACCCTTAAAATGAGTAACAATTGAATTTATACTCGGTTAAAAGATATGTGATTTAATTTAACACGAATGAACTACGAACAATAAATAATTGAATTAAAAGAAATCAAAGCGATCAAACTGAAGGCAATGGATGAAAGAGTTTAGCTTTGCAATGGACGCTTGGGAATTTGTCCCGATTTCGCCCTCGAAACAAGCTCGGCTATCACATAATGAACAAACAGCTGAAGAACACTTTGAACAATAGCTAAAGGACAATATTTATCTTTTATTGCTTTGATATGCGTGCCAACAATGGTTTTAAAATAAAAAGGTTCTCCCCATTTATATAGCAGGGGAGTTTCAATCCTAATACAAGCCTAAATAAAGTAAAATATCTTCTTCTTCCAGTAAACATTGATCTACAGTTAATAGGTAAGCCTAACATTTGATACAACTGAACAGATATAATAAACAAGATACTAAAAACCAGTATGAATAACTCATATAACTTCTGAAAGACAGAATCTTAACAATACACTTCCCAAGAACGGTGGAAAAGAGTCATAAGCTCTATAGAGTAAGCTAAAATGTCTAGTACATCATTATCTGAATGAACAATACAACAACAATAAAAGTAAAGGAAGGTGACTCCGAGGCCTGCGAACGTGGAGCAGGTATACCTTGAAGTCTCCAAAACAGCAACTCAAATCAACTCTAGCGTCCGACATAGGCAGACGTGCCTGGATCTATACAACAATTGTGCAGAAGTGTAGTATGAGTACACCACAAGAGTACCCTGTAAGTATCAAGCCTAACCTCGGTAGAGTAGTTATGAGGCCAGGTCAAGACACCTACTAAGATATAAATAAACAATATGAAAATGTAACAAGGGTAAATAAGGGAAAACGGAGAAATGGTTGATACGAAATAAGGTAATAACATGAATTAATACCGTAAATTAAATATGGAGTTAACATTAAAGAAGCAACTGAAGAGAACCATAATGATCATGTACGAACAATAACTACTAGAATAAGGAGAAACAAAATAACAAGAAACATTCCGGCCAAAACTCTTTGCAACATGAGATAAACAACAAAATAACACACGAGGTACTTCCTTATGTACAATAAGAATCATCACCAAGGTACCGCCTCGTATACATCATGAATAACAATTGAGATACCACCTCGTATTCACATTTCTCATTTTCAATCATAATCTTTCCTTATACTACCGCGTGAGCCTTACAATTGAAATAGGTTTTAAAAATTGTTTTTTCTAAATAGCTATATTCGGCTTCATAGTTGGTCAATTTTATGGCACCTCGTGGCTTCATGTAGTTCCCCTACAAGCAACACGCACATAAGTCCAACCTTATACCGCTGCATGCATGTCAATATCATATCACAATAACAACTCGCACCACAAATGCCCATATATCACAACTTGCCAACAATCAAGAATATCAGTGTTTCTACAACAATAGCACATGACTCCACCACAACATGTACATGAATATCAACAATAACAATGAATGTAAAATTCTCAACAAGAAAGGTATCTAAACAATTATCAACTTCGCTTTAGAATGATACGACTTCCACAACTTCAACACCAATAACTCAACAACAAGAATGATAATGTGTACTATGAATCAAATATAAATAATTCAAAATGGAAGGAATAACACGACTTCAAATGAGAATAATAGCGACGAAAGAGAAATAATAACAATGATTTCAAATAATGAAAATTAACAATGAACGAGATAACACGTACAATGACTTCAAGAAATGATAATCCTTAATGAAAGAGATGACACGTATCATTTAAAGGCAACAAGTTCAACTAAGGCATGAGAGCAATTCATCAAGTAGGATGTAGAAAAAGTATTAAACAAGTCAATTAGGGCATGTAAGGATAGACTAACACAAATAAGAATAAATTGATTATGAGAATTTAGAACATGATATGGCATTTTAATTAAAGCATGGAAATAGTCTAAATAGCCTAAATCGGTCAAATACCATGTAAAACCCGTGTACCCACTCGTCACCTTGCATACACGGCTTTCACATAGCACAGAATGAATCGATCAATACTAATCCTAAGGAGTAGTTCCCCCACATAAAGTTAAGCAAGATACTTATCTCAATTAGGCCAATTCAACACTCAAAAATTGCTTTCCCCCTAAAATGTGCCTCCATACGGCTCAAATCTAACCAAAATCGACATAATATCATCAAACAATGCTAGGGAAATGAATTACAATAGATAAGGCTAAGATCTTTACGCTTTTTCCAAAAAGTCAACTCGGGGCCCGCTCGGTTAAAACCCGGGTCCAATGGTAGATTTTGACTATCCAAGACCCCACGGGTTCATATATGTGATTAGTTTTAAAATCCGAGTCCAAATCAACTCTCAAAACTCAATTTCTTATTTTTCAGAAACTTGACAAGGCTTCACAAATATTTACTTTGATTCACATGATTTTGATGTTAAAATCTAAGCTATGTTGATGGAATATGATTAGAAATAGATTAGAATTACTTACCCAAAGTTTGTAGGTAAACATCCCTCTCCAAATCGCCTCCAAATCCTGTCTCCCAGCCCTTTAACCAGTTGTAGATGTCGCATTTACGACACAGGGATCGCATTTGCTAACCCTCACAATTACGTACCAGGGCTCGTATTTGCGAACCCTGACAAACTCAGCGTTCATCGCAATTGCAAGAAAAGGCATCGCAATTGCGAACTTGCCACTATTGCAAAAGCGAACTTTTGTTCGCAAATGCGAACAAAGCTGGAATCGTGTTACCTTCGCAAATGCGAAGGGGAAGTCGCATTTGCAACATCTGACCCCCTACTATCACCTTCGCAATTGCAAAGTCGGTGCTCGCAATTGCGATAACAGAGCACTAGGACACCAGCAATCCAATTTCAGTTCAAAACTATTCCGAAACATGTACGGAACTCATCAGAACCCTCGGGGCTCCAAACTAAATGTCACGACTCGAAATTTTCCACCGACGGGACCGTGATGGCGCCTAACATTTCACTTGCTAGGCAAGCCAACGTTAGAGAATCATTAACCAATTCCTTATTTCTATTCATTAATTAACAATAATTAACTAAGATGAAATATAATAAGCGCGGAATATCATAAAACTGTATTAATTACTACCACCCAGATCTGGAGTCACAATTCACAAGCATTCTAGAATTTACTATAAGTAATAATCTGAAAGAAATACAACTGTCTTAATGAAAGAAACAGTAGAACAGAAAAGATAGGCGGGGACTTCAAGGTCTATGAACGCCGACAGATCTACCTTGAGTCTCCGGACAGCGGACCAATAGCAAAATCTCGATCAATCCGAACATGTATCAAAGTCTACACAGAAAGTGCAGAGTGCAGCATCAGTACAACCGACCCCATGTACTGGTAAGTGTCGAGCCTAACCTCGGAAAAGTAGTGACGAGGCTAGGACAAGACACCTACATATAACCTGAACAGTATAATCATGCTAGTGGCAACAACATTAAATAAAGAAATAACGCAGAAATAATGGGAGGGGAACCTACAGTGGGGAATATGAGATAAAGAACTATAACATAATGATAACCAGAGCAGTCAATATACCATGAATTAACAAAAATAGTGAAAAGAGTAAAGGAAAAATACACGGCATCACCCTTCGTGCTTTTACTCTCAATCTCACCATAAAATTAATAGAAACGGCACGGCATCACCCTTCGTGCATTAACTCTCATAACATGGTATGCATCACCCTTCGTGCTTTATACTCATCCTCACAATATAATTAAATTATGCATGGCATCACCCTTCGTGCTTTACACTCATCCTCACAATATAATTAAATTATGCATCGCATCACCCTTCGTGCTTTATGCTCTTCCTCACAATATAATTAAATTATACACGACATCACACTTCGTGCTTTACACTCTTCCTCACAATATACAAAATCAATAACAACAGACAGAGAGAAATTTCACAAGAAATCAATATTTCATCAATGATTACTTTCACAATTTAACATCTCAACCTCGAATCAATATTCACAATTTTATCAACCTTGGTAGAGCCGGATACAAGTCTCCCAACATTTCAACAACAACAATAAGTATGAATAACAAGATTTAAGACTACAAATTTGCAAGAATGGAATTTCACTCGCATGCTATGACTCGACCACAACGCATAGATGCTCGTCACCTCAACTATACATTGTATTCAACAACAAAACACGTAGCAAATACTCACAAAATACCTATTCCCTCAAGCCAAAGTTAGACACAATACTTACCTCGCTCCGAAGGCCACTAAATTCTCAATCACAACTTTTCCTTTGGAATTCACCTCCAAACCACTCTTATCTATTCAAAAATAACTAAATAATATCAAATATTGCTTAAGAAATTGATTATATTGCATAAATTAGATTCCCCAAATTTTCCTCCAAAAGTTGAAAAATTGACCCCGGGCCTGCTTGGTCAAAACCCGAGGTTCGGACCAAAATCCTTTTACCCATTCACCCCCGAGCCCGAATATGTAATTAGTTTTGGAATCCGACCCCAAATTGAGGTCTAAATCCCCAAATTCCCGAAATTCCTATTTTCTACCCTAACCCCTAATTCTACCATGAAAACCTTAGATTTTTAAGTTGAAATCTTGAAAAATGTAGTGAAAGATTGAAAGAAACCAGTTTAGAATCACTTACCTATGATTTGGGAAGGGATGGTCTTTGGAAAATCGCCTCTTGTGTTTTAGGTCTTGAAAATTTGGGAAATGAATGAAAATTCCCGTCCAAAAGTCATTTTTGTTACACCTTATATTTTCGTATGTAAAAATGCGTCGTAAGCAAACTAATGTAGGACCAAAAATGAGATAATATTTAAAAGTATATAAAGTAAGTTAATCATGTTACCTTTGAGGTTACAAATATTGAAGATCATGAACAACAAGTACAAAGAGGGTTGGACAGTTCAGAAGCTAAAGCAATTAAATAAAACAATGTTTCGTCGAAAGTCGACAAGTTGGAAATGTTATAACATGTACCTTTGGGGTGAGACTAGGGTGATTAACATGATAAGGATATTATGTTATGATTTATATTAGTCGTATGACATCCGTGTGTTATGTTTTGAAGTCAAGCGAGTTGTAGAACAAAAGTCGATGAAAGTCATCACAAGTTACATTCATAAGTTTTACTGAAACTTTGGGTCAAATATAACTGCGATTTTATCCCAATATACTTAGAGTTATGGGGTGTTCCACCCATCAAATTAAAGATCTATGAGTCTATTTTCCAACGCATTAAACCGTTTGTCAATATGATATTGGAGTAGAAAGATATGGGCATTTGTGCGATACTGCGCAAGCTGCTAGGTGACAAGTAGGTGTGTCACCTACTTGCTTAAATGAGAGCCCAAAAAATGGGCCATTTCGGGTCGTCCAAAGAGGCCTTTTAAGGGCCTATTTTCTTCATATATTAGACTTAAAATAGAGCATAATAACCAGACATAAGCTCTGCAAAGAATCCTCCCAAATATTTCCCACAAACCCTAATTGATTTTCTCTCCCTTTCATGTTCTAATTGGAGGTAAAACCTAGAGTTTGAAGAACCAAGCTAGGAGCTGAGTTATCCAACAAATAAGGTGAGTTTACTGCTCTCTTTCATCCAGTTTTTCTTCTATAAATTCATGGTAATTCGTTCTATACTTGTGAGAACTCACGGGACGGTGATCGGAAGCCGTGAGTTCGAGTTATTCACTTGTAGCGGACTGTTTTGAGGACTGTTTTGTGTTGCTGTTGGGCTGCATGTTTTACTACTGTTTTGTGGAGTTTTGGAGGAGGAAGGGGGTGTAGAAACACCATATAAAAGTAGGGTGGTTGGCTGGTCGTTCGTCATAATATTTTCGGGTCGTTTGACACTACTACAGTGGTCGTTTTGTGTATGAAGAGATTGGGGTGTGTTGGGCTGTTTTGTAGTATTTGATGGTGTATATAGGGCTGGAAAATGATGTATATATGTTGTCATTGTTCTGTTCTTGTATTGTTGGTGTTATCTTGAATTTGGAGGAAGTAAGGATTATAGGGGAGATGCTGCCCGTTTTAATACAAAATAAGTTTGTCGTTCGTTGTGCGATAGTTGTACCTTTCGTAACTTAACGATAGTATTATTATCATTCTTGTAGATTAAGGTGCAAAGAGGTGAGTTCAACTTGGTGATTGGAAAGATTGTGATAAGGTATGTTAAGGCTAAGCCCTTCCTTCATTTTGGCATGATCTCGTAGCTACATGTGTTAATAATGAGACATAAAGAGAAGTTCATATTCATGAATTTATTCACATTATTCTAGTCTCATAAGTTACAATATTATTCCTTATCGAGACTTCATATTCAGTTTAGTTTTGTCTTTATTCAGTCAAGAGAGCAGAGGGTCTATATATACAGTATTACACTATTTTCACCACCATCGAGCTATAATCGGTGGGCAGGCCCCTATTGGGCAACCTCTGATCAGATGGAAAGTTATATACCGAGCCTACTGTGGCCGAGCGCCTATGAGCGAGCCCAGCATGGTCGAGATACATAGCCTAGTATGGCCGAGCGCCTATGAGCGAGCCTACTATGGCAGAGCAGTTATATATACCGAGCCTTATAAGGCCGTACAATTATTTTACTTACTATATTGAAGGAGTTGAGTCAGTATCAGCAGGTAAGTATATCTCCAGATCATCTTTGACTCCCAGTTACTTCCAATTATTATATTATCAGTTCAGTTTCGATTTTCAGTTATGTTATTGCCTTACATACTCGGTACATTATTTCGTACTGACGTCCCTTTTCCGGGGACGCTGCATTTCATTCATGCAGGTTCAGATAGACAGACGAGTAGACCTCCTCAGTAGGTGTTTCCAGAGTTTAGCCTGATCGGTAAGCTCCACATCCTTCGGAGTTATCGAGTCTAGGTTTTTGTGTGCATCTTATGTATGTATTTATATATATAATATGGGTAGGTCGGGGCCCTGTTCCGATCACAATATATCTATCAGTAGAGGCTTGTAGACATATCCTGTTGGTTAGTGCAGTATGTTGGGTTTGTAGGCCTGGTATGTATAATTTGGTGGTTTGTCAGCTGTAGTAGCTATGACGGCCTTTTCAGCCTAGCTTTATATTGATGTTTAGTTAGCGCTAGTTTCCATTCAGTTTTATATTTTGCTTCGCAAATTGTCTTGCAAGCTGGCCCCATGGCCAAAGTATGACATTATGTGTTCAGAGTCCCTTAGTCGCAATTTGGTACGCCAGGTTAGGCGAGGCACCGGGTGCTTGTCTCGCTCCTAGGTTCGGGGCGTGACAAACTTGGTATCAGAGCAGTTCTGTCCTAGGAAGTCTACAAGCCGTGTCTAGTAGGGTCTTGTTTATAGATGTGTTGTGCACCACATTATATAAGCAGGGAACTACAGGGCATTTAGGAGTTGATTACCCTTCTTTGAAATCTAAATCGTGCTATAGAACTGAGTTATAGGAAATTTGAATTAAACTTATGTGTTGGTGTTTGCATGCACAGATGACGGTGAGTAGGAAGACTACGGCTAGCCAGAGGAGTGATACAGCAGTAGGTGAGGGGACCAGCAGGGTACCCCCAGTAGATGGGGCCCAGTCTGAGGCTCAAGGCGAGACCCCTACTCAGCCATTACCGGCTCCTCCACCAACTACGGAGATTCCTAGGGAAACCGCACATCCAGTTCCCCCTCCACTTCCATCAGATCAGGACTTGAGGAGTGCGGTGCATTTGTTGACACAGTTGGTAGCTACCCAGCAACAGGCTAGGGCATCAGCTAGTGCAGGAACTTCTGAGGGGTCTGGGAGTTCAAGGGTCCGAGAGTTTATTGCTTTGAGTCCCCCAGAGTTCACGGGGACAGATCAGAGGGAGGACCCGCAGGATTTCATAGATCAGCTTCACAGGATCTTTCGTGTTATGCATGCCACGGAGAAAGAGGCAGTTGAGCTAGCAGCTTTTCGACTCCGAGATATAGCCATCCTTTGGTACGAGGGATGGGAGAGGTCCAGGGGACGTGATGCACCTCCAGCTATTTGGGAGAATTTTTCAGATGCCTTCCTTGACCAGTACTTACCACGGGAGATCCGACAGGCTCGAGTCGATCAGTTTCTAGCCCTCAAGCAGGGTAATATGAGTGTTCGAGAGTATAGTCTCCGTTTTGACTCATTGGCCAGATATGCACCATCCATAGTTGCTACTATGCGGGACAGGATTCACAGGTTTATAGCAGGGTTAGCCCCAGAGTTAACCGAGGCATGTGCCACCGCTGCATTGCAGGATAGTATGGATATCTCCCGGATTCAGGCATTCGCCCAGAATATAGAAAGGGGTAGGCGTCGGCAGCAGGGTACAGAGAGGGCTGAGCAAGGGCAACGTAAGAGGATGAGATTTCCCAGGTCTCAGGAGCAATCTCAGGGTAGTTATAGGACCCAGTACTTTGGACGGCCACCTAGGCCTCCGCCACCTCAGTTACAGGGTTACAGGTATGACCGCTATACTCAGTCAGGACCAGGTGAGAGCTCACGGGCATCGGGTTTGCAGCGACAGCAAGGATCTGCGCAGACATGGTCATTTCCTCCACGGTGTGACATCTGTGGTAGAGGACACTTGGGCCAATGCCGAGCAGGTTCTGATGCTTGTTATACATGTGGGCGTCCAGGGCATATGATGCGAGATTGCCCAAATAGAGATTCGGGGGGAATGGCACAACCAGCGAGTTCAGCAACAGGATCATCTATGTCCGTGCATCCTTCAGGGCGCGAGTCTCAGTCTTCGGCTGGTAGAGGTCGGGGCAGAGGTAGAGGTTCCAGTTCAAGTGGTAATCAGAACCGTATCTATGCTTTAGTGGGTCGACAGGACCAGGAGTCTTCACCAGACGTTGTGACAGGTATATTAACCATTTGCTCTCACGATGCTTATGCTTTGATAGACCCAGGATCTACTTTATCGTATATTACCCCATTTGTCGCGAGGAAGTTTGGTATAGTGCCTGAAATACTAAGTGATCCTTTTGCGGTATCTACACCGGTCGGAGAATCGATTATTGCTAGACGGGTTTACCGAGGTTGTACGGTGACAATTTGTAGTCGTCAGACCTCAGCTGACCTAGTTGAGCTAGAGATGATGGATTTTGATGCTATCATGGGCATGGACTGGTTGGCAGCTTGCTATGCCACAGTTGATTGCCGAGCAAAGGCAGCCAGATTTCATTTTCCGGGTGAGCCAGTCCTTGAATGGGTAGGTAATACACCAACACCCAGAGGTAGGTTTATTTCCTATCTGAAGGCGAGGAAAATGATCGCAAAAGGGTGCATTTATCATATTGTGCGAGTTAGAGATGCAGATGCTGAGATACCTACACTTCAGTCTATTCCCGTAGTCAAAGAGTATGCAGATGTGTTTCCAGATGAGCTTCCAGGTATTCCTCCAGAGCGAGAGATTGATTTTAGCATCGATTTGCTTCCAGGAACTCAACCAATATCCGTCCCTCCGTATAGAATGGCACCTGGCGAATTGAAGGAGTTGAAGGAGCAGTTAAAAGATTTGCTGGAGAAAGGTTACATCAGGCCCAGTACCTCACCTTGGGGTGCACCAGTACTATTTGTGCGGAAGAAAGACGGCTCGCTGTGGATGTGTATCGATTATAGGTAGTTGAACAAGGTAACTATTAAGAATAAGTATCCACTTCCAAGGATCGATGACTTGTTTGATCAGTTGCAGGGGCTAGATGCTTTTCAAAGATAGATTTGAGGTCGGGGTACCACCAGGTCAGAGTTCGGGAAAAAGATATTCCAAAGACAGCCTTCAGGACCCGATATGGCCACTTCGAGTTCCTTGTCATGTCCTTCGGGTTGACTAATGCACCTGCTGTATTTATGGACTTGATGAATAGCCTATTCCGGCCATTTTTAGATCTGTTCGTGATAGTATTTATTGATGATATTCTGGTTTATTCCCGTTCAGAGGATGAGCATGCGGACCACCTGCGAGCGGTACTCCAAACCCTCCGTGATCGTAAGTTGTATGCTAAGTTTTCTAAATGTGAGTTCTGGTTGAAGTCTGTAGCATTCTTGGGGCATATTGTATCAGATGAAGGGATAAAGGTGGACACTCAGAAGATTGAGGCCGTGAAATCTTGGCCTAGACCTACCACTCCGACAGAGGTTCGTAGCTTTCTAGGCTTAGCAGGATACTATCGGAGGTTCGTAGAGGGTTTTTCTTCCCTTTCGGCACCATTGACGAAGTTGACACAGAAAGAAACTAAGTTTCAATGGACAGAGGCTTGCGAGCGGAGTTTCCAAGAGCTTAAGAACAGGTTGACCTCAGCTCCAGTTCTAACACTTCCAGAGGGTCTAGAGGGTTATGCCGTGTATTGTGATGCATCAGGTGTCGGGTTAGGATGTGTCCTGATGCAACATGGGAAGGTAATTGCATATGCTTCAAGGCAGTTGAGGAAGCACGAGAGGAATTATCCGACCCACGACCTCGAGTTAGCTGTGGTTGTCCATGCACTTAAGATATGGCGGCATTATTTATATAGTGTTCATGTTGATGTATTTACTGATCATAAAAGCCTACAATATATCTTCAAGCAGAAAGAGTTGAATTTACGACAGAGGCGATGGCTTGAGTTATTGAAAGATTACGATGTTAACATTCTCTACCATCCAGGGAAAGCTAATGTTGTAGCAGATGCATTAAGTCGCCGATCTATGGGTAGCTTAGCACATGTAGAGCCCGAGAAAAGACAATTAGCTAGAGAGATTCATCAATTGTCTTCGTTGGGGGTTCGGTTAGTAGATTCTGAGGATGGTGGAGTTGTACTCCAAAACACTACAAAATCATCCCTCATAGCGGAAGTCAAGAAAAGGCAGTACGAGGACCCAGAGTTGGTCGAGCTGAGAGAGCGAGTTCCGCAGCAGAAGAAGCCACTGTTAGAGCTAAAGGGAGATGGGGTTCTCAGATATAGGGGTCGTTTGTGTGTTCCAGATGTAGCAGGGCTACGAGACAGGATTATGTCAGAGGCACATTATTCATGGTATTCCATCCATCCTGGGTCGACGAAGATGTTTCATGACATTAAGGATGTGTACTGGTGGAACGATATGAAGAAGAACATTGCTGAGTTTGTCGCCCAATGTACTAGTTGCCAGCAAGTGAAGGTAGAGCACCAGAAGCCTGGAGGGCTAATGCAGACTATAGAGATCCCGACATGGAAATGGGAGGCGATAAACATGGACTTTATCACGGGTTTACCTCGTTCTAATCGTAAGTTCGATTCCATATGGGTGATAGTCGATAGGCTCACGAAATCAGCTCACTTCCTACCGGTCAGATCTACATATACAGTAGAAGATTATGCAAAGTTATATATTAAGGAGATAGTGCGGCTACACGGAGTACCAGTTTCTATTATATCTGACCGTGGGGCTTAGTTTACAGCACATTTTTTGGAGGTCATTTCAGAGAGGTCTAGGGACTCAGGTGAATCTCAGCACAGCTTTTCATCCACAGACTGATGGACAAGCCGAGCGCACAATTCAGACGCTCGAGGATATGTTACGAGTATGTGTGTTGGATTTTAAAAGAAGTTGGGATGAACATCTACCTCTTATCGAGTTTGCATATAATAACAGTTACCACTCCAGTATTCAGATGGCTCCGTACGAGGCTTTGTATGGGCGTAAGTGCAGATCTCCTATAGGGTGGTTTGATGTTGGGGAATCTGGGTTATATGGGCCAGACCTGGTTCAACAGGCCATAGAGAAAGTAAAGCTTATCCGGGAGTGACTGTTGACAGCTCAGAGTCGTCAGAAGTCATATTCTGACATGCGGCGACGAGACTTAGAGTTCAGGATTAATGACTGGGTATTCTTAAAGATATCACCTATGAAGGGCGTGATGAGGTTTGGCAAGAAAGGAAAGCTTAGCCCACGATATATTGGGCCTTATAGGATCATTCGGAGAGTGGGCCAACTAGCTTATGAGTTAGAGTTGCCCTCAGAATTGGAGTCTGTCCATCCGGTTTTTCACGTATCTATGCTACGGAAGTGCATTGGCGATCCTACCCGAGTGGTGCCCACGGATGATGTACAGATTACAGAGGACTTGTCATATGAGGAAATTCCAGTTGCCATCCTAGACCGACAAATCCGCAATCTACGAAATAAGGAGGTAGCTTCCGTAAAGGTTTTATGGAGGAGCAAGAATGTAGAAGAGATGACGTGGGAATCGGAGGAAGAAATGAAGTCTAAATACCCCCACCTATTTCAAACTGAAGATATGGTTCGAGATGGGACGCTACAACATAGCTCTATGTAGGCTAGCAGGTCATCAGGTAAGCTTTTATTTTTCACTTTCAATATTTATGATTTACGGTCGGTGAGGCAAATTGCTGCTATTTATAAAGATTAGCCATGTGTGGCATGCATAGTATGTTTTCTGGCTACGTGCAGGTTGGTTTTAACCTAGTGTACGAAGGATACTTTGGCAAAATTTTCCAAAGTCTCTAAGAGTAAACATTCGAGGACGAATGTTCCCAAGGGGGAGTGATGTTACACCCTATATTTTCGTACGTAAAAATGCGTCGTAAGCAAACTAATGTAGGACCAAAAATGAGATAATATTTAAAAGTATATAAAGTAAGTTAATCATGTTACCTTTGAGGTTACAAATATTGAAGATCATGAACAACAAGTACAAAGAGGTTTGGACAGTTCAGAAGCTAAAGCAATTAAATAAAACAATGTTTCGTCGAAAGTCGACAAGTTGGAAATGTTATAACATGTACCTTTGGGGTGAGACTAGGGTGATTAACATGATAAGGATATTATGTTATGATTTATATTAGTCGTATGACATCCGTGTGTTATGTTTTGAAGTCAAGCGAGTTGTGGAACAAAAGTCGATGAAAGTCATCACAAGTTACATTCATAAGTTTTACTGAAACTTTTGGTCAAATGTAACTGCGATTTTCTCCCAATATACTTAGATTTATGGGGTGTTCCAACCATCAAATTAAATATCTATGAGTATATTTTCCAACGCATTAAACCGTTTGTCAATACGATATTGGAGTAGAAAGATATGGGCATTTGTGCGATACTGCGCAAGCTGCTAGGTGACAAGTAGGTGTGTCACCTACTTGCTTAAATGAGAGCCCAAAAAAAGGCCATTTCGGGTCGTCCAAAGAGGCCTTTTAAGGGCCTATTTTCTTCATATATTAGACTTAAAATAGAGCATAGTAACCAGACATAAGCTCTGCAATGAATCCTCCCAAAAATTTCCCACAAACCCTAATTGATTTTCTCTCCCTTTCATGTTCTAATTGGAGGTAAAACCTAGAGTTTGAAGACCCAAGATAGGAGCTGAGTTATCCAACAAATAAGGTGAGTTTACTGCTCTCTTTCATCCAGTTTTTCTTCTGTAAATTCATGGTAAGTCGTTCTATACTTGTAAGAACTCACGGGACGGTGATCGGAAGCCGTGAGTTCGAGTTATTCACTTGTAGCGGACTGTTTTGTGGACTGTTTTGTGTTGCTGTTGGGCTGCGTGTTTTACTACTATTTTGTGGAGTTTTGGAGGAGGAAGGGGGTTTATAAACACCATATAAATGTAGGGTGGTTGGCTGGTCGTTCGTCATAACATTTTCGGGTCGTTTGACACTACTACGGTGGTCGTTTTGTGTACGAAGAGATTGGGGTGTGTTGGGCTATTTTGTAGTATTTGATGGTGTATATAGGGCTGGAAAATGATGTATATATGTTGTTATTGTTCTGTTCTTGTATTGTTGGTGTTATCTTGAATTTGGAGGAAGTAAGGATTATAGGGGAGATGCTGCCCGTTTTAATACAAAATAAGTTTGTCGTTCGTTGTGCGATAGTTGTACCTTTCGTAACTTAACGATAGTATTATTATCATTCTTGTAGATTAAGGTGCAAAGAGGTGAGTTCAACTTGGTGATTGGAAAGATTGTGATAAGGTATGTTAAGGCTAAGCCCTTCCTTCATTTTGGCATGATCTCGTAGCTACATGTGTTAATAATGAGACATAAAGAGAAGTTCCTATTCATGAATTTATTCACATTATTCTAGTCTCATAAGTTACAATATTATTCCTTATCGAGACTTCATATTCAGTTTAGTTTTGTCTTTATTCAGTCAAGAGAGCAGAGGGTCTATATATATATATATATATATATATATATATATATATATATATATATATATATATATATACAGAGGGTCTATATATATATACAGTATTACACTATTTTCACCACCATCGAGCTATAATCGGTGGGCAGGCCCCTATTGGGCAACCTCTGATCAGATGGAAAGTTATATACCGAGCCTACTGTGGCCGAGCGCCTATGAGCGAGCCCAGCATGGTCGAGATACATAGCCTAGTATGGCCGAGCGCCTATGAGCGAGCCTACTACGGCAGAGCAGTTATATATACCGAGCCTTATAAGGCCGTACAATTATTTTACTTACTATATTGAAGGAGTTGAGTCAGTATCAGCAGGTAAGTATATCTCCAGATCATCTTTGACTCCCAGTTACTTCCAATTATTATATTATCAGTTCAGTTTCGATTTTCAGTTATGTTATTGCCTTACATACTCGGTACATTATTTCGTACTGACGTCCCTTTTCCGGGGACGCTGCATTTCATTCATGCAGGTTCAGATAGACAGACGAGTAGACCTCCTCAGTAGGTGTTTCCAGAGTTTAGCCTGATCGGTAAGCTCCACATTCCTTCGGAGTTATCGGGTCTAGGTTTTTGTGTGCATCTTATGTATGTATTTATATATATAATATGGGTAGGTCGGGGCCCTGTTCCGATCACAATATATCTATCAGTAGAGGCTTGTAGACATATCCTGTTGGTTAGTGCAGTATGTTGGGTTTGTAGGCCTGGTATGTATAATTTGGTGGTTTGTCAGCTGTAGTAGCTATGACGGCCTTTTCAGCCTAGCTTTATATTGATGTTTAGTTAGCGCTAGTATCCATTCAGTTTTATATTTTGCTTCACAAATTGTCTTGCAAGCTGGCCCCATGGCCAAAGTATGACATTATGTGTTCAGAGTCCCTTAGTCGCAATTTGGTACGCCAGGTTAGGTGAGGCACCGGGCGCTTGTCTCGCTCCTAGGTTCGGGGCGTGACAATTTTGTTCAGCTGCAGACGTCGCATTTGAGACTGAGCTTCGCAAATGCGAAGCCCTTCACACTTCTGCTGCCATCGCAAATGCGAAGATGAGTTCGCAAATGCGACCTTAATTCTTCGCAAATGCGACTAAATGATCGCATTTGAGATCACTGCCCTTCCCCGGCTCACTTCGCAAATGCAAAAGAAAGCTCGCAAATGCAAAAACTATTAGCTCTTCGCATTTGCGATGAAAAGCTCTCAGATGCGAACCTCTCAGAGGTCGCAATTGCGATGCCTGATCTCGCAAATGCGAGATCAGGGGCCTGCAATAATATCAGATGCCCAGTAGTGTTTTCCAAGCCAAATCTCACTCCGTAGCCTATCCGAAACTCACCCGAGCCCTCGGGGCTACAAACCAAACATGCATACAAGTCTAAACACATCATACGAACTTGCTAGGGTGATCAAATCGCCAATATAACACCGAGAACTACGAATTTAGTACCAAATCAAATGAAATTCTCAAGAACACTTTAAAATTTCTAATTTCTCAACTGGACGTCCAAATCACGTCAAATTAGCTTCATTTCTTACCAAATTTCACAGACATGCCTTAAATATCATAATGAATCTGTACCGGGTTCCGGAACCAAAATACGTACCCGATACTAACAATGCCAAATATCAATCAATTCTTAAAAACAAATAATTTTCAAACTTTTAATTTTCATAAAAAATTCATAACTCAAGCTAGGGACCTCCAAATTCGATTACGGACATACGCCAAGGTCCCATAATTCGATACGGACCTATCGGGACCGTCAAAGAATAGATCCGGGCCCGTTTATCAAAAATATTGGCCGAAGTCAACTAAAATCAACTTTTAAGGGAACAATTCTTATTTTCATCAGTTTTCAACACAAAAGCTTTCCGGAAACCTGCCCGGACTATGCATGCAAATCGAAGAGGGTAAAAGTGAGATTTGTAAGGCTTAAGGGCACATATTCGAGTTCTGAAACACAAGATGACCTTTTGGGTCATCACATTCTCCACCTCTAAAATAATCGTTCGTCCACGAACGGACATAGAAAAATACTTGGGCTGGTGAAAAGGTGGGGATATCTACTTCGCATATCTGACTTGGACTCCCAAGTAGCTGCCTTAATAGGCCGACCTCTCCACTGCGCTCGAACTGAAGGGTAACTCTTTGACCTCAACTGACAAACCTGCCGGTCTAGAATGGCCACCGGCTCCTCCTCGTAAGTCAAATCCTTGTCCAACTGGACAGAGCTGAAATCTAACACATGGGATAGATCACCATGATATTTTCGGAGCATAGACACATGGAACAGCGGATGAACCGCTGATAAACTAGGTGGTAATGCAAGCTTGTAGGCTACTTCACTCACCCTTTCAAGAATTTTAAAGGGTCCGATATACCTAGGGCTCAACTTGCCCTTCTTTTCGAACCTCATTACACCTTTCCTAGGTGAAACTGGAGCAATATTCTTTCTCCAACCATGAATGCAATATCACAAACTTTTTCGGTCGGCATAACTCTTTTGCCTAGACTGAGCTGTGCGAAGTCGATCCTGAATAATCTTGACCTTATCCAAGGCATCCTATACCAAATTGGTACCCAACATCCGAGCCTCTCCTGGTTCAAACCAACAAACTGGTGATCGGCATCGCCTTTCGTATAATGCCTCATATGGAGCCATCTGAATGCTCGACTGGTAGCTATTATTATAAGCAAACTCCGCAAGTGGCAAGAAATGATCCCAAGAACCTCCAAACTCTATAACACAAGCGTGGAGCATATCTTCCAATATCCGAATAGTGTGCTCTGACTGTCCGTCTATCTGTGGATGAAATGCCGAACTCAACTCCACCTGCGTGCCTAACTCACACTGTACAACCCTCTAGAATGTGAGGTAGACTGCGTACCTCGATCTGAAATAATAGACACGGGCGCCCCGTGAAGGCGGACAATCTCACGAATGTAAATTTCAGCTAACCTCTCTGAAGAATATGTAACTACCACTGGAGTGAAATGTGCTGACTTGGTCAACCTGTCCACAATGACTCAAACTGCATCAAATTTTCTCTGAGTTTGTGGAAGCCCAACAACAAAATCCATAGTGATACGCTCCCACTTCCGCTCAGGAATTTCTATTTTTTGAAGCAAACCACTAGGTCTCTGATGCTCGTACTTAACTTGCTGACAATTCAGACACTGAGCTTCATAAGCATCTATATCCTTTTTCATTCTCCTCCACCAATAATGTTGCCGCAAATCTTGATACATTTTGGCGGTACCTGGATGAGTAGAATACCTATAACTGTGTGCTTCTTTAAGAATTAATTCACGAAGCCCATCCACATTAGGCACGCAAATACGACCATGCATTCGCATAACCCTATCTTCCCCCACAGCAACCTGTTTGGCATCAACGTGCAGCACCGTGTCCTTATGGACAAGTAAATGAGGATCATCATACTGCCTCTCTCTGATGCGCTTATATAAAGAAGATCGAGCGACTGCACAAGCTAGAACCCGACTGGGTTCTGAAACATCTAACCTCACAAACTGATTAGCCAAAGTCTGAACATCTGTAGTTAATGGCCTCTCACCAACCGGAATATACGCAAGACTGCCCATACTCACAGCCTTTCTACTCAAAGCATCGGCCACCACATTGGCCTTTTTCGGGGTGATACAAAATGGTGATATCATAGTCTTTCAACAACTCCAACCATCTTCTCTGCCTCAAATTAAGATCCTTTTGTTTGAACAGATACTGAAGGCTACGATGATCTGTAAATACCTCACACGAGACACCGTAGAGGCAATGCCTCCAAATCTTCAGCGCATGAACAATGGCTGCCAATTCTAAGTCATGAACAAGATAATTCTACTCGTGAACTTTCAATTGCCGCGACGCATATACAATTACCTTTCCATCTTGCATTAATACTGCACCAAGCCTAATGTGAGAGGCATCACAATATACCGTATACGATCCTGAACTAGTGGGTAATACCAACACTAGCGTTGTAGTCAAAGCGGTCTTGAGCTTCTAAAAGCTCAACTCACACTCGTCTGACCATCTAAATGGGGCACCCTTCTGGGTCAATCTGGTCTTAATAGTTGTTCCTAATCAACTACAGAATCGTCAATTAACTTCATGCTAACAAAAATCTTGTTTCAAACCTTCACAATACTAATGACGAGATGCGAGGCATGAAGACCTCATAATTATTTACCCGAATTAACGAGCCACATTTAACGCCACCTGGGCGTGCACCTACCTCGTAGGTTACAACTCAATATTACAACACAAATTTGGCAAGTATGCACAGAGAATTTCATATAAATTTTTATTTTTTTTTCAAATAAGCCTAGCAGACATGACTCCCTATTAGTACTATAGTACAAATTTAATTTTCACAAGGGAGAATTTAAACACAAGAATTTTTTTATCACAAGGATCTCGTCCTTATATAACTTCCACAGCAACTCATAGCCCAGTTTATACATGTCAATTTAGTTTAAAAAATACGAGGACCTCGGCCTCAGTTCTGAATCACAAGTAATATGCACATCTTGCTAATCGAAACCTTCCATTTTCCCCTTTTAAATAACTTTCGTTAAACAAAATCACAACACATAATGAACCTCACACCGATAGGGCATACAATTCACAATTTTTAATTAATTATCCGAAAATACATCAAAATACCGAAATAAGTACCAGAAAAGCACCTTTAGCCTCACAGATCTTATTAGAGTCCATCATGAAATGATAGGTGTAGTTATCTCCATAAAACCTCCCAACAGAAGTAAATACATAAGTAGATTATAGAATTACGAAGCTCACTCATAAGTGGAGCACAATAGGAGGACTCGTCTTGATACTCAGAACCGAATCAAGTTAAGGAAATTATTCCTTTATTTTAAATCGAAGTCGTACCTATAACGACACCATCTGATGTAACGACCTCCACTATACCATAAAACAAATATATCAACGGTTGGGTCTCCACCTCTAGGACGCCTTCTACCCGCCTGGCCTCCATCCTTAACTGATCGTATGGGTGGTGTAGTAACTGTAATGGGGCACGTAGCCTGAGTGCTTTGATGAAATATGCCTCTCCCAAGTTTGGGATAATTTTCTGATGATGTCCCTAGTATCGCCGTATTCATAACACCCCTTTGCGGGTTTGGCTGCTCATATTGAGTTTGTGCCAGATAGCTGGAATAACCATTGTAGAAAACTCATGCCGGTGGTGCATTAAAAGAACTTACTAGAGCACCCCGGGTAATCCGATGTGTGGACTGGGCTGCCCGACTGCCCGAGCCCCTGCAATAATGATTTTTACATGCAGAGTAGAATCCACTGAATCCCCCAAAACCTCAAGAGGTCTTGGTCTCCTTAGTTTCCTCACCCCGAACACGTTCTAATATCTTGGCAATTTCTACCACTAGTGGAAATGAAGTATCAGTCTGTAGCTCCCGAGTCATACAAAATTTTACGATCATAATTAAGTCCTTTTAATGAGTCTGTGGACTCACTCTCTGGTGGTAGGAAGCAAAATAGGAATTTGACAGGCTAACTTATTGAACCTGATGGCATATTATGACACCGTCATGGTGACCTGACGCAATCGTTCAAACCCTATGCGCCATGCATTACGGAGAGTCCGAGAAACAAACTCTTTCAAAAGTATTTCTAAGAACCGAGCCAAGTGGGCAGTGTTGTATTGGCTGGTCTGCCCTCTTCATAAGCTTGCCACAGACACCTGTGGAGAATTATCTCTCCCAAGGCCAATTTCTTGTTTTGTTATGCTGACTTAACACTGTTGAGCTGACCCATTTCTTAACATACTCTTCGATTCTTCTTTGGGGTAAACTTTACCCCTATTTATATACAATGATCACAAAAGTAGAGCTTCATACCGACACTTCTTAGTGCAGAATCTCGTCAACCACTGTACTTCCTCCGAAGCACCCCAAAATCTGCAACCGTGACGTCCACGCTGAATAGACCTTCTGTAAATTTGATGTTGTTTCTCTAACTCCTTTGATACTGAATTATAAGATTATTACGGAGGTGGACATACCGCAAGTCCTAACCTTATCCTCAAAAATAATCTCAGGCCTTAAACACATGTAAATTTTTGGGAGAACCTTTCAGTATCACATATATACATTTCAGGCCAAAACTGATATAACACATGACTCGCAATCCATTCATTGATAGTGGCCTCCCCCACTCGGCGTGAAGTCATAGTTTACCATGTTTGATAGTCCACAATATCAACCTTCACAACTAGTATAAATCAACCAGATGCCAAGGTAAGTTGCACCCCCCACATTATTCGTTGGGTGATCTCTTTATACGTCCGCATCTTCAGTCGGAAACCACATATTGAGGCAATGTTTGAGCATCTCTGGCTCTATCGTAGTTCATCTGCGGCATCACGAACCGTAGACGCACAACTGATACCGAGTGCGCAATGTCATACACGAGTAGATACAAAGGAATGTGAGATATAGGTTTTAAACAAAATCATTGTCGCACGATAAGGAATGAAAGAGGTGATATTGTTCCTAAACTTCATAGCCTTTGAGAGATAAGTACAGACGTCTCTGTACCGATCCTTCAGACTCTACTAAGCTTGCTCATGACTCGTGAGACCTATGTAACCTAGTGCTCTGATACCAACTGTCACGGCCCAAAATTTCCCACCGATGGTACCGTGATGGCGCCTAACATTTTACTTGCTAGGCAAGCCAACGTTAGAGAATCATTAACCAATTCCTTATTTCTATTCAGTAATTAGCAATAATTAACTAAGATGAAATATAATAAGCGCGGAATATCATAAAACTATATTAATTACTACCACCCGGATCTGGAGTCACAATTCACGAGCATTCTAGAATTTACTACAAGTAATAATCTGAAAGAAAGACAACTGTCTGAATGAAAGAAACAGTAGAACAGAAAAGATAGGCGGGGACTTCAAGGTCTGTGAATGCTAACAGATCTACCTTGAGTCTCCGGACAGCGGACCCATAGCAAAATCTCGATCAACCCGAACCGGTATTAAAGTCTGTACAGAAAGTGCAGAGTGCAGCATCAGTACAACTGACCCCATGTACTGGTAAGTGTCGAGCCTAACCTCGGCAAAGTAGTGACGAGGCTAGGACAAGACACCCACATATAACCTGAACAGTATAATCATGCTAGTGACAACAACAGTAAATAAAGAAATAACGCAGAAATAATAGAAGGGGAACCTACAGTGGGGAATACGAGATAAAGAACTATAACAGAATGATAACCAGAGCAGTCAATATACCATGAATCAACAGGAATAGGGAAAACAGTAAAGGAAAAATGCACGACATCACCCTTCGTGCTTTTACTCTCAATCTCACCATAAAATTAATAGAAACGGCACGGCATCACCCTTCGTGCATTAACTCTCATATCATGGCAAGACATCACCCTTCGTGTTTTACACTCTTCCTCACAATATAATTATATTATGCACGGCATCATCCTTCGTGCTTTACACTCTTCCTCACAATATAATTAAATTATGCACGACATCACCCTTCGTGTTAATTATGCACGACATCACCCTTCGTGCTTTACACTCTTCCTCACAATATAATTAAATTATACACGGCATCACCCTTCGTGCTTTACACTCTTCCTCACAATATACAAAATCAATAACAACGGGCAGAGAGAAATTTCATAAGAAATCAATATTTCATCAATGATTATTTTCACAATTTAACATCTCAACCTCGAATCAATATTCACAATTTTATCAACCTTGGTAGAACCGGATACAATTCTCCCAACATTTCAACAATAACAATAAGTATGGATAACAAGATTTAAGACTACAAATTTGCAAGAATGGAATTTCACTCGCATGCTATAACTCGACCACAACGCATAGATGCTTGTCACCTCAACTATACATTGTATTCAACAACAAAACACGCAGAAAATACTCACACAATACCTATTCCCTCAAGCCAAAGTTAGACACAACACTTACCTCGCTCTGATGGCCACTAAATTCTCAATCACAGTTTTTCCTTTGGAATTCACCTCCAAACCACTCTTATCTATTAAAAAATGACTCAATAATATCAAATATTGCTTAAGAAATCGATTATATTGCATAAATTAAATTCCCCAAATTTTCGTCCAAAAGTTGAAAAATCGACCCCGGGCCTGCTTGGTTAAAACACGAGGTTCGGACCAAAATCTTTTTACCCATTCACCCCCGAGCCCGAATATGTAATTAGTTTTGGAATCTGACCCCAAATTGAGGTCTAAATTCCCAAATTCCTGAAATCCCTATTTTCTACCCTAACCCTTAATTCTACAATGAAAACCTTAGATTTTTAAGTTGAAATCTTGAAAAATGTAGTGAAAGATTGAAAGAAACCAGTTTAGAATCACTTACATATGATTTGGGGAACAGATAGTCTTTGGAAAATCGCCTCTTGTGTTTTAGGTCTTGAAAATTTGGGAAATGAATAAAAATTCCCGTGCAAAAGTCATTTTGTTCAGCTGCTGACGTCGCATTTGCGACCTGAGATTTGCAAATGCGAAGCTCGCAAATGCGAAGGAGTCATCACAAATGCGAAGCCCTTCACACTTCTGCTGCCATCGCAAATGCGAAGATGAGTTCGCAAATGGGACCTTAATTCTTCGCAAATGCGACTAAATGATCGCATTTGCTCACTGCCCTTCCCCGACTCACTTCGCAAATGCGAAAGAAAGCTCGCAAATGCGAAAACTATTGGCCCAACTTCTCTTCGCATTTACGATGAGAAGCTCGCAAATGCGAACCTCTCAGAGGTCGCAATTGCGATGCCAGATCTCGCAAATGTGAGATCAGGGGCCTGCAATAATATCAGATGCCCAACAGTGTTTTCGAAGCCAAATCTCACTCTGAAGCGTATCCGAAACTCACCCGAGCCCTCGGGGCTCCAAACCAATCATGCACACAAGTCTAAAAACATCATATGAACTTGCTCGCGCGATCAAATCGCCAATATAACACCTGGAACTACGAGTTTATTACCAAATCAAATGAAATTCTCAAGAACACTTTAAAATTTCTAATTTCTCAACTAGACGTCCGAATCACGTCAAATCAGCTTCATTTCTTACCAAATTTCACAGATATGCCTTAAATATCATAATGAACCTGTACCGGGCTCCGGTACCAAAATACGGACCCGATACTAACAATGCCAAATATTAATAAATTCTTAAAAATAAATAATTTTCAAAATTTTAATTTTCATAAAAAATTCATAACTCAAGCTAGGGACCTCCAAATTCGATTTCGGGCATACGCCCAGGTCCCATAATTGGATACGGACCTACCGGGACCGTCAAAGCACGGATCCGGGCCCGTTTACCAAAAATATTGACCGAAGTCAACTAAAATCAATTTTTAAGGCAACAATTTTTATTTTCATCAGTTTTCAACATAAAACCTTTTCCGAAACCTGCCCGGACTGCGCACGCAAATCGAGGAGGGTAAAAGTGAGATTTTTAAGGCTTAAGGGTGCAGATTCGAGTTCTGAAACACAAGATGACTTTTTGGGTCATCACACTAAACATCCACACAAGTCTAAAAATATCATACGAACTCGCTCACGCTCAAAACACAAAAATAACATCTAAAACTACAAATTGAACTCTAAAACACAGAATTTAAAAGTAAAATTCAAAATTTTTAAAATCACAACTAACCGTCCGAATCTTATCAAATCAACTCCAACTGATACCAAATTTTGTACACAAGTTCTAAATACCATAACGGACCTATTCCAAGTCCCAAAATCAAATTGCGAGCTCGATAGCTAAAAGTCCACCTATGGTTAAACCTTTTAACTTCAAATTGCCAAATTTCGGCAAATCAATATAAATCAATCTACGGACTTCCAAAATTAATTCTGGGTATACGACCAAGTCCGAAATCACAATACGAAGCTATCGGAGACATAAAAATACAGTTTCAGTGTCGTTTTCACAAAAATCAAAGTTTGTTCAACACTTTCTAATTTAAACTTCTAAGTCAAGAATCAAGGGTCCAAATCAACCCGAAAGCTTTCCGGAACAAAACTAACCAACCCCACAAGTCATAAAACCATAAACACACCTGCGTGAAGCATAAAAAGGGGTAATAGGGTGAAAATTACACAAAACGACCGCTCTAGTCGTTACATTCTCCCCCTTTTAAAACAAACGTTCGTCCTCGAACGTGCTTAAGGACATACTTGAAGTGGTGAATAGATAAGGATAATGACTCTGCATATCGTGCTCAGTCTCCTAGGTCACCTCCTCGACCGGATGACCCCTCCATTGAACCTTTATTGAAGCGATATTCTTAGATCTCAACTTCCGGACCTGTTTGTCCAAGATAGCCACAGGTTATTCAATATAAGTCAAATTCTCATCCAATTGGACTGTGTTGAAGTCTAGAATATGAGACGGATCGCCATAATACTTCTGGAGCATAGAAACATGGAACATTGGATGAACCACAGATAAACTAGGTGGCAATGCAAGCTTGTAGGCCACCTCCCCAATCCTCTCAAGGATCTCAAAAGGTCTGATATACCTAGGGCTCAACTTGCCTTTCTTCCCGAACCTCATCACACCCTTCATGGATGAAACCCGGAGCAAGACTCTCTCTCCAACCATGAATGCAACATCGCGAATCTTCCGATCCTCATAACTCTTCTGTCTAGATTTGGTGGTACGCAGCGATCCTGGATCATATTGACTTTTTCCAAAGCATCTCGAACCAAATCTGTGCCTAATAACTTAGCCTCTCCTGGCTCAAACTAACCAACTGGAGAACAACATCGTCTCCCATATAGGTCCTCATAAGGAGCCATCTGGATACTCGTTTGGTAGTTGATGTTGTAGGCAAACTCAGCAAGTGGCAAGAACTGATCCCAAGAACCCCCAAAATCCATAACACATGCACGACGCATATCCTCCAATATCTGAATGGTGCACTCAGACTGTTCGTCTGTATGAGGGTGAAATATTATACTCAACTCAACCCGTGTGCCTAGCTCACGTTGTACAGCTCTTTAGAAAGACAATGTGAACTGCGTACCTCGATCAGAGAAGATGGATACTGGTACGCCATGACGTCGGACAATCTCGCGGGTATAAACCTGAGCCAGCTACTCTGAAGAATAGGTAGTCACTACCGGAATGAAATGAGCCGACTTGGTCAACCTGTCCACAATCACCCATACAACATCAAATTTCTTCTGAGTCCGTGGGAGCCTAACAACGAAGTCCATGGTGAAATGCTCCCATTTCCACTCGGGAATCGCAAACCGCTGAAGCAAACCACCCGGCCGATAATGCTCATACTTCACCATCTGATAATTTAGGCACTGAGCTACATACTCTACTATGTCCTTCTTCATTCTCCTTTGCCAATAGTGCTGCCTCAAATCCTAATACATCCTAGCGGCACCCGAATGAATGGAGTACCGCAACCTATGGGCCTCCTGAAGAATCAACTCACATAACCCATCCACATTAGGCACACATAACTGGACCTGCATCCGCAACACACCGTCATCTCCAATAGTAACCTCCTTGGCATCGCCATGCTTAACCGTTCTCTTAAGGACAAGCAAATGGGGGTCGTCATACTGATACTCTCTGATATGATCATATAAAGAAGACTGAGAAACCAAGCAAGCAAGAACTCGACTGGGCTTCGAAATATCCAATCTAACAAAACTGGTTGGCTAAGGCCTGAACCTCCAATGCTAATGGGATCTCCACTGCCGGTAGATATGCTAAACTACCCAAACTCTCCGTCTTTCGACTCAAGGCATCGGCCACCATATTGGCCTTCCTGGGATGATATAGAATGGTGATATCATAGTCCTTAAGCAACTTTAACCATCTTCGCCGCCGAAAATTAAGATCTTTCTGTTTGAACAGATGTTGTAGACTCCGATGGTCGGTAAAGACCTCACAAGGGACCCCGTACAAATAATGCCACCAGATCTTCAATGCATGAACAATGGCTGCCAACTCCAAGTCATGCACTGGATAATGCTTCTTATGGGTATTCAATTATCGGGACGCGTAGGCAATCACCCAACCGTCTTGCATCAATATCGCGCCGAGGCCAACACGTGACATATCACAGTACACAGTATAAGACCCTGAGCCCATAGGCAACACCAACACTGGGGCTATAGTCAAAGCAGTCTTGAGTTTTTGAAAGCTCGCCTCGCACTCCTCGGACCATCTGAAAGGAGCACCCTTCTAGGTCAATCTAGTCATAGGTGTAGAAATGGATAAGAAACCCATATGAAACAATGATAATACCCGACTAAACCAAGGAAACACTGGATCTCAGTGGATGAAGACGGTCTGGGCCAATTCTACACTGCCTCAATCTTCTTAGGATCTACCTTGATCCCCTAACTCAACACCACAGGACCCAAAAATACCACCGAATCAAGCCAAAATTCACACTTTGAGAATTTTGCGTACAACGTCTTCTCTCTCAAGGTCTGGAGCAAGATCCTCAAATGCTGCTCATGATCTTCCCAACTGCTGGAGTACACCAAGATGTCGTCAATAAATACAATGACGAATAAATCTAGATAAGGATGGAATACACTGTTCATCAAGTGCATAAATGTTGCTGGGGCGGTTGTCAGCCCAAATGACATCACAAGGAACTCATAGTAACCATACCGAGTCCTAAAGGTAGTCTTTGAAATATCCGGATCCTGAATCTTCAACTGATGATAACTTGACTGCAAAACAATCTTTGAGAACACTCTGACACCCTGTAGCTGATCAAATAAGTCATCAATGCGTGGTAATGGATACTTGTTCTTCACTGTAACCTTGTTCAACTGTCGATAATCAATACACATGCGCATAGAGCCATCCTTTCGCTTCACAAACAAGACCGGAGCACCCCAAGGCGACACACTAGGACGAATGAAGCCCTTATCAAGCAACTCCTACAGCTGCTCTTTTAACTCCTTCAACTTTGCTGGGGCCATACGATATGGTGGAATAGAAATGGGTTGAGTTCCTGCCAATAAGTCAATACCAAAATCGATATCCCTATTAGGCGGCATGCCTGAAAGATCCACTGGAATACATCTGGGAAGTCTCTCACTACCAGAACTGACTCAATGGTAGGAGTCTCAGCATTGACATCTCTCACAAAGGCTAAATAAGCATCACCCCTTCTCTACCATCCGCTGGGCCTTTAGAAATGACACAACCCTACTTGTAACATAATGCAATGCACCCCTCCACTCTAACCATGACAAACATGGCAAAGCCAATGTCACAGTCTTGGCATGGCAACCCAGAATAGCATGATATGGCGACAACCAGTCCATGCCCAAAATAACATCAAATTCTACCATACTAAGTAACAATACTTCAAATCTGGTCTCAAATTCATCAATAACAACTAAGCATGACTGATACACATGGTCCACACTAATAGAATCTCGCATAGGCGAGAATAAATAAATAGGAGAACTCAAAGAATGATGTGATATATCTAAATACGGAGCAAAGTAAGAAGAAACATATGAATAAGTGGATCCCCAATCAAATAAGACTGATACATCTCTATAGCAAACCGGAACCATACCTATAATAACTGCGTCTGAATCAACTGCTTCCGTCCTACCCGAAAAAAACATAGAATTTGGCCTGGCCTCCCCTTCTAAGGTGACCTCTACCCGCCCGTCCCTGACCCCTGGTTGGATATGCAGGTTGAGTGGCAACTGGGGTAGCAATCATGGCCTGAGAAGTCTGTGGAGCCTGAGTGGCCTGTGGAGGTGCGCCCCTCCTGAGTGTGGGTCAGTCTCTAACCATATGGTAGGTATCACCACACTCAAATCAAGCTCTCGATGGGAGTGGCTTGGGCCTAGTCGGCTGGACTGATCGCTGAAGGCACCCTGTGTAGGAGGTGCTCTAGAAAGTGGTTGAGCAACGTGTGCAACCTGAGTCCTCAGAACAACCAGAGCACCACTAGAAGTTGGGAGCGTTGAGTGAACTGGACGACTCACATAATCTTTACTATGACGGGTTGTAGCTGCATTGTGGCCACCACAAAATCCTCTAGTACCTTAAGGCCTCTTGGCCTCCCTGTCCCTCCCCCCCTCTCACGGCTCCGCATACCCTCCAACCTCCATGCAATCTCTACCACCTACTGATATGGGGTATATATCTCCAACTCTCGGGCCATACTGAATCTAATACCATAGTTGAGCCCCTCGATAAATCGACAGACTCGCTCTCTGACTATAGAAACCAAGGCAAGTGCATGTGTGGACAAATCACTGAATTGGACAGCATACTCTGACACTATCATAGTACCCTTGCACAGCTGATCAACCTCTGCATGCCATGCATCCCTAAGGGTCTAAGGAACAAACTCTCTCAAGAACATCTCTAAAAACCTAGTCCATGTAAGTGAAGATGCATCAGCTGGGCTACCCTCCTCGTACACTCGTCACCACTAATATGCCACTTCAGACAGCTGGAAAGTAGTAAAAGCAACCCCACTCGTCTCCATAATACACATGGTGCGGAGAATATGGTGGCACTCCTAATGAAAACCATGTGCATCCTCTGAAGCCAATCCACTAAAAGTAGGAGGGCGATACTTCTTGAACTCTCAAGCCTAAGCTGCTCCTCCTCAAATGTTGGTGCCCTAACCACGGGCTGAACCGAAATAACAGTCTGTACAGGTATAACATCTTGGACCTGATTAACATGGACCCATTGCTACAGGTATGGGCCGCGGGAATCTAAGCTCCTCCCCTAGCCTAAGATGTGGCTGGTGCTAGTGAAATCAACCCCGCCTGAGCTAAGGTGCCGAACATGCTTAAGAACAGTGCGAGGGTCTCCTGAAGTGTTGGGGCAGCAACAGGCACCTCAGATGCTTCTCCCAAACTGAAGCTATTGGTGGCTCCTCTATCGCAGCTCAGGCAGGTGCTCTAGCTGCACCACGTGCCCCTTCTCGGCCTCTACACTGGCCCCGGTCTTTCGCGGCTCTAACAGGGGGCACGAATGTCCGATCATCGGATCTAGCAGTTGCGTGTTCTCACCATCAGTGAGAGAATAGAAAGACAAAGATTCAGAATTTTTAAGTTAACAAATTCGCACGATAAAGAATCAAAGATGTGAAATTTCCTAACAGTTCCCTAGCTTCTCGAAGATAAGTAAAGATGTCTCTGCACCGATCCGCAAGACTTTACTAAACCTTCTTATGACTCGTAACATCTATGAACCTAGAGCTCTGATACCAACTTGTCACGACCCCAATTTCCCTCCGTAGGATGTCGTGATGGCACCTTGTCTGAACAACTAGGTGTGCCTAACATTTGATACAACTGAATAGATATAATAATCAAGATACTAAAAACCAGTCTGAATAATTCATATAAACTTCCGAAAGACAGAATCTTAATAATACACTTCCCAAGAACGGTGGAACAGAGTCATAAGCTCTACAGAGTAAGCTAAAATGTCTAATACATCACTGTCTGAATGAACAATACAACAATAGCAGAAGTAAAGGAAGGTGACTCTGAGGCTTGCAGACGTGGAGCAAGTATACCTTGAAATCTATAAAGCAGCAACTCAATCAACTCTAGCGTTTGGCACGAGAAGACGTACCTGGATCTGCACAAAATTTATGCAGAAGCGTAGTATGAGTACATCACAACGGTACCTAGTAAGTATCAAGCCTAACCTCGGTAGAGTAGTTACGAGGCCAGGTCAAGACACCTACTAGGATATAAATAAACAATATTAAAATGTAATGAGGGTAAAAAGGGAAAAATGGAGAAATGACTGATACGAAACAAGGTAATAACATGAACTAATACCGAAAATTAAACATGGAGTTAACATAAAAGAAGCAACTGAAGAGAACCAAAATGATCATGTACGGACAACAACTACTAGAATAAGGAGAAACAAAACAACAAGAAACATTCCCGCCAAAGCTCTTTGCAACATGAGATAAACAACAAAATAACACAATAAGGTACCGCCTCACGTACAATAAGAATCATCACCGAGGTACCGCCTCGTATAAATCAAGAATCACAACCGAGGTACCGCCTCATATTCACATTTCTCAATTTCAATCACAATCTTTCCTTATACCGCCGAGTGAGCCTTACAATTGAAATAGCCTTTGAAAATAATTTTCCCGAAATAGCTACATGCACTTTAGCCTACCTTATGACGCCGTGTGGCTTCACATAGTTCCCCTACAAGCAACACATACATAAGTCCCACCTTATACTGTCGCATGCACATTAACCCCAAGCTTTATACTGCCGCATGCGCATCAATATCATATTACAATAACAACTCGCACCAGAAGTTCCCATATATCACAACTTGCCAACAATCAACAATATCAATGTTTTCACAACAATAGCCCACAGCTCCACCACAACGTGTACAAGAATATCAACAATAATAATAAATGTAAAATTTTCAACAAGAAAGGTATATTAACAATTATCAACTTCGCTTCAGAATGATACGACTTCCACAACTTCAACACCAATAATTCAACAATAAGAAAGATAACGTGTACTACGAACCAAATATAAATAACTCAAAATGGAAGGAATAACATGACTTCAAATAAGAATAATAACAACAAAAGAGATAACTAGTAACAATGACTTCAAATAATGGAAATTAACAATGAACGAGATAACACGTACAATGACTTCAAGAAATGATAATCCTCAATGAAAGAAATGACATGTATCAAATAAAAGCAACAAGTTCAACTAAGGCATGAGAGCAATTTATTAAGTAGGTTGTAGAGCAAGCGTTAAACAAGTAAATTAAGGCATGTAATGATAGACTAATACAAATAGGAATAGATTGATTATGAGAATTTAGAACATGATATGGCATTTCAATTAAAGTATGGAAATAGTCTAAGTAGCCTAAACCGGTCAAATACCACGTACAACCCGTGTACCCACTCGTCACCTTGCATACACGACTTTCACATAGCACAACATGAATCAATGAATACCAATCCTAAGTCCCCCCACACAAAGTTAGGCAAGATACTTACCTCAACTAGGCCAATTCAACACTCGAAAATAGCTTTTCCCTTAAAATTCGCCCCCACACGGCTCAAATCTAACCAAAATTGACTTAATATTATCAAACAATGCTAGAGAAATGAATTACAATATAAATCTAAGGTCTTTACGCTTTTCCCAAAAAGTCAACATAAGTCAACCCGAGGCTTGCCCGGTCAAAATCTGGGTCTAATGGCAGATTTTGACTACTCATGACCCTACGAGTTCAGATATGTGATTAGTTTATGTAACGACCCGATCGGTCATTTTGGGCATTTGCACTTCGCTCGATGGTTGGAGGACATGTGTAGCTCCGTATGATGTACTATGACTTGCGTGTGTCATCGGTTTTGGTTTTCAGGTGATTCGGAATTGATTTGGAAGAACGATTCTCAACTAGGAAGCTTTAAGTTGGAAGAGTTGACCAAGTTTGACTTTTGAGTATTTGACCTCGGATTAGAGTTTTGATTGTTCCGTTAGGTTCGGATAGTGATTTTGGACTTGAGCATATGCCCGGATTTGTATTTGAATATTTCTTGAAGGTTTCGGCACTATTTGGCGACATTGGCAATTTGAAGGTTTCCAATGTTCATAGGTTTGACCGGGAGTTGACATTGTGATATCGGGTTCGAAATATTGTTTTGAGAATTCCAATAGATTCGTTATGTCATTTAGGACTTGTGCGCAAGATTTGAGTTCATTCCGAGTTGATTTGATAAGGTTCGGCACAAGTTTTGGAAGTTGAAAGATTCAAAGTTCATTAAGTTCAATTTGAGGTGCGATTCATAGTTTTGATGTAGTTATGTGTGATTTGAGGCCTTGATTAAGTTTGTGTTATGTTATGGAACTTGTTGGTATATTGGACGGGGTCCCGAAGGGCTAGGGTGAGTTACGGACGCGGTTCGGATCATTTTTTCTCTTGTTGCATTTCTGAAGGAATTTTTGGTGCTGGTGCAGCCACATCTGCTGAATCTTGGTGGCAAAAGCGACTTCGCAGATGGGGGCTGTTCATCGCAAAAGCGAGAAAAGTCTGGGTGAAGAAGGATCACAGAAGTGGAGTTTTGAGCGTATGTGCAAATGCGCAGGAGCGGTAGGCTGGAGCACAGAAGCGAGGTCTTGCGCAGGAGCGGATGACTGCTCGCACCTGCGATGTCGCAGAAGCGGATATTTTGTCTGCTGGTGCGAGGGTCAAATTTTCAGCGGTTTCCACAGAAGCGGATGTATTGTCACAGAAGCGACGCCGCAGAAGCGACTCTTTTGTTCGCAAAAGCAAAAATGGCTGGGCAGAAGCTATAAATTGAGGGTTTTGCTCATTTTAACATATTTTGAGTTGGGGAGCTTGGATTTGGAAGATGTTTAGGCGATTTTCACCATATGGATTGGGGTAAATGTTCTCTACTCGGTTTTAATTATAGTTCATGATTCTATCTTCGTTTTTGGAATTTGATTGATGAATTCAAGAGAGAAATTTGGGGGTTTTGTCAAAAATTTCATAAAGTGAATTTTTGAGTTTTGAACATCAATTCACTAATATAGTTAGACTCGTATTTGAATGGATTGTCGGATTTTGTAAGTTTTGTCGGGTTCCGAGGTGCGGGCCAGAGGTTTGACTTTTTTGTTGATTTTGAGCTTTTGATTAAAGATTCGACCTTTATCGATTGAGTTTGTTTCCTTTGGCATTATTTGATGTTCTTGAGTTGCTTTTGGCTAGTTTCGAGCCGTTCAGAGGTCGATATGCGCGGGGTGGCATATCTAGAGTATTGTTTGGCTTACTTGGTATTGGTTCGACTTGTTCGAGGTAAGTAACACTTCTAAACTTGGTGTTGAGGGTATGAACCCCTGAATATACTTGTTATGTGTTTGGCGTTGAGGTGACGCACATGCAAGGTGACAGGCGTGTGGGCGTACACCGTGTGAATTATGACTCGGTTGATTCTGTGGTACCGTGTAGTTACCTAACATTGTTTCTATCCATAAAATTTCTACGTGCTAGAATAATTGAACTATGATCCAAGGTAGAAACCATGTTTAGGTTATATGCTTATTCTGTTCGGACCACTGAGGTCATTTCTGTTGTTGAGTTATCTGCTTAAATTGCACTTATGTAATCAGTCACATTCATCATTTGCATATCATATCTCAGTGTCTGTTATCATTTGTTGTCACATCATGTTATCAATGTTTGGACATATTGGTATGAGATTTGTGAAATCGAGAGACTAGAGAGGATGATGACTAAGTGTGGCCGAGGGCCTGATTGTAAGTGATATTTATGGGATCGGGCTGCACGCCGCAGTAGGATTTATTGATTCATGCCATGATCGGCTTATATTAGCGCTTAGGCAGGATCCCCCTCTCCGGAGTCTGACATACCAGCAGTGAGCGCATGTACCTATTGAGTGAGAGTGCAGAGTGATTAGGAGGACTGAGTGACTGGGAGGAGTAAGTGACTAGGAGAACTGAGTGACTAGGAGAACTGAGTGATTGAGCGTGCTGAGTGAGGTTGATTTCTTCGAAAGCATGAGCACATAAGTTTATCACTGTGGTGCATTGTACTTGACATGCATACTTGGCACGTAGGCATAGAGATATATTTCCTCATGATGTACGGTATTGTGACATTCATGACTTCACATGCATATTGACATGTAGGCATAGAGATGTACTTTCCTCATGTCGTCTGATAGTGAGTGAAACATCCTATTTGTTGTTGAAAGGTTTTGGGAAAGATCACAGTTTTCTGATATACTCACATTTTGGTGATTTCGGTGAAAGATTTGAGTTTTTACTGTTATACTTGAAAATCATGCCTATTTTCCGTAACTGTGAACGAGCTTAGCATCATATCCTTAAGTTATTTCTTGTACTATTTTTATTATGTTGTTATGAGTTGTTGTTGGTTAATGGTGTTGGACTCTGACCATTGTCCAAGCTCGTCACTGCTTTCAACCTAAGGTTAGGTTTATTATTTATTGAGAACATGGGGTCGGTTGTACTCATACTACACTTCTGCACCTTGCGTGCAGATTTTGGATGCTGATGTTGCCGTGTATGGAGGGAGCTGGCATTGAAAGTGTACCTGCGTTCCGGTCATATCTGCCTCTTGTTCTTGGTAGCTTTAGAATTATAAATCTGTTCATGTATATTTCAAACAGATGATGTATCTATTTTATACCAGTTTTGTAAACTCTAAATCTTAGCAGCTCATGATTTGTACTACCAGTCCTTGGGAGTTTGTATAAAGGTTCAGTTGTATTATCATTACTTCTCTTAGTAAATCTCATTCGAATTAGATTTTGGTAAATTGGCTTACCTAGCGGGTTGGGTTAGGTGCCATCACGACTAGTTGGATTTTGGATTGTGACACTTTCAAAATCCGAGTCCAAATTGACTCTAAAAACTCAATTTCTTATTTTTCAAAAACTTGACAAGGTTTCACAAATTTTCACTTTGATTCACATGATTTTGATGTTAAAATCTAAGATATGTTGATGGAATATGATTAGAAATAGATTATAATCACTTACCCAAAGTTTGTAGGTGAAAATCCCCTCCAAATCACCTCATACCGAGTCTAGGGTTCAAAAATATAAAACTGAGCCTGAAAATCCCATCTCCCAGCCCTTTAACCAGTTGCAGATGTCGCATTTGCGACACAGGTTTCGCATTTGCAAACTCTTGCAATTGCGGACTAGGGCTCGCATTTGCGAATCCTGACATGCTCAGTGTTCATCGCAATTGCGAGAAAAGGCATCACAATTGCAACTGGCCACTATCGCAAAAACAAACTTTTGTTCGCAAATGCGAACAAAGTTAGAATCATGATGAATTTATTTCATACCACCTTTGTAAACACTAAATCTTAGAAGCTCATGATTTGTACTACCAGTCCTTGGAATTTTGTATAAAAGTCCAGTTGTATTATCATTACTTCTCTTAGTAAAAATCATTTGAATTAGATTTTGTAAAATTGGCTTACCTAGCAGGTCGGGTAAGGTGCCATCACGACTAGTTAGATTTTGGATCATGACAAGTTAGTATCAGAGCTCTAGGTTCATAGGTTCTACGAGTCATGAGTAAGTGTCTAGTAGAGTCTTGCGGATTGGTATGATGACGTCCATACCTATCTTCGAGAGGCTGTAGGGCATTTAGGATAAACTTTCCATCTTTTTTTCCTTATCGTGCGGCATTGATTCAGCTTGAAGCATATTTGTTTGAATTCCTTCCACTCACTTATATGTGCATGTGAGCGCTCGGTATCAGATGTACATCGACTGTTTCTAGATTCCATGGATGAGGTACGAGATGTGTTTTCTGTGTTTTGGTGATAGGCCAGTCTGGAGGACTTAACGCCCGGTTTGGACCACAACTTAGGCTTGGTAGTTCAGTTGTGTGAGTGGAATTTATGGCTCGATGAGTGGTTGGATGGCTATATGATGAGTATGATGTGATTGCAGTATGCGTTCAGATGGTTTGGATGTGACGAGAAGAGTTTGCTTGAGATGTGAAAAGGACTATTGGATGCTCGATTTATGTAGACGTATCATACAATCTTGAGTTATGAAGGTTTTTAAGAGATTCTTTCGTGTTATTTCATTTGTGGTATGAAGTAGATTTTCATGTCTTGTTGATGAGTTCAGACTCATGAAGATTAAGTGATTGTGTAGTAGTGTGGCTGTGAAAAGGTATAGAGAGATGTCAGTTTGAGGCTAAGCAGATGGGTTATCACCTGCGGGGTAATCTATGGATGTGTGATCTTTATGGTGTTGTGTGGAGGCTTTCTTTTCTACCAGTGGGTTATATGTGTTGCGATTTGAGTTTGGATTGGTTAAGAAAGTTGACCTGACGGTCACGAGGATGAATGCGAGCTTAGCAGATGATTTGAGGTATAATATGGTTTGTGTTACATGAGCTTATGAAGGATTTAATTGAATTTCAGTGCGGGATTATGGCAGTAATAGAGTATGGTATTTGTGAGTTATCAAATGTTTTGATCTATGGCTTTGAGCCAAGCGGGGGAGTCTGTTATCGACGATTTGATTACATGGTTACATGTTGTATTGGATTCGGTCTGAGGCATAATTGTGGATCGGTTATGACTTGCAGAGGCTGGTTTTGAGGATGACCTAAGCAAGAAAATATCTGGATGCATAGTGTATTACACTTTATGGGTATATGAGAATCATGGAATGATTTGAATTGTTATTCGTGAAGGATATGTATTATGCATGGAATAGGAATTTACTTGGTTGCTTAGAGGTGTGGATTACTTATTTGGGTATTATTGTGCTAATATGGCACATGTCGTTCGGCCGTTTAGGTGGTGCAATTGAGATATGAGAAGAGTGGAAGACTCTCGAGCATGTTCTAATGGATTCAAGATTTATAGGTGGCAATTGAGAATTTTTCGGATTAGTATATGGCTAGAATCTGAGATTTACATTGGATGGTGTCGTGACTCGCGGTATTTCCATATCGTTATGGATTCTACATTTCAGTATCAAGAAGATAAAGGAAATATTTTTAGATTCATATAAGGTCTTTTTAGAGTGGGTGTCTCAATTGTGGTACTTTTAGGGTGCTAAGAGGGAATAGAACAGCTTATGGGCCTTCGGGCGGTGTGATTTTATGCTAGGATCTCTTGTGGAGAGCTTTGGGTAAGTATCGTGTTGTTCTGGCAAGGAGAAGTGTCAACTTGAGGGTAATTCAGAAGAAACTCTGAGAAATAGGACAGCTTGGTAATAGGTTGGATCAGCACGGTAATGGACGTGATCGGTTCTTTGGATCAGCTTGGTGAGTCTCTACAGGTGTTTTGTGAAAATACTCTTGGGTTTGGCGACCTGCGTGGCTTGGTTGAGTTAGAAAGATTCAGTTCTAATGGTTTGGTTATGTGAAAATGGGTTTCGAAGAATTCTTGATGATTTCTACCACGATTTAAGATGGATATTTCCTACTGGAGTGAGTAGCATATTGCGTATTGTGATTATCTCCTAGATGGGATCAAATGGAAGGTTTCTGACTTATCGGGTATGAATTCTGCTGGTGACTCAGAGTTGATTATGAGATTCTCGTGCTTTTCATATGATGGCATGATAGATACGGTGTATTATGTGGGATTGAGATTTGCATGTGCAAGGTCATGGATCTGTTTTGAAGGGAAGGTCAAGAATTCTTAGACAACATGGACGGTTTTAGAGAACTAGATAAATGCTATTACTACTTGGTATTTCCGGAGAAGGGTGCGCATTTCAAAAGGCGCATTGTGTTTTGGCTTACGGATGCTTCATTGGTATTGCGAAACTCGCCTGGTTGGTCGACTGCTGATATTCAGATTGTTATGTGGCATGGAAGAATTATAGAAATATTTCTCGTGGGGATGATTATGTATGAGAGATGTGTTAGTCATTCGAGTGGTGGAGTTGGGATGTACTATGGTGATTCATGTATTCTATGGATTTGGAGATTGGGAGTTCTCAGAAGCAGATTATTTCGGGGTTGTGGACAGTGAAGAGGTGGACAAAGTTAACAAGATGTTAGTACGTGCTATGGTTTGGTCATTGTGGACTTTTGGAGGGCCATTTATCCATTTGGGGATGACCAGAGTTGATTTGGGGCCCATTGGTAGGCCCGAGGGAGATGTGCATTCTACACCGGGTCGAATTTGTTGACTCAGAACTGTTAGTGTTGAGGGGTGAGACATTTGGTTATAGTTGAGCTTGTTTGTATTCTGATATGTTCAATGTGTTACTCTTCTATGCTGCTAGGGGTGGTAATTCGTTGGTTATATGCACACATGGTGCGGTTTTACTTGGGCCTTATAGCGGAATTTGAGCGAGATGGTTATTAGGCTGTTGAATAGTTGATTGTGCCTTGGTTATGGTCTTTCCGGGCCGTGGTATATTGTGTTATTTGCTTCTCTATGGTTATGCTCATGCACTTTTGTACTTGATGTTGAATTGCCTGTGGTTGTTGATTTTGAGCATTGGGGCTCGAGGTATTTCATATGGATCGGTGTTTGGATGGGTCACGTATTGCAACGGGGTTATGATGGGATATGATCCTTTGTGATAGATTCATGTATTTGGGTTCTACTGTGTGTGATGGGTTCGTAGCATTGCGGTTGTGGTGGAACTTGTTGAGCTTGCCGGACAGTTCTCTCACTTGAGTCATTTTTCATGTTTGAGTGTATTTGAGTTGTTGCTTATTGGTGCACAGATTGCATAGTGTGTGACTTTAGGTTGTATTGGTGTGGCATGCCAGTAGAGTAACTTGCATTTGATGAGATGAAGTCTTTGGGCATGAAGTGATTGCTATCAAATTAAATCTGTGTGTCTAGAAAGTAATATCGGAGGTCAGCTTAGAATTTGGGCTATGGTTCTGGTTAGGCGAGAGAGCTCCATGACTTGTTGATCCGATGAGTGGTTATGAGTTCCTGCGTGTTTCTTTCAACATCGATAGTGTATGAAGATTTTGAATGATGTTTTATTTGATATGAGGTTTATTACCGGTATTGGGTTCGCTTTGAGCAGCTACTGTGATTGGAAATTCTTGCTACGAGTATGCGAGTTGTGTGGTATATCATGTGATTACATCATGGGCTATGGTTATGGATTGATATAGATTGTTCAGAATTATACAGTGTGTAGATACGATATTCGGGTCTTGTAAGGAATTCCGAATGTTAGAAATTGGGCTCTAAGGTTTACGGACTAAGGTTGAAGTAATGATCTTCAGTTATGTTGTGTTGTCAGGCTTATATGGAATAGGGTGACGTGCGATCACCCCCGCGTATGTGCATGGTATGGTTACACAGTAATTTGATGGCTTTGGAATGACTCTGGACACGTATGTTTAAGTGGGGGAGAATCTAACGATCCGACCGGTCGTTTGACCATTTGCACTTCACTCAATTGTTGGAGGCCATGAGTAGCTCCGTATGATGTGTTATGATTTGCGTGTGTCGTCATTGTTAGTTTTCAGGTGATTCGGAATTGATTTGGAAGAACGATTCTCAACTAGGAAGCTTTAAGTTGGAAGAGTTGACCAAGTTTGACTTTTGAGTATTTGACCTCGGATCAGAGTTTTGATGGTTCCGTTAGGTCTGGATAGTGATTTCGGACTTGGGCATATGCCCGAATTTGTATTTGGATATTTCTAGAAGGTTTCGGCACTATTTGGCAAAATTGGCAAGTTAAAGGTTTCCAATGTTCATAGGTTTGACCGAGAGTAGACTTTGATGATATCGGGGTTGGATTGTGGTTACAAGAATTCCAATAGCTTCGCTATGTCATTTGGGACTTGTGCGCAGAATTTGAGTTCATTCCGAGTTGATTTGATAAGGTTCGACATGAGTTTTGGAAGTTGAAAGATTCAAAGTTCAGTAAGTTTGATTTGAGGCACGATTCGTGGTTTTGATGTTGTTATGCGTGATTTGAGGTCTCGAGTAAGTTCGTGTTATGTTATGATACTTGTTGGTATATTTAGAAGAGGTCTCGAGGGGCTCGGGTGAGTTACAGATGCAATTCGGGTCATTTTATCTCTTGTTGCATTGTTGAAAGAATTTTTGGTGCTGGTGCAGCCGCATCTGCGGAATCTTGGTCGCAGAAGTGACTTCACAGATGCAGGCTGTTCATCATAGAAGCGGGAAAAGGCTGGGTGAGGAAGGATCGCAGAAGTGGAGTTTTGAGCGCATGAGCGGTAGGCTGGAGCACAGAAGCTAGGTCTTGCGCAGGAGCGGATGATGGCTCGCACTTGCGATGTCGCAGAAGCGGATATTTTATCCACAAGTGTGAGGGTCGAGTTTTCATCTGTTTACACATAAGCGAATGTATTGTCGCAGAAGCGACACCGCAGAAGCGTCTCTTTTGTTCGCAAAAGCGAAAATGGCTGGGTAGAAGCTATAAATCGAGGGTTTTGCTCATTTTAACATATTTTGAGTTGGGGAGCTCGGATTTGGAAAATTATTTAGGCGATATCACCATATGGATTGGGGTAGGTGTTCTCTACTCGGTTTTGATTATATTTCATGAATCTATCTTCATTTTTGGCATTTGATTGATGATTTCAAGAGAGAAATTGGGGGGTTTTGTCTAAAATTTCATAAAGTAAATTTTTGAGCTTTGTTCATCGATTCAGAGTCGGATTTGAGTAAAACTGTATGGTTGGACTCGTAATTGAATGGGTTGTCGCCTTTTGTGAGTTTTTTCGGGTTCAGAGGTGCGGGCCCGTGGTTTGACTTTTTGGTTGACTTTGAGCTTTTGATTAAAGATTCGACCTTTATCGATTGGGTTTGTTTCCTGTGGCATTATTTGATGTTCTTGAGTTGCTTTTGGCTAGTTTCGAGCCGTTCGAAGGTCGATACGCGTGGGGTGGCATTCTAGAGTATTGTCTGGCTTGCTCGGTATTGGGTTCGGCTTGTTCGAGGTAAGTAACACTTCTAAACTTGGTGTTGATGGAATGAACCCCTGAATATATATGTTATGTGTTTGGTGTTGAGGTGACGCATATGCGAGGCGACGGGCGTGTGGGCGTGCACCGTGTGAATTATGACTCGGTTGATTTTGTGGTACTGTGTAGTTTTCTATCCATGAAATTTCTTCGTGCAAGAGTAATTGAGCTGTGATCCAATCTAGAAACCTTGTTTAAGCTATGCTTATTCTGTTCGGACCCACTGAGGTCATTTATGCTATTGAGTTATTTTCTTAAATTGCACTTATGTACTCAGTCACATTCATCATATGCATATCATATCTCAATCTCTATTATTATTTGTTGTCACATTAACTTATCATTGTTTAGACATATTGGCATGAGATTTGTGAGGCCGAGAGACTGGAGAGGATGATGACTGAGTGAGGCCGAGTACCTGATTGTGAGTGATATTTATGAGATCGAGCTGCATGCCGCAGCAAACTTTATTGATTCATGCCATGATTGGCTTATATTAGCGCTTGGGCAGGATCCGTCCCTCAGGAGTTTGACATACCAGCAGTGAGCGCAGGTACCTACTGAGTGCAAGTGTCAAGTACGAGTGCCAAGCGTGAGTGCCGAGTGATTGGAATGACCGAGTGACTTGGAGGACTGAGTGATTGAGCGTAGAGATGCATTTCCTCATGTTGTACGGTATTGTGACATTCATGACTTTACATGCACATTGACATGTAGGCATAGAGATGTACTTTCCTCATGCCATCTGATAATGAAACATCCTATCTATTGTTGAAAGTTTTTGGGAAAGATCATTGTATTCTTATATACTCACATTTTGGTGATTTCGGTGAAAGATTTGGGGTTTTACTGTTATACTTGAAAAGCATACCTATTTTCAATAACTGTGAACGAGTTGAGCATCATATCCTTAAGTTATTTCTTGTACTATTTTTATTATGTTGTTATGAGTTGTTGTTGGTTAATGGTGTTGGACTCTGACCATTGTCCAAGCTCGTCACTGCTTTCAACCTAAGGTTAGGTTTGTTATTTATTGAGAATATGAGGTCGGTTGTACTCATACTACACTTCTGCACCTTGCGTGCAGATTTTGGATGCTGATATTGCTGTGTATGGAGGGAGCTGGAATTGAAGGTGTATCTGCATTCCGGTCATAGCTGCCTCTTGTTCTTGGTAGCTTTAGAATTATAAATCTGTTCATGTATATTTCAAACTGATGATGTATTTATTTTATACCAGCTTTGTAAACTCTAAATCTTAGCAGCTCATGATTTGTACTACCAGTCCTTGGGATTTTGTATAAACGTTCAGTTGTATTATCATTACTTCTCTTAGTAAATCTCATTCGAATTGGATTTTGGTAAATTGGCTTACCTAACGGGTTGGGTAAGGTGCCATCACGACTAGTTGAATTTTGGATTGTGACAGTTTCAAAATCCGATTCCAAATCGACTCTCAAAACTCAATTTCTTATTTTTCAAAAACTTGACAAGGTTTCATAAATTTTCACTTTGATTCACATGATTTTGATGTTAAAATCTAAGATATGTTGATGGAATATAATTAGAAATAGATTATAATCACTTACCCAAAGTTTGTAGGTGAAAATCCCCTCTCCAAATCGCCTCCTAACCGAGTCTAGGGTTCAAAAATATATAACTGAGACTGAAAATCCCATCTCCCAGCCCTTTAACCAGTTGCAAATGTTGCATTTGCAAACCCTTGCAATTGCGGACTAGGACTCGCATTTGCGAACCCTGACAAGCTCAGTGTTCATTGCAATTGCGAGAAAAGGCATCACAATTGCGATTGGCCACTATCGCAAAAACGAACTTTTGTTCGCAAATGCGAACAAAGTTAGAATCATGGTACCTTCGGAAATACGAAGGGAAAGTCGCATTTGCGACATCTGACCCCCTACTATTACCTTTGCAATTGCGAGGATGTTGCTCGCAATTGCGATAATAGAGCACCAACAAACCAACAGTCCAATTTCAGTTCAAAACCATTTCGAAACATGTCCGGAACTCATCCAAACCCTCGGGATTTCAAACCAAATATCTACACAAGTCTAAAATTATCATACGAACTCGCTCGCACGCTCAAAATACAAAAATAACATCTAAAACTACGAATTGAACTCTAAAACGCATGAATTTCAAAGCAAAGTTCAAAATTTTTAATCACAACTAAACGTCTGAATCTTATCAAATCAACTCCAAATGATTTCAAATTTTGCAAACAGGTTCTAAATACCATAACAGACCTATTCCAACCCAAAATCAAATTTCGAGCTCGATAGCTAAAAGTCAGCCTACGGTCAAACCTTTCAACTTCAAATTGCCAAATTTTGGCATATCAACATAAATTAACCTACGGGCTTCCAAAATCAATTTTGGGCATACGCTTAATTCGAAAATCATAATACGAAGCTTTTGGAGCCATAAAAATATAATTCTGGGGTCGTTTTCACAAAAGTCAAAGTTTGTTCAATACTTTCCAATTTAAACTTCTAAGTCAATAATCAAGGGTCCAAATCAACCCGAAAAGCTTTCCACAACTAAACTAACCAACCTCGCAAGTTATAAAACCATAAACACACATGTGTGAAGCATAAAAAAGAGTAAAGGGGCGGAAATTACACAAAACGACTTATTGGGTTGTTACATTTACTCGAGGTCATGTCAGACCGTCCTTCCCTCTCGTTTCTTTACGGGAAATCAGGGGTCAATTTATCCCCGATTTTACCCGTACACAGATTTCAACAATATTTAAAGAGAGAGATTTACCTACACCCTGTACTAATTGCCGGTGGAAGTTTTCTTCAGGAAGGAGATTTACATATAGGTTTTTATCAAATACAAATTAGCAAGATATACAGTTGCATATGTGCTTACTCTAATATAAATATATAAGAAAGTGGGAATAGATTGAATGTAGAAATTAAGGGTGAACATATAAATTTTCTTACATACAAGGAAACATCCAAAGAGGCAAAAATACCTTTTATATCTTGAAAATAATCAATTATAATACAAGAAGAAAAAGGTATAGATTTAAAATATCAATACAGTGGGACTTAATGAAAATTTAGTCTTCACAAGAATATGTGAGAGAGGTTAAGTGACATTGCTTGGTTTAATAAAAATAACAATTATGAATCAATTATTTTTTTGGTATAGTCAGTTGGTGGTTAAATATTTTTCCTATAACTGAATTAGCTCACAAGAGATATCAGATTTGAGTGGGACAAATCTCATTTAAAAGTAAAGTGAAACACCTAAAGATTTATAATTATTTAACTATATGTCAAATATAGAGAAAATGATATAAATAGAATACCATTAAGGGTAGTTTTAAATTTTTTGCTTTTGGATAGGTTTATTTTTAATAAAATTAGCCAGTTGCAATGCTGAGTGGAGTTGTATTCACAAAAATATTTAATGAGGGGGGCTAGACCTTACCTCAGAAAATATAACTTAGTGATTTCATCACCAAAAAATAAAAAGAGATAAGTACAGAGATTTCTCCTTCTGGACATCAAAATATACATCTTAACTAACAAAAATATTAGCTTTGTCATATTTGGTTCTGATGCTGGACATTTACCACTTATCTAAAAGAAAGTAGCCCTTAGCGTTTCTAGGGAGTTGTTGATATGAGTTGATAGTCATATTGTTGCCCGAGGTAGAAACCAACTTCGCAAGACATTATGCAATTTGATTTCTTTCTCTAAAGCAATGATTCACCCTCACATTAGTGTGTTGTATGATGCTCAGCATTCTGCCAATCACTTGCTTGATTTTCAAATTGTCAGTATCCCTATTTATCAACATATTTGTAATTACCATAGAGTCGAGTTCGAGAAAAAAATAGTGTATCCTTGTAGTTTGTACCCTTTTATTCCAAACTTTGTAGCAAGTGCTTCCGCTATATTGTTATTATCGCATTGTACAGTCATCGAGAATTCCATGATTAGATCACCATGCATGGATATCTTTTACGATACCTCCTATTCCAGCTTTGTTGCTTTCTCTGATGTAGCTTCCGTCGGTATTAACTTTGATGCTTCTATGATGTGGTGTCGACCATAGAACTTGTTTCCAACTCTGAATTGGTTTCAATCTTTTAATGGGCCAACTTTGGGCAGGTCATATAATCAATGGGCCAACCTTCAAGGTCAAAAGTTAAAAGTTTTCTCATGGGACAAAATTTGTTAAATTTAAAACTTTGCCGATTGATTAGGTGACCTATCTCAAAGGTCAAAAGTTCAAGACCAACTTCTTTCAAGATTATTTATGTCATTGACCCTTAATAATATGCAATTGTGCAACCACAATAAATTGTAGAGGAATTTTCATAAAGCACTATAGTTTAGAGCCTAGTAGCTACAGTTTACCTAATTACTATTCGTAGCTACTATTCAATTGTTACTAGCTTGTATTACTTGTATTCAAACGCGTAATGACTACAGCCGCGTAAGAAATACAACATGTATCAACTTTAACCAACGCGAAATACAAGGGTATATACAAAGGATACAACATGTATCGACTGTTTATATGGGTGTATACAAACGATACAACCTGTATCGACTATATTCGTTTGAATAAACTAAGGTGAAATACAGAAAAATAAAATGCTCTTGTTGAAAATCGAACTCAAGACCTCCACTAACTAAGTGCGCCCTCAAACCAACTGAGCTACAAGAGCTTGGTGCTCTCTTATTTCAGTTCAAAATAATTAATATCTTATTTCAGAGATTTGCTATAAAATTCAAATATAGCTACGAACGGTAAATTTGCTGAAAGTATAGTTATGAATGATAAATACAGTGTAAATGTTTGTTGTGTCGCGTAATATTTTCTAAATTGTACACACATTATGTGAAATTTCTAGTTTGGGCTCATTCCTTGCAGGCTCACAATATAGGACCAAAACAATCTTCAATATTCTATCGGAGCTACTATTCTTTTCTCTTGAGATTTTTACTTAGCTATACTAGTTTTGAAACTTATTTACCCTCACTATTGAGATTTTAACTTTATTACAAGTTAATATACAAATTATTAATTCTATACAAATTAATATTAATTAAGTATTCCTTGATTGTTGCCTTTTAGTTTGGTAACCGAATCCCACATATTCGGTGGTCTCCCTTCCCTCTTCATGTCTCTCTCTCTATCTCTATCTCTCTCATTCTTTTACCCTATTTTTCTTCTTTAGATAATCTATGCTTCTCTTCTCTTTTCTCATCTCCTTTTTCTTTAATGAATTTGACGTCATTGCCTGTCACCAATGAATCAGTCCTTGTCCACTACCTCCCGAGACATTGACAACCATAAAAAAAAGTTTAGAAGCTTTGATTTTGAATTTGATTTTTTTAAAATTATTATTTATTTAGATTGGTTATTGTTGAAAACGACCAGAAATATCCTTTGGAGTTTATAATGTAATTTTTAGGGCATTTGGTGAAGATTAAATTGATTTTAGATGAATTTTCAGATTATATTCGAAGAAGAAAATGATGTATTAAAGTTGTACAAATTTTGGAGAAAAATTGTATTTAGTTGTAACTGTATTTTTATATGAATATTAAATAAAAGTTTCAAATAAGTTGTATATTATATGAATCATTATGTGAAATTTTAGTTTTTGGTTACACAGTAGAAAATAATTTTGAGTAAGGGAGGGGGTGGCGGGAGGGGGAGGGAAATGGGTGGGCGGTAGTGGGGGTTGCAGGGGTGAGGGGTGGGTTGGGTTGGGTGGGTGGGGTAGGGGTGGAGGGTGGGGATGGGGAATAAAGTGGGAAAGGTTGAGAAAGAATTTTGAAAATGCTTTTTCTCTTTTTGGTGGAGAAGCCGTAAAATATTTTTTAAAATATTTAAGCCACCAAAAAGCAAAAAACAAAATAAGAAACTATTTATAGAAAATAATTTTCTCCGTACCAAACACTTAAAATGAAATAGTCACGTGTTAATATGTCTCTGCAATTTAAAATATTTACTTCATATGCAGAAAAGAATTTTAAATAATTAACCGAAGAATATATTTAGGGAAAAGAAAAATTAATATTTTTTTCAATGGGTATGGTTGAAATTCATTGAGAACAAGTAGATGAGGCAATATTTAAATTTTGAGGAAGATTTGAGGGGATTTGGAATCAAAATTTGTAGTTAAATTCGAGTTTAAAAAGTTCCTCTATGACACATGTATCACGCATAAATCTCAGACACAGACTTACATAAATATACAAGAGATACACATATGATACATAAGTGATACACAAATACGGAAGATACACGGTGTGATACATATCTGATCTTCTTCTATGTTCGTCTTTTATTTCGAATTTGGCTCAAATTTGAATTCAAACCACCTCAAATATCCACAATTCGTCTCAAATTGAGTTTCAAACTCCTTGAGATGTATCTAATCTATTCCAACAACACCCACTTTCAATTTCAAAAAACCAAAATTTCAAACTCAAGCTTAACCGAGCTTCAGTGAATTTCAATAGAGTGTTAGCTCACCTTCTTCCCTTTTCAAATTATTTTACTAGATTACTGTATCAACATACTTGCATTTGTGATTTTCATTTATATATCTCTTTTCTAATTTTTTTGTACTTGAATTTATGTCATTAGCTTGCAGATTGAAATGCTATTAGCTATATTTGAATTAAGGCTCTCTTCATGCACGAGCAAATTGAAATAACCTACAAGTTGTAATATATCAGTAAAGAGCATCCTAGAGTAATAAAAAGGAGAGTGAAGAGAAACTGGCATTAATTGAAATTGTTTTGGATTAAAATGACATTTGTGCCTTTTTGAGTAGATATTCGGGGTATTATCACTTTTAGCCCGCAACCGAAACTATTTATATTCGTTAGCCAAAAAAATGTATAAACATACGTCGAGATTTATATTGGTTATTATTTGGTTATTACTTGGTAATATTTATATTGTACAAAATTTTTAAAAAATAGTGCATTTTTTTGCTATTATTTTGAGAGCGGCTATACATTGTCATTTTTACTAGATATTTTGTTTTGGCTAGTTTTGGTTGAAATTGTCAATTTAGGTAGTTTTTCCCAGTATTGACCAAGTAATATATATGGATACGACAGAAAATGATACGTGAGTTAAAAGAGAGAACATAGCTAGAAATTTTTGCCTTCTTTGAGAATTAAGTGGTAGCTTATTTAAAAATCGTAGTCATACATTTTATCAATGTAAAGATTCGAATATCACCGAATTTTCCAATGTCCCTCGACCTGGAAAAGGGCAAAAAGTAACAGCCAAAAGAAAAGGCCAACTTTTACATCCACATCGTTCAATTCACAAACTTTTGAAGCAATTGAATGGGTTAGAACATTAAGCAACAATTGCCCAACAACAAAGAGTTTACCCAAAAGGGAAAGTTCATGAAAAGCAAATATTACATGCCATGCTAAAGCCATTCCTTTCTTTGCTTGTATTGCTTCTCTTAATTAGCTAGCAACTAATTAGCTTTTGAATTACAACTACTAATAAAAACTCAACTGTTCCAACTCTATCATCATCTGTTTTTAGATATTAACATCTGTTCAATATCGATTTTTCCTCAAGTTATATGTCATGCCGATTTATTCTTCTGATTCTGATGATCCCCAGCCTTCAACTTCAGCACCTCCCAAAAGATTATTTGCTCGTCAAAGACCCATTCATGCAATTCTTGGAGGAGGAAAAGGTGGCCCTTTTTAAATTTTTGGGTGTGTTTGATACAAAAGACTGAAAAAGGTTTAATGTGGAGTTCATTTTCTTGTGTTTAGTAACCAGAAAATATTTTCTAAGGGAAATATTCTTTATGTAAAGGAGAAAAAAAGACTTCACTTATGCGCGGTTTTCTTATAACTATCTTGAATTTTCAAAATATTTAGACATAATTATTAATCTTTAACTAGTACTCAAAAATAGTTCATCAAAACAATCTTTAATTTACTATTATTATTATTGATTGTTTATTTAAATTATTTTTTAATAGTTTTCACTCACCAATCAATCGTCGAAAACTATTTTTCAGGACGGAAACGTTTTTTCCTAAAATGACATTGTTTCTTATTGCATTTCTAATATAAAGCCTTTCAGCCATGTCCTTTCTCTTTGTTTTTGTTTTTTTTTAAAAGGGCCTTTCTCTTTGTTAGGTTCACAAGAGACTTACAAAAAGTTTCAACTAAGGGCCCGTTTGGGCATAGAAATGTTTTCACTTTTGTTTAGAAGATTTTTACTTTTTTTCGGAACCATCATTTTGCCCATGAAAATTTCAAATTTCACTTGATGTTGGATTTCGAAAATTTTCGAAAATTTTAAAAGATTCAAAAAAGTATTTTTTAAAATTTTCACTTCAAATCATTTACAAAAATTCAAAAAACAGTTTCAAATTATATTCATGTCCAAACATAATCTAATTTTTAAATTCCATTTTCACTTAAAGTTTTTTTTTCTTCAGAATTTCATAATTCTTATGTCCAAACGCCCACTAAATTGACTTCTATTTCCCCTTTTAATATCTCGACAGTTGCGGATATTCTACTATGGAGGGACAAGACAATATCAGCTGCAATTCTAGTTGGATTCACAATAATTTGGTTCCTTTTTGAAGTTGTGGAGTACAACTTTGTTTCCCTTTTGTGTCACATTTCCATGATCTTGATGTTGATTCTATTCATTTGGTCTACTGGGGCTGGACTTGTTGATTGGTAATTACTAATTTTCAAGCAATGGCTTCACAACAAGTTAATTAATTGCTCCTGTTTTGAGTTAATTTCTTTATATGCTGATAATTATATGTTCCTTTGTTTTGATTCTTCAGGGCTCCTCCTGATTTACGTGCAATTATGATATCAGATTCAACGTATAGTTGGTTATGCAGAAAATTCAACTCCATTTTATCGAAGTTCTATGAGATTTCATCTGGAAAAGAATTTAGAACCTTTTTTCTGGTAGATAAGACATTCTACAGTATTGCAATTTTATTCTCTTTTTGCAGTTTTTAAAAACTTATTTGGTATTTTTTGGCTCAGGCAATCACTTTCCTTTGGGTGTTGTCAGTTATTGGAAATTATTTCAGCTCTCTGAATCTGTTGTATCTTGGTAAGGTTTTGGAATTTTCTACCTTCATTAGTTACTGGCTTTTCATATATGTATAAGCAATTTATCAATTGGAGCACTGAAAATTAGGAATGGAGCATTAATTTGGGAATGTGTAAGTTCCAAACGGAAAAGTTGCTTTATAAATTTTGCCCCCCCCCCCCCCCCCCCACCCCAATTAAATTTTCATGATTTATACTTCATTCATCAAGTGACTCATCTCTTCAGGGGTCATTTGGTATGGTGTAATTTGTACTGGGTTAATACATTATTTGATCATGATTTTAAATGTAAAAATAACTAATCCGTGCATTATTTTATATATCAATTGGCGTATTATTTTATCCCATCACCGACGTGAAATAACTAATCCATGTATAAGCTATACATGGGTAAAATACCAAAAGGATAAAATTATCTTTTGTTCCCAAGAAGCCTATGAAGACCAAATATCCTGGGTATAATTGTAAATTTATTGTTTTTTTAGTTTTAAAAGTAAATAAAAAATTTAGATGGTACTTTGTGTGCTCAACTTTAGTACAATAAACCAAACACCCCGAAAAATAATTCATGTAATATTAGTCCACGTATTATTAATTCAATGCACTACTTAATATCTGTATTATTAATCCATGTATAACTTGTGTTCGAATCAGACTCCTCCTTACTGTTTTAGTATTTTTCCTTTTTATACCAAGGGAATTGTGATTTTAATCAAGAGTGTGTGTTGATGAATGGGTTATTAGGGTTTCTGTGCCTGGCAACACTACCAGCTATGTACGAGAAGTATCAAGACGAGGTGGATTATCTAGCAAGCAAAGGGAACCAAGATATGAAGAAATTGTACAAGAAATTTGATACCAAAGTTCTTAACAAGATACCAAGGGGACCCGTGAAGGAAAGAAAGAGATTTTGAGTCAAATGTTTACACAGTTTAATTATTAATGGCTATGAGCTGTAACTATTATTATAAATCCATACTATATTAAAAATGGGAAGTCCTTAAGTCAAAGTTAAATTATCAAAATATCCCTATATTAACTTAAATACTCTATTTAATAAAATAAAATAAAAATCCGACAAACAACTGCCAATTATCAGTAGTCACGGAATTGTTGCGTTTGACGAAATGTTGCAAACTTGCAATGGTTTAGTAACTAAACTTTAGTTTCATTCGGTAAAAAAAAATTGCCCATGCGGTTACTATTTCTCATCACTCTTGATCTTCTATGTTCAGATTCGTTCTTTACCACTCCTGCACATTTAAATTTCCTTTCTTTTCTTGTTTGTGCTTTGAATGATTTCGTAGTTCAAGTTCCAACAAGACTTATAATCCTATACGGCCATCCATTCACTACTAGAAATTCGCTAAAAACCGAATAAAAAAATCGATCAAAGTTGGTCGGTTATGGTCAATTACCGACCAAAACGCGACCATTAGGGTGTGAACGGTGTTTTGATGGTCGGAATGGCTTACCGACTAAAGTTGATCGAAAATTACCGACCAACATTGGTCGGTAGCTTAAAACGACCATCTGACAAGTTTAAGTACTTACCGACCAACTTTGGTCGGAAACATATTTTATTAATTTAATTTTACCAACCAAAGTTGGTCGGTTTAACTAAATTATATTTTTTTATTAATTATTAAAATTTTAAAAACCCGACCAACTTTGGTCGGTAATTCAAAATATATATTTTTTTCAAATAATTAAAATTAAACATTACCGACCAACTATGGTCGGTAACCTCAATAGTGCAGGCAAAATACCAACCAAAGTTGGTCGGTAATGTTGAATTCTGGGAATTCAATGTTCATTAACCGGCCAACTTTGGTCGGTATTTTGGAATAATTTTTTTTTTAAAATTAAAAACCGACCAACTTTGGTCGGTTTTTTTGGGTTTAATTTTGGCATAAATTGCCTGTTTTGACAGCTACACCACCTGCCAGCATACCAATATACCTAATAACAACAACAATAACAACAACAACACAACAACAACAACAACAACAACACAACAACAACCAAAACATTCAATAAATACTTTAAAACTAACAAATTAAAGTTCCATCCAAGTTTAAACTAATTATAACTAGTTCAAAACTGGTTCTATTTGTCTAGTTCAAAGTATATAAAAGTCAAGGGGTATTTTCTACAACATCATCATCACCGTTTGATGAACTTTCATTTATAAGACGGTATAGAGAACGGTCTTGTGGAGGACGGGAAGAACGATCACGGGGAGGACGAGAGGAACGATCACGAGCAGGACGGGAGGAACGATCACGTGGAGGTTGACCCTCTGAAGATGACTCACGAGATCGGGGAAACGGAAAAGCTCCACTAGATAGGAGAGTTCTGATCTAAGCTTGCATGCCAAGGAATTGAGCATCTCTATGCCTTTCTCTTTCCTTGGCCGCTTCTAGCTCGGATGTGAGCTTTGTCACTGTCTCCCGTATAGCAGAGAGGCTCTCCCTATTAAGTTGCTCGCCTTGTGAGGAAGTCCCTATTCCTCGCATTTCACACTTATAGCGATGAAAGTTTTTAGTAGGAAGCCCGTATACCTTTCTCCATTTTGGACCGCCAACAGACTCCAACCATATTATTTCAGCATCCTCGTCCGAAGGTTGGGTTGGCTCACCCGATTCACCAGCTGGATGACTACGGATGAATTCCTCAACGTTACTTTGGTAGCGACCCTATATTATTTTAAATTAAATCAGTATTACAAAATTTTTATAAAAGTAAATTATAATGCTTAAAGAAAATTGAATGCTTACATATGCAGTCGAGGCCCGGTCCTCGACCCACCTATCTTGATCCCCCTCTTTCTTCTTCTTCACAATATGTGTCTCCTTGAATAGCTCATCATGACTCATTGGACGCCCATACTTCTTTTCCTGAAAATAAATTAATTTAGTTAATAAACAGAATAGATATACTTAGAAAAGTAAAATAATTTAAGCAATTACGTACCAATCTTCTTTTTATTGTCCCTAGGTTGATCGCACCTCCAGTGTGCAAGGAGCCTCCCTTCTCGGATGCGCTAGCTTTCTTTCCTTTTTCTCTCCTCTCTAAGAACTTCTCGGTAAGCCATTGCCTTTGTAAATCATTCAACAAATTCTCAAGTAACTAGCCAGGCCTCTTGTTCTTTTTTCTAGCATCCGAGAAAGCATTTACCAATCTCTTGCGAGCTTTATGATAAACATTTGCAGCCACTTTCGCGCTATAGCGGTCTTCCCATACACACTTGCTATGTATTTCAAAAGTTAAATATTATATGGAAACATCATAAATATAAATTATTAAACTGTTTAAAAGAACATTTATACCTTAAATTGATTGAAAATTTGCTCATTCAGCGAGAATGAGCAATCAGTCCAAGTCACATAAGGGCCATCATAAAGCTTTCTGATAGCATTGGTGATTATCTTCGTAGTCTTATTACCCGACATGAACCTATAATTAAACAATAAAAATACATTAATTTCTTAATAAAAATGTTACAAATCAATAGACGCAAAAATAATGAATAACACTTACCCATCACCCTCAAGGACTATGATGATCCTGCCATATCGATCATAATGCACTACCTCGTCATCACCATCCAAAGCATGTGTATCAGAGGCATGTGAAGACGGTGTAGGCAGGTTAGAGCTACTGCCTTGCAGGCGAAGGCCTACAATAGATGGAGTCGATGTGGAAGATGGTTACGATCCCTGCGACTACGACATAGCTGGATGCGACCCAAGTGGATGTGATACTGATGGCTGTGACCCGAGTGGCTGTGACATGGATGGATTCGATCCATGTGGCTGTGATATGTAGGGATGTGATCCATGCGGATGTGATGTAGATCGCTGCGATGCAGATGGCTGTGAGGCAGTTGGACTGTATGTTGGACGTATAGTTCTATGGCTGTAACGACCCGACCGGTCGTTTTGAATATTATAACCCCGTTCCCCTATTTACTTCTCAATTTATGTCTTGTAATTGATTTATGACTTATCGGGTTAGTTGGTTCGGGTCCGGAAAGAACTCGAAGTGAAATGAGACACTTAGTCTCATAATTGAAAAATTAAGTTAGACTAGTGGACCGGATATGGGCCTATGTGTAAACGACCTCAGATTCGAATTCTGATAATTCCAATATCTCCTTATGGTGATTTTGGGCTTAAGAGAGTGTCCGGAATATTATTTGGAGGTCCGTAGAGGAATTAGGCTTGAAATGCCGAAAGTTTAATTTTTGAGAAGTTTGACCGGGGGGGTTGACTTTTTTATATCGGGGTCGGAATCCGCTTCTTGAAATTGGAATACCTTTGTTATGTTATTTATGACTTGTGTGCAAAATATGAGGTCAATCGGACGTGATTTTATAGGTTCCGAATTCGTTTGTAGAAAGTAGAAATTTCAAATGTTCATTAGGCTTTAATTGGGGTGTAATTCATGATTTTAGCATTGTTTGAGGTGATTTGAGGGTTCTACTAAGTTCGTATGATGTTTTAGGACTTGTTAGTATATTTGGTTGAGGTCCCGAGGGGTTCGGGTGAGTTTCGGATGGTTACCATGTTGGATTTTGGATTTGAAACTCTGCTGGAATTATTCTGATGCACTATCTGGTTTCCTTCATCGCGTTCACGAGTGGAGCCTCGTGTTCGCGAAGAGGAACTGAGAGGCTGGCAATATTTTCTCTTCGCGTTCGCGAAGAGAAGAACGCGTTCACGAAGGGTGGACTGGGTGTGCATCACGAACGCGAGAGGTGTTACGCGTTCGCGAAGAAGAGAGGACGCAGCTGAGGATCCGAGGCAATTGGTCTACGCGTTCGCGTAAGGGGTGTCGCGTTCGCGTAGTGAGGGAGAACGAAGCATCGCGTTCGCGATGGGTTGAACGCGTTCACGTAGAAGGCATTGAGGCAGAGGCATTTTGTGCTTCGCGAACGCGAGGGTGATGTCGCGTTCGCAAAGGAGGAATTTGGACGGGAGCTATTTTGTGCTTCGCGAACGCGAGGCACTGACCGCGTTCGCGAAGAAGAAAAGCCTGGGCAGTGAGTTTAAGTTCGGATTTTCAGTTTTTGACGATTTAGAGCTCGGATTTTAGGCGATTTTGGGTGATTTTCAGAGAAAACAACGGGGTAAGTGTTCTTAACTTAATATTGGTTAAATTACCCGAATCCATGGTTATTTTTATCATTTAATTGGTGAATGGAGTTGGGAAAATTTGAAAACCCTCTTGGTTTAAATTGAAGATTTGAGGGTCGAGTTGGGGTCGGATTTTGGTAAAATTGGTATGGTTAGACTCGTGGTTGAATAGGCTTCCGAGTTTTGTAACTTTTGTCGAGTTCCGAGACGTGGGCCCCATGGACGATTTTTGAGATAATTTTTGATTTTTTGTGAGAAATCATTATTTTCTTATGGAATTAATTTCAATGAATTTTATTGACTGAAACAAACTATTTATGACCAGATTCGAGGCGTTTGGAGACCAATTCACGAGGAAAGGGCATTGCAGAATAAGAATTTCACGGCTTGAAGTAAGTAACAGTTTTAAATCTGGTCCTGAGGGTATTAAACCCCAGATTTTGGTATCATGTGATTTATTTTGGAGGTGACGCACATGCTAGTTGACGGGCGTGTGGGCGTGCACCGAGGGGATTGTGACTTGGTCCGTCCCGGGAAACTGTAAAGTTGAATAATTTGTTGTTAGCTATATGCTCTCTATGTGTTGACAAAATTTGACTGTAAATCATGTTAGAAATCATGCTTAGGCTATGTGATAGTACTGTTGGGACCCACAGAGGTCGCGTACTTGTTGAATTGCCTGCTAAATGCTATATGTACTCAGTCTCAGTTTTTACTTGCACATTTTATCTCAGTCTCTGTTATTATTATTGATACATCATATCATTATTGTTTGGGATGATTTCATGATTATTGAGAGCCTGAGAGACTGGAGAGATTCATGACTAAGTGAGGCCGAGGGCCTGATTGTGAGATATTTATACTATAGCACGTGAGTTGGCCGTGCAAATCCTTATATTATACTATAGCACGTGAGTTGGCAGTGCGGATCCTTATATTATACTATAGCACGTGAGTTGGCCGTGCGGATCCAGATATTTATATTATGGCACGTGAGTTGGCCGTGCGGATCCAGATATTTATATTTTGGCACATGAGTTGTCCGTGCAGCACATGAATTGTCCATGCAGATTATAGCGCTTGGGCTGTAGGAGCCCCTCCGGAGTCTGTACACCCCCAGTGAGCGGGGGTACCCATTGAGTGAGTGATGAGGGTTGGGAGCCCAGTGAGTGATGAGGGTTGGGAGCCCAGAGAGTGATGAGGGCTAGGAGCCCAGTGTGTGATTGTTGTCTTGAGAGGTTATACTTGATTTCCATTTGTTGTTGCACTTAGTTGCTATTTGTCATTGTTGTGAAATTTCTAAAAGATTGTTGATATACGGATTATATGAACAGGAACTGTATAAAAATTTATTTGACATTAAACTGCTAGATTTGATAGCATGTCTATTCTTTGTTGGGATTACTGGAAATGAACCATAACTGTGTAGCTCGTTACTAACTTCAGTTCCTTATTTTGAGGTAGATGCCGTGTTCCGCAGACCTTGTCTCTCCTTCTCTATCTCTTTGTTCACTGTATTTGGTCTCAGACTATTATGGACTATAGTTTCCAAACTTGTATTCATATTAGATGCTCATGTACTCAGTGACACCAGGTTTTGGGGAGTGTTTGTATTGTATTTAAATATTATATTTTCAACCTTAAAGAGAAGTTTGGGTTTATTGAGATTATTGGCTTGCCTAGTATCGAGATAGGCACCATCACGACAGGTTGGGATTTTGGGTCGTGACAAGTTGGTATCAGAGCCTAGGTTACATAGGTCTCACGAGTCATGAGCAGGTTTAGTAGAGTCTTGAGGATCGGTATAGAGACGTTTGTACTTATCTTCGAGAGGCTGCAGAACCCTTCGAAAAATTTCACTTTCTTGTATTCTGTCGTGCTAATTTGTTGATTCTGGAAACTAAATTTCTTCTATTCTGTTCTCTCATAGATTATAAGGACACGTACCACCGGATCAGACGGTCAGCCACCAGTGCCACCAGTTAGGGCTGCGAGAGGCTGGGGCTGTGGTCGAGGTCGAGGCCGAGGTAGAGGTCGAGGTGTAGTTCGTACCACAGTTGGAATAGCACCTGTAGTACCACCAGTTGTTCCAGCACAGGAGCATATTCCAGATATAGTTGAGCCAACAGGATCAGCTCAGGCACCAGCTGTGCCCATTGAGATTGCAGGCATTCAGGAGACTTTGACCCAGATATTGGCAGCCTGCACTGGCCTTGCTCAGGTGGTTTCGGCTCAGGCTGCACCTGCCACTTCTCAGGCTGGAGGGGGGGGGGGTACTCATACCCCTGTTGCCCGTACTCCAAACCAGGTAGTACAGGGACTTCAGATACTGGGGGCACTACCAGCCCAGCAGTTTGCAGCTGCTCAGGCCCCGGTAGTTCCTGTTATGGAAGATGATGAGCAGAGGAGACTTGAGAGATTTGAGAGGCTTCGACCTCCATCATTTAGCGGTACTGAGTCAGAGGATGCTCAGGATTTTCTGGATAGGTGTCAACGGATGCTTCAAACAACGGGTATTCTAGAGGCAAGTGGGGTCTCATTCACTACTTTTCAATTTTCTGGGTCTGCACTCAGATGGTAGGAGACTTACGAGAGACGTAGGCCTGTAGGTGCAGCAACCCTTACTTGGCATCAGTTCTCTGTGGTCTTTTTGGAGAAGTTCGTACCTCAGTCCCGTAGAGAAGAGCTGCGCAGACAGTTTGAGCAGCTTCGCCAAGGTGATATGTCCTTGATGCGGTACGAGATGAGATTTTCTGAGTTGGCTCGTCACGCAGTCTGGTTGGTTCCCACTGATAGGGAGAGGATTAGGAGGTTCAGTGATGGCCTCACATATCAGCTATGGTTACTTATGACTAGGGAGAGAGTATCTGTGCTACGTTTGAGGAGGTAGTGGACATTGCTCGGCAGATAGAGATGGTTCGTATCCAGGAATGTGGAGAGAGAGAGGCTAAGAGACCTCGTGGTCCGGGTGATTACAGTGGTGTTCCTTCAGGTGGTCAGTTTTACCGTGGTAGGGGCCGTTCTTATAGACACGCTCAGACGGGTCGTCCAGCTCATCGTGGTGCATCAGCTAGCCATGGTTCTTACAGTGCTCACTCAGGCCAGTCTTCATTCAGTGCACTACCAGCACAGAGTTCTCATCATGCCTCGTCCGCACAGGCTTCTGCAGGTCATCCCTCGGGTTATCAGGAGTAGTAGTTCCATCAGAGGAAGGGTTGTTTCGAGTGCGGAGAATTTGGTCATTTTAAGAGAGAATGTCCTAGGCTGTTGAGTGGGGTTTCACAGCAGAGTTCTCGACCGATGGCACCAGCACCAGCAGTTACACCACCCGCCCTACCATCTAGGGGTAGGGGTTAGGCAGCTAGGGGTCGCCCAAGAGGGGGAGGACGATCAGGAGGCGGGCAGGCTCGATTTTATGCTTTTCCTGCCAGGCCAGATGCTGTTGCCTCAGACACAGTGATCACAAGTATTGTTTCAATGTGCCACAGGGAGGCTTCTATATTATTTGATCCCGGTTCCACTTATTCATATATATCATCATATTTTGCTTATTATCTGGATATGCCCTGTGAGTCCTTAGTTTCAACGGTTTGTGTATCTACACTGGTGGGCAATATTATTACTGTGGATCGTGTGTATCGATCGTGTGTGATAACTATTGGGGAACTGGAGACTAGAGTTGATCTCTTATTACTTGGTATGGTTGATTTCGATGTAATCCTGGGTATGGATTGGTTGTCTCCATGTCATGCTATTCTGGACTGTCACGCAAAAATTGTGACATTGACGATGCCGGGGTTTCCAAAGGTTGAATGGAGGGGTTCTCTAAATCTTGTTCCTAGCAGGGTAATTTCTTATTTGAAGGCCCAACGTATGGTTGGGAAGGGATGCTTGTCATATTTGGCCTTTGTGAGAGATATTGATGCAAATACTCCTATTATTGATTCAGTACCGGTCGTGCGAGACTTTTCGGATGTATTTCCTGCAGACCTACCGGGTATGCCACCCGACAGGGATATTGATTTCGGTATTGACTTGGTGCAGGCCATTCAGCCCATTTCTATTCCTCCGTATCATATGGCACCAGCTGAGTTAAAAGAATTGAAAGAGCAACTTCAAGAACTCCTTGAAAAGGGATTTATTAGGCCTAGTGTGTCACCTTGGGGTGCACCGGTTCTGTTTGTGAAAAATAAAGATGGTACTATGCAGATGTGCATTGATTATAGGCAGTTGAACAAAGTTACAATCTAGAATAAATATCCATTGCTGCGTATTGATGATTTATTTGACCAACTTCAGGGAGCGAGGGTGTTCTCCAAAATTGATTTGAGGTCTGGGTATCACCAATTAAAAATTCAGAATTCGGATATTCTAAAGACGGTATTCAGGACTCGTTATGGCCACTATGAATTTCTTGTGATGTCTTTTGGGCTAACCAATTCTCCAACAACATTTATGCATTTGATGAATAGTGTATTTCAGCCATATCTCGATTTATTTGTCTTGGTATTCATTGATGTTATTCTGGTGTACTCACGTAGCCAGGAAGAGCATGCACAACACTTGGGTATTGTATTACAGAGGCTGAGAGAGGAGAAACATTATGCCAAATTCTCTAAGTGTGAGTTCTGGCTTAGTTCGGTGGAATTCTTGGGACATATAGTGTCCAGTGAAGGTATTAAGGTGGATCCGAAGAAAATAGAGGCAGTTCAGAATTGGCCCAAACCATCCTCAGTTTCTGAGATTCGGAGTTTTCTCGGCTTGGCCGGTTATTATCATCGTTTCGTGAAGGGTTTCTCGTCTATTGCATCGCCTATGACTAAATTAACCCAGAAAGGTGCTCCGTTCAGGTGGTCGGATGAATGTGAAAAGAGCTTTCAGAAGCTCAAGACAGCTTTGACTACAACTCCTGTATTGGTGTTGCCTACAGGTTCAGAGTCTTATACTGTACATTGTGACGTGTCGCGGATTTGTCTCGGCGCAGTACTTATGCAAGATGGTAAGGTGATTGCCTATGCATCCAGATAATTAAAGGTACATGAGAAGAATTATCGAGTCCACGATCTTGAGTTAACAACTATTGTTCATGCCTTGAAACTTTGGCGGCATTACTTGTACGATGTCCAGTGTGAGGTATATACCGATCATCGGAGTCTACAATATTTGTTTAAATAGAGGGATCTTACTTGCAGCAGTGAAGGTGGTTGGAGTTGCTTAAGGATTATGATATCACCATTCTCTATCATTCCGGAAAGGTCAATGTGGTGGACGATGCCTTGAGTCGTAAGGTAGAGAGTTTGGGCAGCTTAACATACTTACCGGAAGAAGAGAGGCCTTTAGCCTTGGAGGTTCAGGCCTTGGCTAATCAGTTTGTTAGATTGGATGTTTTCGAGCCGAATCGAGTTTTGGCCTGTGTGGTTTCTCGGTCTTATTTATATGATCGCATCAGAGAACGCCAGTATGATGGCCCACATCTGCTTGTCCTTAAGGACACTGTTCAGCACAGGGCAGGCTATATGTACCTAATTTATTCACTTTCTTGTATTCTATCGTGCAGAATTGATTCAGCTTGAAACATAATTCTTTGAATTTCTTCCACGCATTTCGTATGCGCATATGAGCACTCGGTATCAGCTGTGCATCTCCGGCTTGGGATTCTATGAATGAGGTTCAAGATGTGTATTCTGTGTTTTGGTGATGGGCCAGTCTGGAAGACTTGAGGCCAGGTTTAGACCGCAACTTAGGCTCGGTAGCTTCGGTTTTAATCTGTACATTTGGACTCATATGTCCGGTAATGTCCCTACTAGTGGAATTTGTGGCTCGATGAGTGGTGGAATGGCTTTGTGATGAGTATGATGTAACTGCGGGATGTGTTAAGATGATTTGAATGTTCTTTTATTCCAGCTCAGTATCTGTATATTTGTTTTATGATTTTGAGAATGTGAACTGGTTGCTATGATGATTATGCGTTGTTATCGTACAATATTGGTGTAATGGTAAGGTGCTCGTTATGTGTTGAGGCGGTGAATGGCTCGAAGAGAGGATTTCTTAGTACATGATTAAGGGGTTCAACAATTAATTCCAGCGGAGGAAAGGCAGTCGGACTATAGATATCCAAGTTTGGTTGTTAAAGTAACAAGACTTGGTATTTGCGAGCATGGTCAAATTTTCATTGTGATGCTGTGTCGCCGTCCTTATTTGAACGCAGTATGGTCTGTCGGTGTTACAGTTTTCTTGGATTTCACCTTCGGGGCAGGGTGTTATGAAATGGTGCATGAGGAGTGGTTGCCAGAGATAGTTGTGTGCAGCGGTTCAGAATCGAATGGGTATTTCTATTGTTGATGGCTCGAGAAAGATGATCTTCGAAGAGTCTTAGGGCCGGTAACAATTTATTGGTTCATGTGCTACAGAGATGCATTTTGATTTGATGTAACAGTTGGGCAGCAAATTATGAGGGAAGACATGACGGGAACTATTTCACGGTGGTTGAAGTACTAGCAGGTCATGTAGGAGAAGTAGAGGTTGAGAAGTTTCTTAAAGGAGATGGTTTAACCAAAGTAAGAGTGGCGGATCACCATATGGATTCTTCGGTAGGGTAGTCGCGCGCCTTGAGAAAGTGTAGAACGGTTTGGAATCGTGATAGAATGTGATTTGGCCTATAGACTTTATTTGGAGTGATGGTTACTATACGAAGAAAGATTGAATATGGCAGAAAGGAGTTTGTTTGAAATGAAGAGGGATGTGGAGATCTGATTATTGTTTCAGGTGCAATATGACTTGAGTTTGGAAGGTATTGTTGAACTTTCAGTTGATGTCAAAAGGGAAAGTGCAGGCTTATACAAATAGTGGGCGAGCATGAGCTCAGGAGAATTTACTGATTACGTGGTCGTTGCACCCAGTGCAGTATCGTTGGAAGATGTCGGTGAGGAATTCCACGGGTGGGTTATATCTTGTGAGAAGTTAGTGGTGACGTGAGGTTGATGAAGCTTTTGCGAGGAATATTACTTTCTACCTGGTAAGAGGTTGAGTGTGTGACCGTGTCTAGTGATTCAAAATGTTCATGAAAAGCTTAACAAAAGACTTCGAGAAGTCTGGCGGGTTAACGGTGCGAGATCATGGTAATTGAGAAGGAGAAATACTTGCGGGTTCTAAGTTTAAATAATTGCAGCTTAGATATAGGTGGGGGAGCCTGCTATTGACAATTTGATTTCATGGTTATGTGTTAAATTTTAGTTTTGGTCGGAGACATACTTGTGGATCAGTTATGACTTGAAGAGATTGAGATCGAGGATGACTCGAGTAAGGAAATTTCTGAATACGGGTTATATGACACTTTATAGAAATACGAAAATCATGGAATGATTAAATTGTTATTTTGAAAAACGTAGTGCGCATGAAGTATGAATTTGATTGGTGGTGTTAAGGCATGGTTACTTCTTTGGGGGTTGTTGTGCTAATAGGGCTTTTCCTTTCGGCCCGTTTAGGCGGTGCAATTTAGATTTGAGCAAAGTGGATGACTCCCGAGAAAATTCTAGTGGGTTTGAGAATTATATATAGCAATTGAGAATGTTTCCGGACCTGTGTATGGATAAAATCCAAGATTTGCATTTGAAGGTGTCGGGACTTGCGGTAATTCTATAACAAGGAACAGTTTTAAGTCCACATAATGTCTTTTCAGTGTAGGTGTCTCGGTTGCGGTACTTTTGTGGTGCTTAAGAAGAATACAATGTCTTATGGGTCTTAGGGCGGTATGGTTTTATATTAGGATGTCTTGTAGTGAGTTGTGGGTAAGGATACTAGTGTTCTGACAAGAAGAAATGTCAACTTGAGGGTAATTCAGAAGAAACTCGGAGAAAATAGGACAAATGGGTAACAAGTTGGATCAGTATGGTAATGGTATGCTCGGTTCTTTTGGTAATTATGATGTGGTGAAATGTTTACAGATGTTTCGGTGGCAATATTCTTGGGTTTGATGACCTGCGTGGCTTGGTCGAATTAGAGGAATTTAGTTCTGATAGCTTGATTAGGTGCAAATGGATTTCAAAGTGTTCTTTATGGTTTCTACCATGGTTTGAACAGGATATTTTCTACTGGTGTGGGAAATGTGTTGTGTATTGTGATTTCCTCCTAGAAGGAAGCAAGAGGAAGGTTTCTAACTAAACAGGTATGTAATTTTCTGGTGACTAAGAGTTGATAATAGGATTCTTGTGCTTGTCACATGATGGCATAATAGATGTGGTGTGTTGTGCAGGATTAGGATTTACATGTACAAAATGACAGTTCAGTCTTGAAGAGAAGGTAACGAATGTTGGACAGTATGGCCAGCTTCAAATATTTCGATGAATGTTATAACTGCTTGGTAATTTCTGAGAAGGGTGCGCATTTCAGAAGGCGCGTTGTGTTTTGACTTACGGATGTTCATCGGTATTGAAGTACTCACCTGGTTGATAGACTACTGATATTCAAATTATTGCTATGTGGCACAGAAGAATTATGAAAGTATTCCTCATGGGAAGATCGTGAATGGAAGGTGTGTTATTCATTCTAGTGCTGGAGTTGGGATTAGTTACGGTGATTCATGTGTTTGATGAATTTGGAGACTGGGAGTTCTCAGAAGTATATTGTTTCGGGTTGCGGCCTGTTTGAGGTGAGTATTTTATCTTAACTTAGTGGAGACACTAGTTGCGTTAATTATTTGTGATAGCAGACTTTGCACATGCTTACGCTATGGCGTGTTATTTATACCAATCCACGAGCATGAGAATCTTATTTCATTATCATATACATGTGTACTTGTTTAATTGCTCTTGTATGATATGCTGGGACTGGAGGCCTGTGACCATGCCAGACGATTTATATTATTGGCACGTGAGTTGTCCATGCCGTGTGTGGGAATTCTATTTCTGTAATAATTTATCTGATTTATTAATTTCCTTCCTCTACAATTGTGCACATGCACCTACGGTTATCCTCTTCACGAAATTTGAGGAGTTGGTTGTAACAGTGCAGTTGTGGTGGTGCTTGTTGAACTTGCAATACGGTTCTCTTCCTTGAGAAATCTCCCATATTTGGGTACACGGATTGCGTAATTGTGGCTTGAGTTATATTGATGTGGCGTGTCCGTGGGATAGTTGTATTTAATAATATATGGTTATTGGACCTAGAATGGGTACTGTCAGGTTTGATTACGGTATATTTGGGAGGATAATAGTGAAAGTCTGCTTAGAAGGTGAATATGGTTATGGTCGGGGCGAGAGAGCTCTGTGGCTAGTTGATCTGATGAGTGGTTATGAGTTTTGATTGTTTCTTTCATCGTTGGCAGTGTACGAAGGTTTTGGAATGAGGTTTTGTTGAATGTGGGGTTTTATGCTAGTACTTAGTTGGTTTTGAGTAGTTACTATGATCAGAAATGGTGTTACGAGTGTGTGCGTTGTGTAGTATGTTATGCCATTATATCTGGTATTATGGTTATGGCTGGATACAGATTGTTCAGGCTATTACAGTGGGTAGATGTGAGATTCGGCTCTTGAAAAGAATTCTGGATGTTAGAAATGTTGACTCCATGTTTTTTGGGCTAAGGTTAAATTAATGATTTTCAGTTATGTTGTACGGTTAGGACTATGTAGAATAGGGTGACGTGAGATCACCCCGGGTATGTGCGTGGTAAGGTGGAATAGAGATTTGAAGGTTAAGAACAACTCTTGGCACGTTCGAGGACGAACGTATGTTTAAGTAGGGGAGAATGTAACGACCCGACCGGTCATTTTGAGTATTACAGCCATGTTCCCCCATTTACTGCTCAATTTATTCTTTACAGTCGTTTAAGACTTACCGGGTTAGTTGGTTCTGGTATGGAGATAATTCGGAGTGAAATGAGACACTTAGTCTCATAATTAAAAAATTTAAGTTAGAAAAGTTGACCGGATGTGGACTTATGTGTAAACGACCTCGGAATAGAGTTTTGATGATTCCAATAGTTTCGTATGGTGATTTTGGACTTAGGAGCGTGTTCGGAAATTTTTTTGGAGGTCCGTAGTGGAATTAAGCTTGAAATGGTGAAAGTCAAATTTTCGGAAAGTTTGACCGGGGGGTTGACTTTTTGATATCGGGGTCGAAATTCGATTATGAAAATTTTATTACCTCTGTTATGTCATTTGAGGCCAATCGGACTTGATTTGATAGGTTCTGGCATCGTTTGTAGAAATTGGAAGTTTCAAAGTTCATTTAAAGTCTCGACTAAGTTCGTATGATGTTTTAAGACTCGTCGGTATGTTTGGATGGGGTCCCGAAGGGCCTCAGGTGAGTTTCGGATGCTTAACGGATCGAATTTGGATTTGGAGGAGGATCTGAAGTAGCTGGGCATATGGTGTGATCGCACCTGCACGAAAAAGGGCCGCAGGTGCTAGCTCGCGGAAGCGAGGCATGAGTCGTAAAAGCGGAAATGCATGGGCTGGCCAGGCACCGCGGGTGTGAAGCATTTTTCCACGGGTGCGAAGACCGCAGGCGCGAGAGTTTTACCTCGGGTGTGAAGACCGCAGGTGCAAAGAAATCATCGCGGGCGCGAAAATCCCTGGGCAGTACAAAAACAGAGGGGTTCCAAGCTTTTGTCATTTTTGGGTATTTCAAGCTTGGGTTGGGCGATATTTGAGCAAGGTTTTCACGGGAAAACTCGAGGTAAGTCCCTTGGGATCATTTCTACTCCATAATATTGAATTACCAAAATCCGACTAGATTACATGTTTTTGAGGTGTAAATCGGGGGTTTGAACTTAGGGATTTGAAAATAAAATTTGAAGATTTGGAGGTCGAGTTGAGGTCGGATTTTGGCAAAATTTGTATGGTTAGACTCGTGGTTGGATGGGCTTCCGGATTTTGTAACTTTTGTCGGGTTCCGAGACATGGGCCCCACGGGCAATTTTTGAGCTAAATTTTGGATTTTTATGGGAAATTAGTATTTTCTTATGGAATTAATTCTAATAAATTTTATTGACTGAATCAAATTAATTGTGGCTAGATTAGAGGCGTTTGGAGGACAATTCATGAGGCAAAGGCCTAGCAGAGTAAAGCTTTACACGGTTTGAGGTAAGTAACAGTTGTAAATCTGGTCCTGAGGGTATGAAAGCCCGGATTTTGTGTCATGTGATTATTTTGGAGGTGACGCACATGCTAGGTGACGGGCGTGCGGGCGTACACTGAGGGGATTATGACTTGGTCAGTCCCGTTAAATTGTAAAGTTGAATAACTTGTTGTTAGCTATATGCTCTCTCTATGTGTTAAAGAAATTTTACTGTAAATCATGCTTAGGCTATATGTTGGTACTGTTGGGAGCCACAGAGGTTGTGTACATGTTGAACTATCTGCTTTATTGTTATTTTGTACTCAATCACAGCTTACTTTATTATTTTATCCAGTCTCTATTGTTCTTCTTCTGATGCCTCTGGCCTGAACTCTGGCCGAACCGGAATAACAAGTTGTACCGGTATTACACCCGGAACCTGACCAACGTGAACCTGCTGCTCTGGAGTTGTGGTAGGAATCTGAGATACTCCCCCAATCTGCAAAATATTTGGTACAACAGAGATCAATCCCGCCTGAGTTAATGTTCCAAACATACTCATAAACTATGCTAAAGTCTCCTGAAGTCTGGGGGTAACAACAGGTGCTTCTGGTACCTGTCTCCTAACTAGAGCTACTGGTGGCTCCTCAAGTGTTGTTGTGACAGGTGCTCTAGTCGCGGCACGTTCCTTTCCTTGACCTCTACCTCGGCCTCTACCTCGGCCCCGACCTCTTGCAGCCCTAGCAGTATGTGCGGATGCCTCTTCAGCTAACCCGGTAGCATGTTTCCTCACCATCTATGAGAGAATAGAGATACAAAGGCTCAAATTCCAAATTCAACAAATTTCGCACGACAGGAATGAAAGAAGTGGAAATTTTCTAACATTTCTGTAGCCTCTCGAAGATAAGTACAAACGTCTCCGTACCGATCCACAAGACTCTACTAGACTCGTTCGTGACTCGTAGAACCTATGAACCTATGAACCTAGAGCTCTGATACCAACTGTCACGACCTAAAATACCACCGTCACTACGCTTGTGGCGGGATTTTGTGTCGTGACAGGGTACCTTTGATGTACCAAAGTATTCTTTTGGCTACCTTCAAATGGGAGGTAGTAGGTTCTTCCATAAAGCGACTCATAAGTCCAACATCATAAAGATTATTCGGTCGTGTATATGTCAAGTACCTTAAGCTTCCAACAACACTCTTGAAAAGTGTGGGATTGATCTTTTCTCCCTCCCCATGCTTGGACTCTAACTCCACATTCAACGGGGGTGCTCACCGGATTGCAATTCTCTATCTTAAATTTATTGAGAATTTCTTTTGCATATTCTTCTTGAGAAATAAAAATGCCATCCTTTCTTTGTTGCACTTTGATTCCAAGATAGTAGGACATTAGGCCAATGTCCGTCATCTCAAACTCTCTTGCCATAGCTTTCTTGAATTCTTCAAACATGTTTGGATTGTTCCCTATAAAGATCAAATCATCTGCGTACAAGCAAACAAGTAAGATGTCACCATTTTTAGAAATCTTGATATAAAGTGCATGTTCATGTGGACAATTTGAAAATTCATTTGCTTGGAAATATTTATCAATTCTACAATTCCAAGCCCGTGGCGCTTGCTTCAAGCCATAAAGAGCTTTCTTCAATCTCAACACTTTATTTTCATGTCCTTCAACCTTGTAGCTCAAAGGTTGATCAATGTAAACCTCTTCCTCCAAAACACTGTTCAAGAAAGACGACTTCACATCCATTTGATGAATTTTCCATTGATTTTGGGCTGCAAAAGAAATAATAAAATGAATTATTTCCAAACGAGCAATCGGTGCAAATACCTCATCATAGTCAATACCAGCCTTTTGCTTGTATCCCTTGGCAACCAATCTTGCTTTGTACCTTTCCACCTTACCCTTGAAATTGTTTTTCAACTTGTACACCAATTTAACACCAATGGTGCTTTTGCCTTTTGGAAGTGTGGCTAATTCCCCAGTATCATTCTTCTTGATTTCCTTGATTTCTTCATCCATGACATCTCTCCATTTGGCATTTTGGGCAGCATCTTCATAAGTTAAAGGCTCGCTATCCACGAACAAACAAAAGTGAGTCAAATCATATAAATCTTTTCTTACCACTTCCGTATTTTCATACAACTCACGAAAACTTTTAGTTTTCTGAAGCACTTCACTTAAAGAACTTGAATTTGGCTCATCTTCTTCTTGAACTTGTGCTGGAGGTGTTGAAGGTGGTGTGATAGGCAGCTCCGCGACTTATTTGGAAAACATAGCAATAAAAGTTCAAAAGAAATATCTCATAAATACTGAATAAAAACACCGCAACTCAATACAGAATTTTCCAAAATGCCGGTGTCACTGAGTACATGAGCATCTATACAATACCACGGTCTAACTACTGAAATACTGTCTAGGAAGGTAGAATAGTATAAACAAAGCTAAAAGATAAAAGAGGAGAGTCAAGGTTTGCGGACGTCAAGGAAGCTACCACGAAAATCTCCGAACTGATAAAACTCAAGAAATCAACAACCACCGTGCCCGAAAATACCTGGATCTACACACGAAGTGCAGAGTGTAGTATGAGTACAACCAACTTAATAAGTAACAAAACTAACCTTTGGGCTAAAAGAAGTGACGAGCTCAACTAATAGAGTCCAAGCACAGAGGTTAATAGTACGGAAATTGCAGGAAATATAACAATAATATCTCAGAGAAACTCATAATATGTTGGTATATAGTACATGAATATAGACATGCTTCTAGGTTTAACAGTTAATCTCAATACAAATAAAATATGCCAAGTATGACTGATATGAGGAATATTACATCTCTATATCTACATGCCAATGTGCATATCACATATAATGCATTACCATGAAAATCTCGTGTACTCACACTCTCGGAGTACTCAATCTGACTGTCTCAATTCTCGCTCATCACACTCAGTCACTCAACACTGTTCGATACCTCTCCTCACACTTGGTATATCAGACTACGGAGGGGCGGATCTTGCCGAAGCGCTAATAATAAGCCAATCTGGCCTGCTGCGGCGTGAAACCAGATCCCATAATGATAAAGCCTAAAAGGATACCCATTCAACCACGAGTCCAACCACACAAAAATTACAAATTCGAATACCCGTTCCCCCCAATATTTCAACCCAAAATACTAATTAAATGATGAAAACAATGATATATTCATATAATTTAACCAAATTCGAGTTAGAATCACCTACCTCAATCACTCTCTTGAAAATATTTCCAAGAATCGCCTCAATCCGAGCTCCAAAAATCAAATTATGTAATATGACTCAAACCCTCATTTTTGAAACTTATATTCTGCCCAGATGTCAATTCTTCGCGATCGCGGGAAATGCTTTGCGATCGTGAAGCAAAAATTCACAGACAGCCCAATTTACTCTACGCGAACGCGGAATCCCACGTGGCAACGTGATACACTGAATTCCCAAACCTACGCGATCGCAAACATCATCACGCGATCGCGAATAACAAATTCGCGTGAACCCATCCTCATCTTTTCCTCTTCGCGAACGCGACATCACCCACACGTTTGCGATTCATTGCCTCTCCAACGTACACGATCGTAGACATTACTTTACGAATGAATAGAACAAAAATCCTAGCTGCCCTAATAACACTTCGCGATTGCGATCATCCTCTCGCGATCGCGTGCAAGGATACTAGCATCAGCAAAATCAACAGTCTTCTAAGTTCCAAAATGTGTTGAACATGATCCAAATCACACCTGAGGCCCCCAAGACCTCAACAATATATACCAACAAGTCTTAAAACACGATACGAATTTAGTCAAGGCCTCAAATCACATCAAACAACATCAAAAACACGAATCACACCCTAAATCAAGCCTAATGAACTTATGAACTTTTAACTTCTACAATCGATGCCAAAACTTGTCAAATTAACTCCGATTAACCTCAAATTTTGCAAACAAGTCATAAATGATACAACAGACCTATTCCAACTTACAGACTCAAAATCCGAGTCTAGTAACCACAAAGTCAACTCTTGGTCAAACTTCTCAACTCTCCAAACCTCTAATTTTCTAACTTTCGCCATTTCAAGCCATAATCACCTACAAACCTCCAAATCACTATCCGGATGCATTCCTATGTCCTAAATCACCCTTCGGAGCTATCAGAGCCGTCAAAAATCCTTTCCGGAGCTATTTACACATAAGTCAATATCCGATCAACTCTTTCAACTTAGGCTTATAACCTTGGGACTAAGTGTCCCAATTCATTCAGAAACATCCCTGGAACCAAACCGACCACCCTGGTAAGTCACATAACAGCAATTGAGCATAGAATAAGAAGTAAATGGGGGAACGGGGCTACATCACTCAAAACAACCTGACCAGCCGGGTTGTTACATCCCCCCTCTTAAACAAACATTCGTTCTCGAATGGGTCTAGAATCATACCTGGAGTCTCAAATAGGGATAGATATGTGCTTCGTATCTCCCGCTAGGTCACCCAAGTAGCCTCCTCGACTGGCTGACCTCTCCACTGCACCTTCACTAAATCTATGTTCTTTGACCTTAACTTTCGAACCTACCGATCCAAAATGGCCACCGACTCCACATCATAAGTCAAATCACCGTCCAACTAAACCATGCTGAAGTCCAAAACATGAGACGGATCACTGATCTACTTTTGGAGGATGGAAACATGAAACACTAGATGAACACTCGACAGACTAGGCGGCAATGCAAGCTTTAAGCCACCTCCCCAATCCTCTCAAGCACCTCAAACGGGCTAATATACTGAGGGCTCAACTTGCCCTTCTTCCCGAACCTCATAAAACCCTTCATGGGTGAAACTCTGAGTAGTACCTTTTTCCCCACTATGTAGGCAACATCGCGAACCTTTCGATCGGCATAGCTTTTTGTCTAGATTGCGCCATGCGAAGTTGATCCTGAATCATTTTAACCTTGTCCAAAACATCCTGAACCAAGTCAGTACCCAAAAGTCTAGTCTCACTCGGCTCAAACCAACCAACTAGAGACCGACACCATCTCCCATACAAAGCCTCATACGGAGCCATCTGAATGCTCGATTGGTAGTTGTTGTAATAGGCAAACTCTGCAAGAGGCATAAACTGATCCCAAGAACCTTCGAAATCTATGACACAAGTGTGTAGCATATCCTCCAATATCTAAATAGTGCACTCGAACTGTCTGTCTGTCTGAGGGTGGGATGATGTACTCAACTCAACCTGTGTGCCTAACTCTAGTTGCAGTGCTCTCCAAAACTGCGTGACCCGATATGAAATGATGGGCACCGACACACCGTGAAGGTGAACAATCTCGTGGATGTAGATCTCAACCAATCGATCTAAAGAATAAGTAGTCCCAACTGGAACGAAATGCGCGGACTTGGTCAACCGATCCACAATTACCCAAATAACATCAAACTTCCTCGAAGTCTGTGGGAGCCCAACTACGAAATCCATGGTGATACGCTTCCATTTCCACTCCGGAATCTCAAGCCTCTGAAGCAATCAGCCCGGTCTATGATGTTCGTACTTCATCTGCTGACAATTTAGGCACCGAGCTACAAATCCCACTATGTCTTTCTTCATCCTCCTCCACCAACAGTGCTGCCTCAAGTCCTGATACATCTTTGCGGCACCCGGATGAATGGAATACCGTGAACTATGGGCCTCCTCAAGAATCAACTCACGTAGCCCATCCACATTGGGCACACAAATTTGACCCTGCATCCGCAACACCCTATCATCCCCAATAGTAACCTCCTTGGCATCACCGTGCTGAACTGTGTCCTTAAGGTCAAGCAAATGGGGATCATCACACTGACGCTCTCTGATGCGATCATATAAAGAAGATCGAGAAACCACACAAGCTGGAATCCCACTGCGCTCTAAAATATCTAATCTCATGAACTAATTGGCCAAGGCCTGAACATGTGATGCAAGCGGTCTCTCATCAACAGGAATAAATGCAAGGCTACCCATACTCATCGGCTTTCTGCTCAAGGCATCATCCACCATATTGGCCTTCCCGAGATGATATAGAATGGTAATATCATAGTCATTTAGCAGCTTCAACCATCTCCACTACCTCAAATTGAGATCCTTTTTGAACAAGTGCTGGAGACTCCGATGATTCGTAAATACCTCACAAGAGGCACCGTAGAGATAATGCCTCCACCTCTTTAATGCATGAACGATGGTTGCCAACTCCAAATCATGAACATGGTAGTTATTCTCATGGGGATTTAACTGGAACGAAGCATAAGCAATCACTCTATCCTCCTACATCAAGACACAACTAATACCAATTCGAGAATTATCACAATACACTGTATAAGAGCCTGACGTTGAAGGCAAAACTAGAACTAGATCTGTGGGCAAGGAAGTCTTGAGCTTCTGAAAGCTCTCCTCACACGCATCCGACCTGTTGAATGGAGCACCTTTTTGGGTCAACCTTGTCAATGATGCTGCAATGGACGAGAAACCCTCCACGAAGTGACGATAATATCCGGCCAAGTCGAGAAAGCTCTTAATCTTAGTAGCTGAAGACAGTCTGGGCCAACTCTGAACCGCCTCTATCTTCTTTGTATCCACCTTAATCCCCTCACTGGACACCAAGTTCCCCAAGAACGCTATCGAACTAAGCCAAAACTCACATTTGGAGAACTTGGCATAAAGGTTCTCCTCCCTCAACCTCTATAGTACAATCTTCAAGTGATGGGCATGCTCCTTTTGGCTACGTGAGTACACCAGGATATCATCAATGAATACTATGACAAACGAATCAAAATATGGCCTAAATACATTATTTATCAAATACAAGAATGTTGTTGGGGTCAGGGTCAGCCCGAAAGACATCACAAGGAACTCAAAATGACTGTAACGGGTCCTGAATGCCATCTTCAGAATATCCGAGTCCCGAATCTTCAACTGGTAATACCCAGACCTCAAATCAATCTTAGAGAACAATCTAGCTCCCTGAGGCTGGTTAAATAAATCATCAATGCGCGATAAAGGATATTTGTTCTTGATTGTAACTTTGTTCAACTGCCTATAGTCGATGCACATCCACATAGTACCATCATTCTTCTTCACAAACAGAACCAGTGCACCCCAAAGCGACACACTAGGACTAATAAATCCCTTATGAAGAAGCTCCTAAAGCTGCTCTTTCAATTCCTTCAACTCTATTGGTTCCATACGATATGGAGGAATACAAATGGGTTGAGTGTCCGGCACCAAGTCAATACCAAAATAAATATCCCTATCGGGTGGCATGCCTGGCAGGTCTGCAGGAAACACATTCAGAAAGTCTTTCACTACCGGAACCGAATTAATTGTAGGAGTATCAGCACTGACGTCCCTCAAAAAGGCCATATACGACAAACACCCCTTCCCAACCATCTGTTGGGCCTTCAGATAAGAAATCACACTGTTGGGAACATAATCTAGAGAACCTCTCCACTCGATCCTTGGCAACCCCGGCATCGCCAACGTCATAGTCTTAGCATAAAAATAGAGAATAACATGACATGGATACAACTAATCCATACCCAAAATCACGTCGAAATCAACCATACTAAGCAATAAGAGATCAACCCTAGTCTCAAATCTCCCAGTAGTCACTACACAAAACTGATACACACGGTCCACAATAATTGTATCGCCCACCGGCGTAGATACATAAAAAGGTGAAAGTAAGGACTCACTGGGCATATCCAAATAACGAGCAAAATATGATGATACATACGAATAAATAGAACCAATGTCAAATAATATAGAAGCATTCCTGTGGCATATTGAGAAAATATATGTGATCACTGTGTCTGAAGCAACGACCTCTGGCTTGGCAGGAATAGCACAAAATCGAGCCTTACCGCCACCCGATCGGCCTCCCCCTCTAGGGCGACCTCTAGCTGCCTGAGCCCCACCTCGAGCAGGCTATGCGGGTGGTGAAGTAGTTGGTGCAAAAGTTATAGCCTGACCCCTCTGTTGAACTGGAGCTCCCAAGAGATGGGGACAATACCTCCTCACAGGTCTAAGCTCCCATTCACTCATATCAACCCCAGTCAGTCAATGGTGATGGGGATTGAATCGGACCCCGAGAACCAGAATAACTGCTAGAAGAACCCGGAACAGATGAACCCTAAACTGATGGAGCACGAGATTGACTCTGAGTAAGGAGGGCACTGAGAGATGACTGACCTGAACGAGCACTGTATGAACTATGGCTAGCTGATGCGCCACGATGAACCAGACGAGACATCTGAGCGGGCCTATAAGGACAACCCCTGCTATGGTGGGACTGACCCCAAGAAGAAACACCGCTGAAACCACCCAATCCATGAGGCCTCTTGGCCTCCCTCTCCTTATGCTCCTAACTATGGACCAGCTCTAGCTGCCTAACAATATCAACAACCTAATCAAACATAACACCTGATACATTCTCTCGAGTCATAATAAAGCACAATCCATAGTTGAGGCCATCAATGAACCTCTTAATCCTCTTCCTCTCTGTGGAAACCAACCAGACCGTGTGATGAGCCACCTCTGAAAATCTCATCTCGTATTGGGTCACAGACATGCCCTCCTGGCGTAGCTGCTCAAACTGCCTACGCAACTCCTCCATGCGGGTTAGTGGCACAAACTTCTCCAAGAAGAGAACGGAGAACTCGTTCCATAAAAGTGGCATGGCACCGGCTGGCCTGCCTCGTTCATATATCTCCCACCATGTGAAGGCTGCCCCCATTAGATGAAAAGTAGTAAATGAGATCCCACTAGTATCCAATATACCCGCCGTGCGAAGAATCCGCTGGTACCTACCCAAGAAGTCCTGAGCATCCTCTGACTCAGCCCCACTGAAAGATGGAGGCTTTAGCCTCCCAAACCTCTTTAGTCTATTCTGCTCATCTTCACTCATAATGGGACTCGCCTGGACCTGAGCAACTGCAACTAGCTGGGCTGGTAGTACCCTCGGTGTTTGAAGTCCCTGCATCACCTCCTCTGGAGTACGGGCGGCGGGAGTCTGAGCATCTCCCCCGGCTAAGAAGTGGTTGGTGCAGTCTGAAATGAAACCGCCTGAGAAAGGCTAGTGCAAACAGTTAATATCTGGACCAGAGCCTCCTGAAGTCCTGGAATCACAATGGGCACAACTGGTGCCTGAGATGGTCCCATCGGTTCAACCACATCTGGAATCTGCTCCTGAGCTGGAGCAACTAGTGGGTCTACAAGTGGTGCTTTAGCTGCTGTACGAGCCGCAGCTCGGCCTCTACCGTGGCCCCGACCTCTCGTGGCCATAACTGGTGGTACTGGTGGCCGTCCGCCCGATCCAGTAGCACGTGTCCTCACCATCTGTGAGAGAATAGAATAACAGAAGTTTAGCTCCAGGAATTAACAAATTCACACGATAAAAATACAAGAATGTGAAGATTTCCTAAGGGTTCGGCAGCCCCTCGAAGATAAGTACAGGTGTCTCTATACCGATCTGCAAGACTCTACTGAACCTGCTCATGACTCGTGAGACCTATGCAACCTAGGCTCTGATACCTAGTTGTCACGACCCAAATACTACTTGTCGTGATGGCGCCTATCGCAGTACTAGGCAAGCTGACATTCACAATAACCCACGCATTTTTTAAATTTGGAAAACGTAGCAATATAAGTTCGAAAGAAAAATCTCATTAATACTAAATGAAGACACCGCAACTCAATACAGAATTTCCCAAATTCGAGTGTCACTAAGTACATGAGCATCTATACAATAACACGATCTGACAAATGAAACACTGTCTAGGAAGGTAAAACAGTATAAACAAAACTAAAAGATAAAGGAAGAGAGTCAAGGTCTGCGGACGTTAAGGCAGCTACCTCGAAAATCTCTGAACTGATAAAACTCTAGAAATTAGCAACCACTGTGCCCGGAAATACCTGGATCTACAATAAGTAATGAAACTAACCTTCAGGCTGAAAGTAGTGACGAGCTCAACCAATAAAGTCCCAGCACAGAGGTTAACAATATGGAAATGACAAGAAATATGACAATAATATCTCAGAGAAACTCATAATCTGTTGGTGTGGTACATGAATGTAGACATGCTTCCGGGTTTAACAGTTAAGCTCAATACAAATAAAATATGCCAAGTATGACTGATATGAGGAATATTATATCTCTATATCTACATGCTAATGTGCATATCACATATGATGCAACACCATGAAAATCTCACGTACTCACACTCTCGGAGTACTCAATCTGACTGTCTCATTTCTCGCTCATCACCCTCAGTCACTCAGCACTATACGGTACCTGCGCTCACTGCTGGTATGTCAGACTCCGGAAGGGCGGATCCTGCCCAAGCGCTAATAATAAGACAATCTGGCATGCTGCGGCATGCAACCCGATCCCATAATGATAAAGCCTAAAAGGCCTACTACAACGTGCAGCCCGATCCACATATAAGCCATAAGCCTGCTGTAGCGTGTATCCCGATCCACAAATATCACTCACATGGCTCTCAGGCCCCAACCCAGTTATCAATCTCTATAGTATCTCCGGCTCACAAATCGCATGCCAATTAGCCCCAAACAAGGATATACAACACACCAATAATAGTGACAGAGACTGAGATATGATATGCAAATGATGGATGTGACTGAGTACAAAATTTCCATCTAAGCAAATAATTCAACAGCAAATATGACCACAGTGGGTCTCAACAGGATAACATATAGCCTAACATGATTTCTAAGATGAATCTGCATCTCATTTACTCTAACACATAGAGATCACATGAATGGTTACAAGGTTTGATGACTACACAGTACCACGGCATCGACCGGATCACAATTGCTACAGAACACTCTAGCATGTGCGTCACCTCAACACCAACTACATAACACGAAATGCAGAGATTTATACCCTCAGAACAAAATTTATAAGTGTTACTTACCTCAAACCGTGAAAATCTCTACTCCAATAAGCCCTTGCCTCGCGAATCGGCCTCTGAATGACTGGAATATAGTCACAATCAACTTAATACAATCAACACAAGCTATAATAATCAATTCCCTATGATAAAGCTAAGTTCTTAAAAACAAAGTCAAAAAGTCAACCCTGGGCTCACGTCTCAGAATTTAACAAAAGTTACAAAATCTGAACACCTATTCAACCACGAGTCCAACCATACCAAAATTACTAAAATCTGATCACAACTCGACCTTCAAATACTCAAATTAAAGCCTGGGAAGTTTCTACAAATTTCCCCCCAATTTTTCAACCCAAATCACTAACTAAATGATGAAAACAATGATATATTCATGTAATTTAACCATATCCGAGTTAGGATCACTTACCCCAATCACTCCCTTGAACATCTCTCTAAGAATCTCCTCAATCCGAGCTCCAAAAATCAAATTATGAAATATGACTCAAACCCTCGTTTTTGAAACTTATATTTTGCCCAGATGTCCCTTCTTCGCGATTGCCGGAAATGCTTCGCGATCGTGAAGAATAAATTCACGGGCTGCCAAATTTACTCTACGCGAATGCGGCATCCCATGCGCGAACGCGATACACTATTTTCCCATACCTACGCGATCGCAAGCATCATCACGCGATCGCGAATAACAAATTTGCGTGAACCCAACCTCCTCTTTTCCTCTTCGCCAACGCGACCTTACCCACGCGTTTGCGATTCACTGCCTCTCCAATGTATGCAATCACAGACACTACTTTGCGAACACATAGAATAAAAATCCTAGCTGCCCTAACAACACTTCGCGATTGCGTACAAGGACACCAGCACCAACAAAATCAGCAGTATCTCAAGTTTCAAAATGCACCGAACATGATCCTCATCACACCCGAGGCCCCCGAAACCTCAACTAAACTTTCTAATAAGTCCTGAAACACGATACAACTTAGTCGAGGCCTCAAATCACATCAAAAAACATCAAAAACACGAATCACATACCAATTCAAACCTAATAAACTTATGAACTTCTAGCTTCTACAATCCATGTCGAAACATATCAAATCAACTTCGATTAACCTCAAATTTTGCACACAATTCATAAATGACACAATGGACCTATTACAACTTTTGAAACAAAAATCCGAGGCCAGTAATCACAAAGACAACTCTCGGTCAAACTTCTCAACTCTCCAAACCTCTAATTTTCCAACTTTTACCATTTTAGGCCAAAATCACCTATGGAGCTCCAAATCACTATCCGGGCACACTCCTAAGTCCAAACTCACCATACAGAGCTATAAGAACCATCAAAACTCCATTCTGGGGCCATTTACACATAAGTCAACATCCGATCAACTCTTTCAACTTAGGCTTCCAACCTTGGGACTAAGTGTCCCAATTCAATTTGAAACATCATCATAACCAAACCAATCACCCCGAAAAGTCACATAACAAAAATTGAGCATATAATGAGCAGTAAATGGCGAAAGAAGGCTACTTCACTCAAAATGACTGGTTGGGTCGTTATAGTGAGTTTCTAGAGGTGTTTCCTATTGATCTGTTGGGGATGCCACCCGACAGAGATTTTAACTTCTGCATTGATTTGGCTTCAGGATCTCTACCCATTTCTATTCCACCATACCTTATGGCCCCGCCAGAGTTGAAAGAATTGAAAGAGCAGTTGCAAGATTTGCTTAATAAGGGATGCATTAGACCTAGTGTCTCGCCCTGAGGTGCTCCCGTGCTGTTTGTGAAGAAGAAGGATGTTTCGATTAGGATGTGTATAGACTATCGGTAGTTGAAAAAGTCACTATCAAGAACAAGTATCCATTGGGCATTATGACTTCCTAGTAATGTCATTTGTGTTGACAAACGGCCCAACGACAATTATGGATTTGATGAACCGGGTATTCAAGCCCTATTTGGATTCCTTTATGATCGTATTCATTGATGATATCTTGATATATTCCCACAGTTGAGAGGAGCATGAGCAGCATCTTGGCATTGTACTTCAGACTTTGAGGGATAGCCGGTTATATGACAAGTTTTCAAAGTGTGAGTTTTGATTAGAGTCCGTCGCCTTTTTGGGACATGTTGTATCTACAGAGGGCATTAAAGTGGATGAGAACTGGCCTAGATCTACTTCAGCTACAGAGATTTGGAGTTTTCTGAGTTTGGCGGGTTATTATCGCCAGTTCGTGGAGGGGTTTTCATTCATGGAAGCCCAATTGCTCATAGGTTCAGGATCTTACATGGTGTATTGTGATGCATCTCGTATTGGAATCGGTAAAGTATTGATGTAGGATGGCGGGGTGATTGCATACGCGTTGCGACAGTTAAAGGTTCATGAGAAAAATTATCCTGTTCATGATCTAGAGTTGGCATCCATTGTTCATGCGTTGAATATTTAAAGGCATATCCTCTACGGTGTGTCGTGTGAGGTGCTCACAGATTATCGGAGTCTACAATATTTGTTCAAGCAAAAGGATCTCAACTTGAGGCAGAAGAGGTGGTTGGAGCTATTGAAAAACTATGATATCACATTTTGTATCATCTCGGGAAGGCCAGTGTGGTGGCTAATACCTTGAGTAGAAAGGCTGTGAGTATGGTTAGCCTTGCGTATATTCCAATTGGGGAGAGACTGTTAGCATCAGATGTTCAGGCTTTGGCTAACCAGTTCGTGAGGTTAGATGTTTCAGAGCCTAGTCATGTTTTAGCTTGCATGATATCTCAGTCTTCTTTGTATGAGAGAATCAGAGAGCGTCAGTATGATGACCCCCATTTGCTTGTCCTTAAAGACACAGTGCGGCACGGCGGTACCAAACATATTACTGTTAGAGTTGATGGGGTTTTGCGGATGCAGGGTCGGATTTGTGTGCCCAAAGTGGATGGGCTTCGTGAGCTGATTCTTGAGGAGGCCCACAGTTTTCGGTATTCTATTTATCCGAGTGCCGCCAAGATGTACGAGGACTTATGCAGCACTATTATTGGAGGATAATGAAAAAGGATATTGTTGCATATGTAGCTCGGTGTCTGAATTATTAGCAAGTAAAGTACGACCATCAGTGGCCTGGTGGTTTGCTTCAGAGATGCTAGAGATTCCTGAGTGGAAGTGGGAGCTTATTACCATAGATTTTGTTGTCAGGCTCCCACAGACTCAGAAGAAGTTCGACGCGATATGGGTCATTATGGACAGGTTGACCAAGTCGACGTGTTTCATTCCAGTGGCAGTTACCTATTATTCAAAGCGGTTAGCTGAGATCTATATCCGCGAGATCGTCCGTTCTTCACGGTGTGCCGGTGTCCATCAGTTTTTACCGAGGTACACAATTCACCTCGCACTTCTAGAGGGCCGTACAATGTGAGTTAGGCACACAGGTTGAGTTGAGTACAACATTTCACCCCTAGACGGACGGGCAGTCCGAGCGCACTATTCATATATTAGAGGATATGCTTCGCGCTTGCGTTATAGATTTTGGGGTTTCTTGGGATTAGTTCTTGCCACTTGCGGAGTTTGCCTACAATAATAGCTACCAGTTGAGTATTCAGATGGCTCCCTATGAGGCATTGTACGGTAGGCGGTGCCGTTCTCTTGTTGGTTGGTTTGAGCCAGGAGAGTCTCGATTGTTAGGTACCGATTTGGTTCAGGATGCCTTGGAAAAGGCCAAGATTATTCAGGATTGACTTCGCACAGCTCAGTCTAGATAGAAGATTTATACCGACCGTAGAGTTCGTTATGTTGCATTCATGGTTGAAGAGAGGGTATTGCTCCGGGTTTCACCCATGAAGGGTGTGATGAGGTTCGGAAGAAAGGGCAAGTTGAGCCCTAGGTATATCGGACCCTTTGAGATTCCTGAGAGAGTAGGTGAGGTGGCCTATAGACTGGCATTGCCACCTAGTTTATCACCAGTCCATCCGGCGTTCCATGTGTTCATGCTCCAGAAGTATCACGGTGATCCGTCCCATGTGTTAAATTTTAGCCGAGTCCAATTGGATAAGGATTTGACTTATGAGGAGGAGTCGGTGGCCATTCTAGCCTGGCAAGTCCAGAAGTTAAGGTCTAAGAGTTATCCTTCAATTCGAGTTTAGTGGAGAGGTCAGCCGATCGAAGCAGCCACGTGGGAGTCTGAGTTGGACATGCAGAGTAGATATCCACACCTTTTTCACTAGTCCAAGTACCTTTCTATGTCCATTCGCGGATGAACATTTTTTTATAGGTGGAGAATCTGATGACCCGATAGGTCATTTTCAGTTTTAGCCTTTATTTCTGTATTTCGAGACCTCGAATAACTCTGTTTAGCCTTCCTCAATTTGCGTGCACAGTCCGTGTCTTTTTTCGGAAAGTTTTTATGTGGAAAATTTAAGAAAATGTGAAATTATTGCCTTAAAACTCATTTAAGTTTACTACGGTCAACAATTTGTGTAAAAGGATTCAGATTAGTGTTTTGACAGTCCCGATGGGTCTGTATTGTAATTTGGGACTTGAGCGTATGCCTGGAATTGGTTTTGGGAGTCCCTAGCTTGATTTAACGTAATTTGTTGAAAACTAGTAAATTGAAGGCTAAAAGAATTCTTAAGTTTGACCGTATGTTAACTTTATTGTTACGTGGTTCGAAATTTGGTTCCGAAACTTGGTATAGGTTCATTGCACTATTTATGACTTGTCTGCAAAATTTGGTGCAAAACGGAGTTGATTTGACGTGATTCAGACGTCCGGTTGTTAAATTGAAAGTTCTTAAGTTTATTTAAAAATTTAATTTGTTTTGGTATCCGATTTGTAGTTCTATGTGTTATTTTGGCATTTTGATCGCGCGAGCTAGTTCGTATGATGTTATTACACTTGTGTGCATATTTTGTTTGGAGCCATAGGGGCTCAGGTGAATTTCGGATAGGCTACAGAGTGATTTTTGGAATTAGGCAATTGTTGGTTCTGAGTTTTCTGATGTCTGGTGCAACCTTCTTCGTGATCGGGAAGCTACTCTCTCGATCGCGAAGAGTAACCTGGGCTGGGGTGGAATTTTCACTATGCGAACGTGAGGCTGAGGTCGCGAATGCGAATCAATGGTGGGATCACCCTTCGCGAACGCGATGGGTATGGGCCTGGAAGGGGGGATCAAGTGCTTGTTCTATGCTAACGTGATCAAAGGGTCGGGAACGCGATGGCCAGGGGGAAGTGCTACCGTAAATGCGAAGAGCAGGTCGCGAACACAAAGAAAGCCTGACGCAAGTTATTTAAAATATCCCAAAGACGGGATTGTCCTTATTTTTTACCATCTTCACATTAGAGCTCGGCCTAGAGGCGATTTTGAAGAAGAATTTCATTCCCACTTCATAGGTTAGTATATTTTAACTCGTTTTCTTCCATTTTCATCAACACCCATTGATTTCTAACCTTAATTCATGCTCTTTCATGGTAGAAAGGGATTTGGGTAGAATTAAGGATTTTTGTAAAATTAGAATTTAGACCTCAAATTGAGGTCAGATTTCGAAACTAATCACATAATCGGGCTCGGGGTTGATTTTTGTTGACTTTTTTCGAAATCAATAAAGATTGAATCTTTTTCACTCATGGGTAGTTTCTAAAGCTTATTTTGAATTGTTTGAACGATATTTGGTTAGATTCGTTTGGTTTGGAGGCGAATTTTAGAGGAAGGACCCCAGTTGAGCTTTGATTTAATTGCGGAGCGAGGTAATTGTCGTGGTTAACCTTGACTTGAGGGATTAAGATTTATTTTCCTATTTGCTACGTGCTTATTATGTGGGTGCAACGTATATATATGAGGTGACGAGTACTTATGCGTTGTTGTTGGGTTAAATCATGCAGGTGGGACTTGTTTCCTTGTGTTTATTGCATTTTTAATTATAATATCTATGCTGAGGTTAGGTTATAACTTCTTTGATCATTCCTTCTGTAATTATTGCTTATTTCGTAATTGTTGAGTATTTTGGAAGTTGATGTTTGGTATCTTGGCATCATATTTGACGTTGAGTACATTCTCCGCATTGTTTATTTTTCCGAATTCATATTATCTTCATTTCATGGTAAGAAAAAGTGTAAAAGCACGAGAAGTGATACCGGGTCATTGCATTTATCTCATATATTGATTAATATATAGTGAGGAAGAGAGTAAATACACGAAGGGTGATGCCATGCCATTTATCTTATTTATTCATTATTATATGGTGAGGAAGAGAGTAAAAGAACGAAGGGTGATGCCGTGCCATTCATCTCATTTATTCATTGTTACATGGTGAGGTTGAGAGTAAAAGCACGAAGGGTGATGCCGTACCATTTTATTTTTACTTATATCATCATTTCATGGTTAGGACGAGAGTAAAAACACGAAGGGTGATGTTGTGCCATCTTCATATCGTTGTTTATGTGATTTCATTGGTTGAAGATTTATTTGACTATTATGTGATTTCATACCTATTGTAGTTGTCATATCTTTCCCCTTTTGCATGCCCCTCCCGGTTCGTAAGTTGATATTCCCTGTTATTGTTACTGCTTTGTGTATATACTTGTACATGTTTATTTACGTAGGTGTCCTGTCATAGCCTCGTCACTCCCTCGTCGAGTTTAGGCTCAATACTTACGGAGTACATTGAGTCGGTTGTACTCATACTTTACTTCTGCACTTCTTGTGCAGATTCTGGTATTGGTCCCAGCGGTGCGTGAGGTACGTCAAATCGGATCATTGCATATGGAGACTTGAGGTAGATCTACTGGCGTCCGCAGACCTTGAAGTCCCCTTCCTCTTCCCTCTTTTACTGTTCATTTCCTTCGAAAAAGTTGTATTTATTTCAGATTCTGTTTGTAGAACTTCTAGTTGCTTGTGTACTCGTGACCCCGGATCTTTGGGAGTAGATATTATCACATGGCTTATGCTGGTACTGTATTAGATTGAGCTTTTATTTCTTGTTATCTATCATCATTTGGTTTAAACTGTTAGAAATTGGCAATTTAATTATCTCACGTCGGTTTGCCTAGCAAGTGAATGTTATGCGCCATCATGATCCCGAGGTTGGAATTCCGTGTCGTGACATTTGGAGGTTATGCGAACCGAAGAAAATGTGTATTCCTCTCAACCCCTTTCTCTGTGTATTTAAGCTTCTCATCTCACTTCTTCTATCTATCCCTAGTTACTTTACTTCCAGTAATTTCTATTATAATTTTGCTATTTTTGGTTGTTGCACTTGCTATTTGGGTTGTAATCGCACTCCAGTCTTTATTATTGTAGTTCCGAATTTGCTTACTGTTACATTGGGCTTGCCTATTCGTTACATACTTTATACTCCAATAGGCAATGCGAGTCAATGTGCTTGAATAGAGCTGACTTCCCCTCTAAAGATGTTTTAAATAATAATACAAGTCTTTCATTTTGTGCATTCAAGAAGAAATGTAAATGCTGAAGAGATCTCTGGATTTCATGCCTTCTAATACAAGGATCCACCACCCTCGTTCTCATAGTCATCCTCCGGTAAGTATCACTAGCTAATTCACTATTTAGTCATCCTTTCTCCTTTTATTTATTTATTTTTTTCACAATCAAATCTTGAGAAGTAGAACCTTGGCACAAACGGTAAGAGTACATCGCTCTGTAACGAGAAGGTCACGAGTACAAGTCATAAAAATAACCTCTTTCAAAAATACAAGGTAAAACGCTGCATACAAAGAATCAAATATAGTCGACCCTTCCCATCACTGGGCTGCCCTTTTATATTCTAAATACAAATACGAGTTTAACTTTTATGCATGGATAATGAATTTATTTTAATTATCAGGTAATTAATGTGTTGCACATGACAAATAGAACTAGTTGCTGAGAACGAAAAAATATGGTTCTTGCGGAAGCCAACAATGCAAAGGTTGGTGGACAATATATCAAACGACAAAAGAATTATAGGATATTATAATGAGGTTTGGTCAATTGACCTACATATAAAACATAGTATGAAAATAACAAAAATTATTGAGAGAAAAATTCCCCCTAAACAAGACTCTTTAATGACTACATTGTGAATGCTATTGTTATTGTTGTGAGAAGTAAAAACCTTTAATTTATAGATTTCCAAAACTTTTTCTCCAAGAAAAGGATAACTCATATGAAATATATTTATTTCTTTTAGGAGTCTTTTTCACTTCCTTCAAGAAATAGAGTCCTAATATATTAGAAATTCAGGGCAAAATACCAACAATTCACCCCTTGCCCTAAATATTTTTGATAAAGCTTGATTCGCCTTATTCACATAATCTTCATCATTGTTGCTTGCCATGATTAAAAATAGATTTAAATTGAAAAATCTTGGTATTGGTTAAAAGAAACTCAAGAATGGGTTAAAAAGACTCTACTCATTAAGGATCAAAAATAATAAGGCATCATGTGTAAGCTAACAAATGTAAACCTTGAATGATGATAAATTAGACAACGCAACAAAATCAATTAAAAAAGACATAATAATTTAATATGATTGGTCAAGTGTCCTACATCAATCTACAAATATTAAAAAAAAACTATTAAAAAAAAAGACTTATCGGGAGAATACATTCTCCCCCTAAATAATTTTTTTAAATGACTACATTGTGGAGGATGTCTTGTTATTGTGAGAAGTAGAGATCCTCAATTTATAGATGTGCAAAGCTTGTCTTCCAAGAAAAGGATAAGGCATATATTCCTTTGAGGAGTCTTTTTCCCTTCTTTCAAGAAATAGAGTCCTAACAGATTAGAAATTCAGGGCAAAATTCTAACACTAGTAACCTGAAAAATAAAGAGTTAATACCCTCAAACCTGCCTAAACTATACGTTCTTTGTCAGTTCCCTACCTAAACTATCGAGTGTCCTCGAAACCCCCCTAAACTATATCCCCATTCATAATAAACCCCCCTATCCCCGTCACTTATGTGGCATATTGTGTGAAATAAGTCGCCTAAGAGCGCGTGAAGGGTGACAATAACTATTAAAATGGGTCCCACCTGACAGCAACTAACGACTAATTAGCCCCTTTTTTAAAAAACTTATACTTTCTCCTCTTTTTCTCTATATTACACCTTTAATCTCCATTTCATCACCTTTCTTCTCCATTTCCTCATCTTAATCCATGTGAAATTCTCTTTTTGTTGATTGAGTTTATTTTTTATCTTTATCATTTTATCCATCATTCATTGTTACCCAAATTTATTTGAAAGAGGAACACCCTTTCAAGTATTTGTAGAAGAGTCATGAGGTTTAATGTCTTTTGTGATTGTGGACAACCTACTTCTTTGAGAACGTCAACGACAAATGCTAACCCAGGAAGTCATTTTTTTTAGATGCAAGTACTATAGGGTAATCATCATATGTTATGTGATATATTATGGCTAAGATTTCATTTCTTTATTAATGGTTTGGTTAAATTTTTCAGGCTAAGGATTGTGTGGCATGTTGATTTTTTCAGTGACATGATCCAGAATTTCCTGGCCAATCAAAGGCGTTAATTCTTGGCTTACAAAAGGATAAAATGAAACTTGAGGCTGAATTGAAGAAGATGAAAAATTTGAAGATGTTGCTTATTATTAGTTTATGTTTCAATATGTATTTTTGGTCCTTCAAATGTTAGGAGGTGTTTGTGTGACCATGAACTTGGCTGTTACTTTTGTTTCTTGGACACAGAACTTGTCTCAAACTTTTCGCCAAATTCATCAATTGTACTGTCATTGCTGCTATTCTTTGTATTTGTGAGCTTGCTATCAGTAGCTTGATTTTGCATATGTTCAATCTCTATACTAATATTTTCATAGCCTTTAGTCCTTTTGTGTCTTTCTCTGTGACCACCAAGAGCTTGGTAAGAGTGAAAGCTCTTTTTGCAAGTAGTACACTCAAATTTAATCTTGTTCTCAGAATCAAAAGAATGACGACCTGCCTTTACAAAGCTAGAAATAACACATGAATGTTTGTTATACAACCACAAGGAAAGCTAGAAATAACACCTTGTATTAGAGCTCAAATGGCCTAAAAGTACTGGCATCCCATAAGCATCGAAGTAAAATAAGTTTAATAGTTTACATCATAACTTTCCCTGCAAAAATATTATCCAAACCATAATCAAAGTACCAGCATACATCAATTCCTAATAGAGTAGTGTTGAAGCACCAACACCTCCAGTTTTTTCATTAGCTTTTGGTGATTTTGACCTTAAATATTGCAGTAAAGCACTTCTATGTTGAAGTTGTCTAGTTATGATTGCTTTCTTTCCCTTTCATTTCAGGCCATTACTTGGTTTATAACCAATATCACCAATCACAACAGTTGAACTTTCAACTGCTCCATTGTTGCTTCCACGGTCGATTACCCTACTAACAGGCCTCCCTTGCTGAAAATTAAGTGAAAAAAATAGATACCAAATAAGAGAGTTTAACCTGGAACCTCAGAACTAGCACACCAAACTGCTCATTAAATACAGTAAGAGCACCTCTGCTACTTGCCTGAGATTGCTGCACATCTGAAACCTGTGAGTTCTGCACCATGTTGCTATTGCCTCTTCCTTTACCATCCTTAGTTTTAGCATTCTTCTTACTAGTAGATGCTTGGGAGTCAGCCTTTGATCTCTTTTTAGAGGTTGATTTTTGTGAATGAGCCACTCCCTTTGCATAAACAGAAACAGAAATAACAGACAGAACTTAGTAAGGTTGCTCATACAATTTAATACCAACTAAAAGAAACAACCTGAAGCTAGCAGTCCCAAATTAACTAAAGCTAACAGTCCCAAACTAACTGAAACTAATTGTTGAGGTTTGTGAGTTCTGTACCATGTTGCTATTGCCTCTTCCTTTACTACCCTTAGTTTTAACATTCGTCTTACTAGTAAATGCTTGGGAGTCAGCCTTTGATCTCTTTTTAGAGGTTGCTTTTTTTGAGTGAGCCACTCCCTTTGCATAAACAAAAACAAAAATAACAGATAGAACATAGTAAGGATGCTCATACAATTTAATACCAACTAAAAGAAACAACCTAAAGCTAGCAGTCCCAAATTAACTGAAGCTAACAGTCCCAAACTAACCGAAACTAACTGTTGAGGTTTGTGAGTTCTGTACCATATTGCTATTGCCTCTTCCTTTACCATCCTTAGTTTTAGCATTCTTCTTACTAGTAGATGCTTGGGAGTCAACCTTTGATCTCTTTTTAGAGGTTGATTTTTGTGAGTGAGCCACTCCCTTTGCATAAATAGAAATGGAAATAACAAACAAAACTTAGCAAGGCTGCTCATACAATTGAATACCAACTTAAAGAAACAACCTGAAGCTAGCAGGCCCAAATTAACTGAAGCTAACAATCCCAAACTAACTGAAACTAACTGTTGATAACATAAACTAATTCAAGCTAATAGTCCCAAACTAATGGAAGCTAACAGTCCCAAACTAACTGAAACTAACTGATGATAGCATAAACTAACTGAAGCTAACAGTCCCAAACAACTGATACAACTAACTTCTGGTAACAATCCCAAACAGCTAATACAACTAACATAAACTAACAGTCCCAAACAGGTGTGTCACGACCCAAATACCTAACCAGTTGTGATGGCGCCTATCGTGGAACTAGAAAAGACGAAATTCTTAATATGTTTTCAATATATAACAGAAGTGAGCTAAAGCAATTAAACTAACTGAAGGTTTACATAATAACGGGGCAAAAACCCAAAATACCAGTGCGCAATGATAGCCCGACATCGGAGTCTCACTAAGTTATGAGCATCTAACAACTAATTTAGAAACAGAGTCTACTACAGTTTGTGCCAAATGACAATACAAGAGATAAAAGATACTAAGAAAGGAGAAACAAGGATTGCGGACGCCGGCAACAACCTCGTAAGTCTCTAATAATCAGCTTGTGCACGAACTCAGCGACCGTCAAAACGTACACACCTGGATCTGCACATGAAGTGCAGGGTGTATCATGAGTACAACCAACTAAGCAAGTAACAGAATTAAATAAGGAACTGAGAAGCAGTGACAAGCTATTAAAAAATACAGATCATTTCAAAAGTTTTTAATAAAGGGTGAACATGCTTTCAAATCCGGTGGTATAAGTCAAATCAGTTCGAGCTCAAGTAAAACAGATATGAATCTTCCAAAAATTTTACAACAACAACAGATAAAAACTAAGTGCAACAATAAATAAAAGCAAGTATAGTCTCTCAAGGAAACAGTTACTCAATTCATCTCAACAACTCATACTCTCGGCTCTCAGCCCTCAATACACATTCTCAATAGGTACCTGCGCTCACAGGAGGTGTGCAGACTCCGGAGGGGCTCCTTTCTGCCCAAGCACTATATCGCTGCAGCGTGCAGCCCGACCCAATCATATAGGTAGCCATAAGGCTTATTGCGGTGTGCAACCCGATCCACAATTCATAAATAGCCATAAGGCTCATTACGGCGTGCAACCCGATCCATATACCCTCACATAGCTCACAGCTCGGCACTCAGGCCCTATCTCAGTCACTAACCTCTTCAGCCCCTCGGGCTCACAGAATATCAAAATAATCAACCCAAACAGAGAATACAACAAGCATCAACAAGAAATGAGTGGGAACAGAGATATAACACACAAGTAAGACTGTGACTGAGTACAAGATATCAATTAGCAGTCAATTCAACAAGTGTACGATCACTGCGGGTCCTAACAATGATATCATATGGCCTAAGCAAGGTTTCTAACATGAAAGGCAGTTAATTGCTCAAAGAAAATTAAAACAAGTAATAGCACTGATTATTCGGCTTTACAGTCTCACGGGACAGACCAAGTCACAATCCCTCGTGGTGCACACTCACACGCCCGTCACCTAGCATGTGCGCCACCTCCAAACACTCACATCATACCAATTCTCGGGGTTTCATACCCTCAAAACCAGATTGAAGACTATTACTTACCTCAACTGCACAGAAATCCTACTCCGCAATGCCTTTGCCCCTTGAATCAATCTCCAAACTCCCCGAATCTAGCCACAAGCAGTGTGATATAATTAATGTAGGCTAAAAGAATCAATTCCACAAGTTCAACACGAAATTATAAGTCAAAATCCGTAATAGGCTCAAACCAGCCCCCGGGCCCACGTATCGAAATTCGACAAAAGTCATAAAATATGAACACACATCCACTCATGAGTCCAAACATACAAGAATTACTCAAGTCCAACCTCAAATCACCTTCCAAAACCCGAAATTTTAGCCTATGAAGTTTCTACCAGTTTCCCCCAAATTTACAACTCAAATCCCTAATTAGATTATGGAAATAGCAATAGATTCATGAAATATAGTCCAATCTGAGTTAGAATCACTTACCCCAACAATCTTCTTGAAGAAACCTCGAAATATCGCCTCACACCGAGCTCTCAAAGTCCCAAAATCGAAATGGGAATCAAACCCTCGAAGTTTCATTTCTTCCCAGTTCTTCCGCTCCTGCGACCATTCTGTCGCATCTGCGACGTCGCACCTGCGACATCGCACCTGTGGAAATTCCATCGCAGGTGCGGATCTCACTTAAGCTCCCAGACTCCGCATCTACGGTCACTCATTCGCACCTACGGGCCCTGCCCGCTTCTGCAATCCTTCCCACTCAGGCCTTTTTTCGCATCTACGCCTTCGCTTCCGCATCTGTGGTTTCGCAGATGCGCTCCTAACCTCTCACATGCGCTTCTAGTCCAACCCAGCCTTTTTCGCATCTACGTCCTCCTCTTTGCTTCTACGGGGCCTCACCTGCGTACTCCCAACGTAGGTGCAAAACACCAGAACAACAGAAAAAACCAGCAATGCCTAAGTCCAAATTTCCTTCCGATGGGCATCCGAAACAAACCCGAGTCCCCAGGGACCTCAACCAAACATACCAACAAGTCATATAACCCCATGCGAACTTAGCCAAATCTTTGAATCACTCAAAACAACATCAAAACACCAATTACCCCTTGATTCAAGCCTAAAGAACTTCTAAACTTTCAAATTCCACAAACGTCGCCGAAACCTACCAAACCACGTCCGATTGACCTCAAATTTGCACACAAGTTATATTAAACATTACAGAGGTATTCCAACTTCCGGAATCAGATTCCGACCCGATATTAAAAAGTCAACCTTCCAGTCAAACTCCCCAAAATTTAACTCTCGCTATTTCAAGCCTAAATTAGCTACAGACCTCAAATTCACAGTCCGAACACGCTCCTAAGTCCAAAATCACCCAACGGAACTGATGAAACTCCATTCCAGAGTTGTCTTCACACAATTTCGACTACGGTCAAAATCCTAAGATATAGCTTCCATTTTAGAGACTAAGTGTCCCAAAACACTCCGAACCCAAAAATAAGACCTCCCGGCAAGTCACATAAGGAGAAACAAATACGGAGAAAATAGTAAATAGTGGATCGGGGCTAATACAATCAAAATTACCGGTCGGGTCATTACATCCTCCCCTCCTTAGAACAATCGTTCATCCTCGAACGAGCATAGAGACATACCTGAAGTGGTAAAAAGATGAGGATAATTGATGCGCATATCGTGCTCGGTCTCCTAAGTCGCCTCCTCGACTGGCTGGCCCTTTAACTGGACTTTCACAGAAGAAACATTCTTCAACCTCGGCTTTCGAACCTACCTATCTAAGATCGATCTTCACAGGCTCCTCAACATAAGATAAATCCTTGTCCAACTGGATTGAGCTGAAATCCAACACGTGAGACGGATCGCCATGATACTTATGGAGCATAGAAACATGGAATACTGGATCAACTCCTGCTAGACTAGGAGGCAAGGCAAGCTTATAAGAAACCTCCTCAACACGTCGCAATACCTCAAATGGACCAATAAACCTCGGTCTCGGCTTGCCCTTCTTTCCGAACCTCATAGCACCTTTCATGGGTGACACCCAGAGCAAGACTCTCTCTCTAACAATGAATGCAACATCGTGAACCTTCCGATCCGTATAACTCTTTTGTCTGGATTGGGCAGTGCGTGGTCTATCCTGAATCACCCTAAACATTCTCCATAGCATCCTGAACCAAGTTTGTACCCAATAATCTAGCCTCGCCCGGTTCGAACCAACCTACTGGAGACCTACACCGCCTACCATACAGAGCCTCATACGGTGTCATTTGGATGCTCGACTGGTAACTGTTGTTGTGAGAAAACTCCGCTAGAGGCAAGAACTGATCCCACGATCCCCAAACTCCATCACGCACACACAGAGCATATCCTCTAATATCTGAATAGTGCATTGGGACTGTCCGTCCGTCTGAGGGTGAAAGGCTGTGCTCAACTCCATTGGAGTACCCAACTCATGTTGTACGGTCCTCCAGAATCGTGATGTAAACTGCGTACCCCGGCCAGAAATGATAGATTCTGGTACGCCATGAAGCCTGACGATCTAGCGGATATACACTCGAGCCAGCTGCTCGGAAGAATAGGTAGTCATCACAGGAATGAAATGAGCTGACTTGGTTAGCCGGTCCATAATCACCCAAACTGCATCAAACTTCCGCTAAGTCCGTGGAAGACCAACAACGAAATCCATAGTGATCCGCTCCCATTTCCACTCTGGAATCTCTAACTTCTGAAGCAACCCACCTGGTCACTGATGCTCATACTTCACCTGCTGGCAATTTAGGCACCGAGCTACATACTCCACTATGTCCTTCTTCATCCTCCTCCACCAGTAATGCTGCCTCAAGTCTTAATACATCTTCGCGGCACCCTGATGAATAGAATACCGCGAACTGTGAGCCTCAGGGAGAATCAGCTCACGTAAACCATCTGCATTGGGCATACATAGCCTGCCCTGCATCCTCAATGTACCATCGCCCTAAATAGTGACATTCTTAGCATCACTGTACCAGACCGTGTCCTTAAGGACAAGCAGATGGGGGTCATCATACTGACGCTCCCTGATACGATCACAAAGAGAACACCGAGAGACCACACAGGCCAATACTCGACTCGGCTTAGAAATATCTAATCTAACAAACTGGCTGGCTAAGGCCTAAACATCCATTGCCAATGGCCTCTCTGCTGCTAAAAGATATACTAAGCTCCCCAAACTCTCCTCCCGGCAAATCAAGGCATCGGCCACCACATTGGCCTTCCCGGGATGGTGCAAAATGGTGATATCATAGTCTTTAAGAATCTCCAACCACCTCCGCTGACACAAGTTAAGATCCTTCTGTTTGAACAGATGCTGTAAACTCCGATGATAAGTGCAAATCTCACAATGGACACCATACAAGTAGTGCCTCCAGATCTTTAAGGCATGAACAATAGCTACTAGCTCAAGGTCATGGACATGATAGTTCTTCTCATGGGTCTTCAACTGGCGCGAAGCATAAGCAATCACTCTACCCTCCTACATTAGAACACACCTAATACCAATCCGCGAGGCATCATAATATACTGTGTACTAACCAGAAGCTGATGGCAGAACTAGAAATGGAGCCATGGTCAAAGTAGTCTTGAGCTTCTGAAAGCTCTCCTCGCACTCTTCCGACCACCTGAATGGGGCACCCTTTTGGGTCAATTTGGTCAAGGGCGATGCAATAGATGAGAAACACTCCACAAAACGACGGTAATAGCCCGCAAAACCAAGAAAGCTCCTAATCACCATGGTTGAATACCCTCGCTGGACACCACATGCCCCAAGAACGCCACTGAACCGAGCCCAAACTCACACTTGGAGAACTTTGCATAAAACTTCTCTTCCCTCAATCTTTTTATCACAATCCTTATATGCTGGGCATGCTCCTCCTGGCTACGAGAGTACACAAGGATATCATCAATGAATACAATGACGAACGAGTCCAAATAAGGCTGAAACACACTATTCATCAGATGCATGAACGCTGCTGGGGCGTTGGTCAGCCCAAAAGACATCATAAGGAACTTATAATGGCCATATCGGGTCTTGAAAGCTGTCTTAAGAATATCTGAGTTTCAAATCTTTAATTGGTGATACCCTGACCTCAAATCAATCTTGGAGAACACCATCTCTCCCTGAAGCTGGTCAAACAAATCATCAATATGCGGCAAAGGATACTTGTTCTTGATTGTGACCTTGTTCAATTGTATGTAATCAATGCACATTCTCATAGTACCATCCTTCTTCTTCACAAATAGAACTGGCGCACCCTAAGGTGACACAATAGGCCGAATAAACCCCTTATCAAGGAGTTCCTGAAGCTGCTCCTTCAACTCAGCCGGTGCCATACGGTACGGTGGAATTGAAATGGGCGGCCTGCCCGACAAGTTTGCAGGAAACACATTCAGAAAATCATGCACCAACGGAACAGAATCAATGGTAGGGTTCTCTACTCTAACATCCCTTATAAAAGCCAAATAGGATAGACAACCCTTCTCAACCATCCGTTGAGCCTTCAAGTGTGACATCACTCTACTGGGAATATAGTCTATAGAACTTCTCCACTCAATCCTTGGTAACCCCGGCATCGCCAACGTCACTGTCTTAGCGTGACAATCTAGAACAACATGACATGGAGACAACCAATCCATACCCAATATCACAGCAAAAACGACCATACTGAGCAGCAAAAGATGCACTCTGGTCTCCAGACCCCCAAAAATCACCACACATGACCGATATACGCGGTCCACAATAATAGTATCACTCACAGGAGTACATATGTGAACAGATGAAACTAAAGACTCATGGGGCATACCCAAAAAATGAGCGAAATACGAGGAAACATATGAATAAGTGGAACCAGGGTCAAATAATACAGAGGCATCTCTGTGGCAAACTGAGACAATACCTATAATCACAGCATTCGAAGAAATGGCATATGGTCTGGCAGGAAGAGCATAGAAATGGGCCTGGCCTTCTCCTGATCGGTCTCCCCCTCTCGAACGACCCCTAGCAGATTGGGCTCCACCCCGAGCTAGCTGAGCGGGTGGTGAAGAAACTAGTGCTGATGTCATAGACTGGCTTCTCTACAGACTCATAGCAACTCCCTGGTGCTGGTGCTGCGGACTGAAGGGAGCCACGAGCATCGGGATAATTGGCAGAAAGACCTGGCATAGACGAACCTTGACCCGATGGAGCACGGGATGAACTCTGAGCTGGCAGGGCACTGAGAGATAAATGGCCTTGTTGATAACTGTGTGAACCATGGACAGATGATGCACACGGTGAACTGGGCGAGCCGTCTGAGCATGTCTGAAAGGACGACCCCTACCATGGTGGAACTGCCCCCAGAAGGAACACCGTTAAATTCACCCTGCCCACGAGGCCTCTTGGCCTCTCTCTCCTGACTGCGAACCATCTCAATTTGATGTGCAATGTCAACAACCTCTTCAAAAGTAGCACCAGACACTCTTTCTAGTTATAACCAACCGCTGCTGAAAAGTGAGGCCATCTATAAGACTCATGATCCTCTCCCTATCTGTGGGAACCAACCAGATAGCATAACAGGCCAACTCTGAAAATTTAATCTCATACTGCGTCACGGACATATCACCCTGATGAAGCTGCTCAAACTGCCTGCGCAGCTCCGCTCTGTGGGACTATGGCACGAACTTCTCCAAGAATAGACCGAAGAACTGCTGCCATGTAAGGGGTGCTACGACGACCAGCCTACACCTCTCGTAAGCCTCCCACCAACCGAAGGAAGCCCCAGAGAACTGAAAAGTAGTGAACGAGACCGCACTGGCCTCTAAAATACCTATTGTACGGAGTATCCTCTGACACCTGTCCAAGAAGCCTTGTGCATCCTCTCCCTCGGTACCGCTGAAAGATGGAGGCTGGAGTCTCCCAAATCTCTCCAATCAATGTTGCTCATCATCAGGCATGGCAGGAATTACAGAGTCCTGAGTAGGTGCAACCGGCTGGGCTTGTGGTGACCCCAGTGTCTGGAATCCCTGTACCACATGCTCTGGTGTACAGGCGGCGGGAGTTTGAGCACCTCCCCCGGCTTGAGAAGTGGCTGCTCCGGTCAGAACAGAGACCGACTAAGAAAGACTGGTACACGCGGTCTGAATCTGAGCTAAGGCCTCCTGATGGCCTGGAATCAGAATAGGCACATGTGGTACTAGAGCTGGTCCCATCGGCTCATCCGCAACTGGAGCCTACTCCTGAACTGGGGCAACTGGTGGATCTGTAGGTGCTACCCTAGTTGCGGTGCGAGCTGCACCTCTTCCCCTACCACGGCCTCTACCGCGACCTCGGCCTCTCACGGCCCTGACTGGTGGTACTGGTGGCTGTGAGAGAATTCGAACAACCGAAATTTAGTTACCAGAATCAAAGATTCTCACGACAAGAATTCAAGAATGTGAAGTTTCCTAAGGGTTCGACAGCCTCTCAAAGATAAGTACAAACGTCTCCATATTGATCCACAGAACTCTACTAAACCAGCTCATGACTCGTGAGACCTATGTAACCTAGGCTCTGATACCAACTTGTCACGACCCAAATACCTAACTAGTCGTAATGGCGCCTATCGTGGAACTAGGCAAGCCAACATTCTCAATATGCTTTTAGTATATAACAGAAGTGAGCTAAAGCAATTAAACTAACTGAAGGTTTACATTATAACGAGGTAAAAACCCAAAATACCAGTGCAGAATGATAGCCCGACATCGGGGTGTCACTAAGTCATGAGCATCTAACAACCAATCTAGAAACAGAGTCTACTACAGTCTCTTTCAAATGACAATACAAGAGAGAAAAGATAATAAGAAAGGAGAAAACAAGGACTGCGGACGCCGGCAGCTGCCTCGTAAGTCTCCGATAATCAGCTCGCGCACGAACTCAGCAACCGTCAGAACCGTACACACCTGGATCTACCCATGAAGTGCAGGGTGTAGCATGAGTACAACCAACTCAGCAAGTAACAGAATTAAATAAGGAACTGAGAAGCAGTGATGATTTATAAAGAAAATAAAGATCATTTCAAAAGTTTTCAATAAAGGGTGAACATGCTTTCAAATCCGGTGGTATAAGTCAAATCAGTTCGAGCTCAAGTAAAACAGATATGAATCTTCCAGAAATTTCACAACAACAACAGATAAAAACTAAGTGCAACAATAAATAAAAGCAAGTACAACCTCTCAAGGCAACAGTCACTCAACTCATCTCAACAGGTCATGCTCTCGGCTCTCAGCCCTCAATACATGCTCTCAATAGGTACCTATGCTTACTGGGGGTGTATAGACTCCGGAGGGGATCCTTTCAACCCAAGATCTTTATCGATGTGGCGTGCAGCCCGACCCAATCATATAGGTAGCCATAAGGCTCGTTGCGGCGTGCAACCCGATCCACAATCCATAAATAGCCATAAGGCTCGTTGCGGCATGCAACCCGATCCATATACCGTCACATAGCTCACGGCTCGGCACTCAGGCCCTATCTCTGTCACTAATCTCTCCAGCCCCTCGGGCTCACAGAGTATCATAATAATCAGCCTAAATAGAGAATACAACAAGTATCAACAAGAAATGAGAGGGAACGGAGATATAGCACACAAGTAAGAATGTGACTAAGTACAAGATAGCAATTAGCAGTCAAATCAACAAGTATACGACCGTTGTGGGTCCCAACAGTTATCTCATATGGCCTAAGCATGGTTTCTAACATGAATGGCAGTCAATTGCTCAAAGACAAGGAAATATAAGTAATAACAATGGCTATTCGACTTTACAGTCTCACGGGACGAACCAAGTCACAATCCCTTGCGGTGCACGCTCACACGCCCATCACCTAGTATGTGCGTCACCTCCAAACACTCACATCACACCAATTCTCGAGGTTTCATACCCTCAAAATCAGATTTAAGACTGTTACTTACCTTCACCCCGCAGAAATCCTACTCCGCAATGCCCTTACCCCTCGAATCGATCTCCAAACTCCCCGAATCTAGCCACAAGTAGTGCAATATAATTAATGTAGGCTAAAATAATCAATTCCACAAGAGAAACACGAAATTATAAGTGAAAATCCGAAATAGGCTCAAACAAGCCCCCAGGCACATGTCTCGAAATCCGACAAAAGTCACAAAATATGAATACCCATCCACTCATGACTCTAACCATACAAGAATTACTCGAATCCAACCTCAAATCACCTTCCAAAACTCAAAATTTTAGCCTATGAAGTTTCTACCATTTTCCCCCAAATTTACTACTCAAATCCCTAATTAGATGATGAAAATAGCAATAGATTTATGAAATATGGTCCAATCAGAGTTAGAATCACTTAACCCAACAATATTCTTGAAGAAACATCAAAACATCGCCTCACACCGAGCTCTCAAAGTCCTAAAATCGAAATGGGAATCAAACCCTCGAAGATCCATTTTCTCCCCAGTTCTTCCGCACATGCGGACATTCTGTCGCATCTGCGACACCGCACCTGCGGAAATTCCATCGCAGGTGTGTATCCCACTTAAGCTCCCAGACTTCGCATCAGTTGTCACTCATTCCACCTACGAGCCTTGCCCACTTCTGCGATCCTTCCCACCCAGGCCTTTTTCTGCATCTGCGCCTCCCCTTCCGCATCTGCGATTTCACAGATGCGCTCCTAACCTCACACCTGCACTTCCAGTCCAACCCGGCCTTGCCCGCATCTACGTCCTCCTCTTCACTTATGCGAGGCCGCACCTTCGGGCTCCTACCGCAGGTGCGAAACACCAGAACAACAGAAAAAAATCAGCAATGCATAAGCCCAAATTTCCTTCCGATGGGCATCTGTAACACCCCGAGCCCCCGGGACCTCAACCAAACATACCAAAAAGTCATATAACCCCATGCGAACTTAGCCGAACTTTCGATTAACTCAAAACAACATTAAAATACCAATTACATCCGGATACAAGCCTAAAGAACTTCTAAACTTTCAAATTCCACAAATGACGTCGAAACCTAGCAAACCACGTCCGATTGACCTCAAATTTTGCACACAAGTTATATTCAATATTACGGACCTATTCCAACTTCCGGAATCAGAATCCGACCCCGATATCAAAAAGTCAACCCCCCGATCAAACTTCTCAAAATTCGACTCTCGCCATTTCAAGCCTAAATTAGCTACAGACCTCAAATTCACAGTCCGGACATACTCCTAAGTCCTAAATCTCCCAACGGAGCTAACGGAACTGACGGAACTCGATTTCGGAGTCGCCTTTATACAATTCCGACTATGGTCCCAAAACACTATGAAACTAAAAATAAGACCTCCCAACAAGTCACATAAGTAGAAACAGATTCGGGAAAAATGGTAAATAGGGGATCGAGGATAATACACTCAAAAGGATTGGTCGGGTCATTACAAGGTGATACAAGTAACATAAAATAATACACATAATATGCTGATACAACTAATATACATAATCTAAATAATGTATTATGAAGCGGAAAGAAAGTACCTATAAAGTGCTTTGAGGTTTATTTGGACATCTTCTTCTATTATGAGATGTGGACTTACAAATTGAGCAACTCATTGATATTCCTCTCTTTGTAATCTTTCCACTACTTTTTATCTCCCCAACCTCCTTTCTACTTTTTTTGTGGGCCTTCCATGCATTGTTCTAACATGAGGTGATTCAACCTTTGCGTTTGTTGACTCAGGCCACATCTCCATGCATGGTATTTGCTGTATGAAATGAGAATAAGTTTTTAGGTAGGTCTCTTTCTTGTACCACTCACAAATGAAGTAAAATGGATTATGTCTTTTGTGATGAATTTTTGATACACCATGTGCACAAGGTATCCCTTTCAGTTGCCAAGCTCTGCAACTACACACTTCCTCAGTCAACTTGACAATGTGTTTAATCCCTGTAGCCCCCTTAATTTCATACCCAAAATCACCATTCTAGTGTATTGTTCACTTCATTCACTTCTCCACATTTGTAACCAATTCCACCATTGCCATTGGAGATATGCATTGATTACAAGTATCTGCAACTTGACAATGTGTTTAATCCCTGTAGCCCCCTTAATTTCATACCCAAAATCACCATTCTAGTGTATTGTTCACTTCATTCACTTCTCCACATTTGTAACCAATTCCACCATTGCCATTGGAGATATGCATTGATTACAAGTATCTGCAACTGCCCTTACTCTAGTGAACCTATTCATAACCTTTATTCTAATTTTCTCAAGCATGCTAATGATTGTCTTGTGCCTAGGACCCAAAACCCAAGCATTGAAGCTTCCAACTATATTATTATCCACACTGTCACACTTGGAAGAAGTTCTGAACTTTGCTTTGCTTCATTTCTCAGGATTGTAGTTTACCAAGTCTTCATAGATCTTGTGACCTAGCTTACCTAGATTGTCCAAGTTTGCTTTAAGTTCACCTTCATAAGTTGACCTTGCACAACTCCAAAATCCATTTCTTTTCTCAATGCCCTTCCATTTCTGTTGCCAGTTAGTTAGAATATGTCTTGCACACATTTTATGCTCACATTCAGAAAGATATTCTTGAACTGCTGAATACAAACCCTGTAATACAATATAATAAATAAATAAGATCTTGTTAGTTTAATAAAAAGACATTGCTAGTTTAAAAACAAAGAGACTGTTAGTTTAAATAAGATAGTACCTTTTTGCATAGCACTAATGATTGTCAATTCTGCTCCTTCATCATTGATCTCCAAATCAGACTTCAATATCCTTATAAAACAACACCATGTGTCTTTACTTTCAGTCCCAACTACAGCCCATGCTATTGGATACATTTGGTTGTTCCCATCCTTTGCAATAACAATAAGTAGTTGTCCCTTAGATATTCCCTTCAAGAAACAACCATCTAACCCAATACATTTTTTGCACCCTTCAATAAATTCCCTTTTCATTGCTGCAAAGCAAATGTAGAAGGAGTGAAATAAATATTTTTCATCTTAAGAATCTATCACTTTTACCACACATGTTCTCCTTGGATTTTATTGAAGGAGCACATATCTATATTCATAAATCCTGCCAAACTCCTTCACATGATAACGACTGTGAACCCAAATCCTCCCTTGACAAATCCAACATATAAATCTAAATTCTCCCTTGCCTCATCTTGCATCTCCCAACCCTTTAGGTACGACTGTGAAATTATCCTACTTCTATAGTACTTGCAAGATACTTGGTATTGCACATTGAATTGGTGTTGGTCTTGTTGCAGTTATGCCTAGGATTAGAAGTTTTAATAATGAAATCAACAGATCTAGGCTCTCTGCTTGCAAACAATAACCAAGGACATCCACTAGTTTTGCATTTTACCCTAACACTGTTTTTATCATTTGTAATATTCTCTACCTCACAGCCTCTTTCTATTGCATACCTGATGATAGCTTCCCTAAACTTATATATATTTTCAAAGACCATGTTAAGTTGCCAAATCACCTTTTCCCATTTTGGATCATACATTATCATTTTGTTCTCCTTCCTTGCTTTCATGTTACCACTTATGCTTCCTGATTCACTACCACTCCCACAGTCACTGTCACTCTCAAAAGTATCAGCATCTAAAATGTCATAAAAGGGCTCATCAACAACTAACTTACAAAAAAATATTTTTCTTCCCTTTATCTATGTCTTCAAAACCTGGATCTATCCCAACTGTTCCAAGAAAACACTCAGCAACAACTTTCTTTCTTTGTATTTATTTTCTTCTTATAAGCCTTCATATCTGTTTTAACTATGTTCAACTCTTCAAACACATCACTACCATAATCAGCCTTATGCTATTCATCATCAGAATTGCTTGATTTATCACTATCTGCAGGATCACCTACAACTTCTGTATCATCTTCCTCTAAATCTTCATCTTCTATGTTAGAATCATCCTCATCTACTAAGGAGTATCTAGGAAGTTTTTCTACAATATCTGACTGTTCATGGGGTTCTATTTGATCACTAGAATCAATATTTTTAATTTGGGAACCTAAAGGTGCATTGAAACCTTTAACAACACTGCTGAAAGATTCTTCAATGACCCCACTAGTCACATGGCTATTCTGGACCACATTATCTCCCCCATGGCATACATAAATGTCTATTGTGTCCTTATTACTTAACAAATCCGCAAGTACCAACAAATCCCTATTTTTGTTTTAATTCTACCAAACTGCCACCCTTTGAAGATACAATATACAGTTTTCCTATATTGGTAAACCCAAAATCCTTGACATAATTAACAATTTCTGGAATAGACAGTTTGTCCGTACCTACATTAAAGTCATATTCAATGTTTCCCCCCAACATAAACTGGCCCTACCTCACTCACAAGCATACCACCAATATGAAATCTCAAATTCAGATATTTGTCTGCCATTACCCTAAAATAACAATAAAAAACAATAAAGAATAAGGCAAAAAGATTAAAATAGAACAACTTATTAAACTAACATAAAAAGATCCAAAATCTAAAAATAACAACAAGCAGCATGCATGAAACTATATATTCGACAAACCAACATCAACAAATAGAAAGATGTAACAACTCAAAAAAAAGACCCAAAATTTTCTACTACGAACTAAATCGCAGCACCTACCTATCATAATTACGAACAAAAATAATAGAGAATAAAGAATATGACCTATATTTAAGCTATTTTCTTTATTAATCTTCAGAATCTTCAAACAATATTCAAAGCTAAATGAATCTTCAGTACCCTAAACCCTAATTGTTTTTATATTGATTCACTAGCAAAATCCTATATTTACTCCCGATTCAAAATAGCAGCAACAATAAGAAGAGAAATCCTTAGTAGCAACAATAAGATTAAGGTAATTAATAAGAGAAATCGAAGGTGGCTCTCATCTCCGATGAGAGAAGTTTTCAGATGAGACCAAAGAGACCATTTTTACTCAGAAGAAATGATCGACAAGTAAGTTAAAATTTTCTTTTTAATTTTTATCACGTAATTAAATTAATGTATGCTAAGTAAGCCCGTTTTAAGATTAAGGTTATTAATTATCCACATGGCATGCCACAGGGCAGGTTTTAAAATTTGTTTAGAGTGTGTATCATACGCACTAGTAAGAATGAGATGAGAGGGGGGTGTAACGATCCAACCGGTCATTTTGAGTATTTACACTCCTTTAAATTATTTTAATTATTGAATTACTTCCTAAGAGGTATTATCACTTGTGTGAATTACCGGTTTTGGTTTCAAGATATTTCGGAGTTAGCTTGGAAGAATGAATTTTCATGTTGGAAGCTTAAGTTGAAATAGTTGACCAGATATTGGCTTATATGTAAACGACCTCGAAATTTAATTGTGATGATTCCAATAGCTCCGTATGGTAATTTTAGACTTAGGAGCGTGTTCGGAAAATTATTTGGAGGTCTGCAGTGGAATTAGGCTTAAAATGGCGAAAATCAAATTTTTGGGAAGTTTGATCGGGGGTTGACTTTTTGATATTAGGGTCAAAATTCAATTCTAAAAATTTGAATACCTCCGTTACGTCATTTATGACTTGTGTGCAAAATTTGAGGTCAATCGGACATGATTTGATAGGTTCCGGAGTCGTTTGTAGAAGTTCATTAGGCTTGAATTGGGGTGCAATTTATGGTTTTAGCATTGTTTGAGGTGATTTGAGGGTTCGACTATGTTTGTATCATATTTTAGGACTTGTTGGTATATTTGGTTGAGGTCCCGGAGGGCTCGGGTAAGTTTCGGGATGGTTTCGAATCATTTTTCCGTGTATTGCACTGTTGGAACTGGTATCTCGCATTGTTCTTCGCGAACGCGAAGGGTCTCACGTGTTCACGAAGAAGGAATTTGGGCTGCTGGGATTTACCCATCACGAACGAGAGCAAGGAGAAGCGAACGTGAAGAAGAGACTGGGGAAGACTACGCGAACGCGAGTGGGCTGACGCGAACGCAAAGAGGAAAGGGAGCTGGTGCCTGCCTGGCGCTAAGCCTTCGCGAATGCGGCTCGTGTCTCGCGAACACGAAGGGAAGAGGTAGGAAGGCATCGCGAACGCGATGAAGAGGACGCGAACGCGAAGAAGGAACCTTGGCAGCACATTTTTTTGTGCTTCAAGAACGCGAAGCCATGGTCGCGAACGCGATGAAGGCATTTCTGGGCAGAATAAAAAGTTCCAAAATTGGGGTTTTGAGTTCATAACACAAAATCAAATTGGGAGATCGGTAGAAGGCCAATTTTTGAGAGATTCTTGCGTGGGTGTTTGGGATAAGTGATTCTTATCGAGTTTTGATTAATTTTGATGATTATGTTTTTGAATCCATCATTTAATGGGTGAATTAAGTTGAAAAATTTAGAAAATTCTCTTGGCTTAAATTTAAGATTTGGAGGTCGAGTTTTTATAGGAATTTAATAAAATTGGTATGGTTGAACTCGTATCAGAATAGGTGTTCGGATTTTGTAACTTTTGTCGGGTTCCAAGACGTGGGCCCCACAGGCGAATTTTGAGCTAAATTTCGGATTTTTATGGAAAATTAGCATTTTCTTATGGAATTAATTACAATAAACTTTATTGACTGGATCGAATTATTTACAGCTAGATTCGAGGTGTTTGGAAGCCAATTCAAGAGGAAAAGACATTGCAGAATAAGAATTTCACGGTTTGAGGTAAGTAACAGTTATAAATTTGGTCATGAGGGTATGAAACCCCAGATTTTTTGTCATGTAATTATTTTGGAGGTGACACACATGCTAGGTGACAGGTGTGTGGGCATGCACCGAAGGAATTGTGACTTGGTCCGTCCCATGAAACTGTAAAGTTGAATAACTTGTTGTTAGCTATATGCTCTCTTTGTGTTGAAGAAATTTGACTGTAAATCATGTTAAAAATCATGCTTAGGCTATGTGATAGTATTGTTGGGACCTACAGAGGTCGCGTACTTGTTGAATTATTTGCTAATTGCTGTCTTGTACTGAGTCATGATTTTACTTGTGCATCATACCTCAGTCTTTCTTGGTATTTGTTGATTCACTATGTTATCTTTGTTTGGGCTGATCTTTGTAATTTCCGAGAGCCCGAAAGACTAGAGAGGTTGAGGACTGAGTAAGGGCGAAGGCCTGTCAGTGAGGTAAGGATATTATGGCACGTGAGTTGTCCGTGCAGGATATTATAGCACGTGAGTTGTCCGTGCAGCACGTGAGTTGTCCGTGCAGATTATGGCGCTTGGGGTGTAGGAGCCCCTACGGAGTCTGTACACCCCTAGTGAGTGCGGGTACCCATTGAGTGTGAGTGCTGAGGGCTGAGAGCCGAGTGGTTGAGCTGTTAGGACGAGTTGAGTGACTGTTGCCCTGAGAGGTTGTACTTGTTTTTCATTTGTTGTTGCATTTAGTTGCTATCTGTCATTGTTGTAAAATTCTCTGAAAGATTCTATATCCGGATTACATGGACATGAACTGTATAAAATTGATTTGACTTAAACTGCTGGATTTAAAAGCATGTTTATTCTTTGCTAGAATTATTGAAAGTGAACTATAACTGTGTAGCTCGTCACTATCTTCAGTTCCTTAGTAATTATTGTTACTTTCTGAGATGGTTGTACTCATACTACACCCTCCACTTTATGTGCAGATTCAGGTGCTTCTAGACATAGCGGGTGTTGATTCTCTCATACAGTTGATCTTCCGTAGATTCAGAGGTAGCTACCGTGTTTCACAGACCTTATCTCTCATTCCCTGTCTCCTTGTTTACCGTATTTTGGTCTTAGACTATTATAGACCATATTTTTCCAAACTTGTATTCATATTAGATGCTCATGTACTCAGTGACACCAGATTTTGGGGAGTGTTCGTATCAGTATTTGTGGGATTTTGTATTGTATTTAAATATTATATTTTCAAACTTACAGGAAATAGTGATTTATTGAGATTGTCGGCTTGCCTAGTATTGAGATAGGTGCCATCACGACGGGTCAGATTTTGGGTCGTGACAAGTTGGTATCAGAGCCTAGGTTACATAGGTCTCACGAGTCATGAGCAGGTTTAGTAGAGTCTTGCGGATCGGTACGGAGATGTCTGTACTTATCTTCGAGAGGCTGTTGAACCCTTAGGAAACATTTCCCTTCTTGTATTCTATCGTGTGGAATTGATTCAGCTTGAAACATAACTCTTCAAATTCCTTCCACGCATACGTATGCGCACATGAGCGCTCGATATCAGTTGTGCATCGCCGGCTTGTGATTCTATGAACGAGGTTCAAGATTTGTATTCTGTGTTTTGGTGATGGGCTAGTCTGGAGGACTTGAGGCCAGGTTTAGACCGCAGCTTAGGCTCGGTAGCTTCAGTTGTAACTTGTACATTTGGACTCACATGTCCGGTAATGTCCCTACGAGTGGAATTTGTAGCTCGATGAGCGGTGGAATGGCTTGTGATGAGTATGATGTAACTGCGGGATGTGTTAAGATGATTTCAATATTCTTTTATTCTAGCTCAGTATGATTTCGAGACTGTGCAAGGGTTGCTACGATGGTTATGCATTGTTATCGCACAATATTGGTGTAATGGTAAGGTGCTCCTTATAGATTGAGGCGGTGAATGGCTCGAAGGAAGGATTTCTCAGTGCACGATTAAGGGGTTCGACAATTAATTCTAGCAGAGGAAAGACAATCGGACTAAAGATGTCCAAGTATGGTTGTTAAAGTAACAAGACTTGGTATTTGCAAGCATAGTCGAATTTTCATTTTAATGATGTGTCGACGTCCTTGTTTGAATGCATTATGGTCCGTCGGTGTTACGGTCTTCGTGAATTTTGCCTTCAGGGCAGGGTGTCATGAAATGGTGCATGAGGGGCGGTTGCCAGAGATAGCTATTTGTAGCGGTTCAAAATCGAATAGGTATTTCTAATGTTGTTGGCTCGAGAAAGATGATCTTCGAAGAGGCTCAGAGTCGGTAACATTTTATTGGCTCAGGTGCGACAGAGATGCATTTTGATTTGATGCAACAGTTGGGCAGCAAGTGTGAGGGAAGACATGACAGGAAGTGTTTCGCGATGGTTGAAGTACTAGCAGGTCAAGTAGGAGAAGTAGAGGTTTAGAAGTTACTTAAAGGAGATGTTTTAACCGAAGTAAGAGTGGCATATTAGCACATGAATTCTGTGGTAGGGTAGTCGCGTGCCTTGAGGAAGTGTAGAACGGTTTGGAATCGTGATAGAATGTGATTTGGCCTACAAACTTTATTTGGGGTGATGATTACAGTACGAAAAAAGATTGAATATGGCAGAAAGGAGTTTGTTTGAAATGAAGAGGGATGTGAAGATCTGATTATTGTTTCAGGCGCAATATGACTTGAGTTCTGAAGGTATTGTTGAACTTTCAGTTGATGTTGATAGGGAAAGTACAGACTTATACAAATGGTGGGCGAGCATTAGCTTAGGAGAATTTGCTGATTACGTAGTTGTTGCACCCAGTGCAACGTCGTTGGAAGATGTCAGTAAGGAATTACACAGGTGGGTTATCTCCTGTGAGTGGTTAGCGGTGGCATGATGTTGATGAAACTTCTGCGAGGAATATTACTTTCTACCTGGTTAGAGGTCAAGTGTGTGACAGTGGCTAGTGAGCCAGAATGTTCATGAAAAGCTTAACAAAAGATTTCGAGAGGTCTGGCGGGTTAACGGTGCGAGATCTTGGTATTTGAGAAGGAGAAATCTTTACGGGTTCTAATTTTATATAGTTGCAGCTTAAAGTTAAGTGGGGGAGCCTGATATTGATATTTATATAGTTGCAGTTATGACTTGCAGAGATGGAGATCGAGGATGACTCGAGTAAGGAAATTCCTGAATATGGGTTATAGGGCACTTTATAGAAATATGAAAATTTTGGAATGATTAAGTTGTTATTTTGAAGGATGTAGTGCACATGAAGTATGAATTTAGTTGGTCGTGTTAAGGCAGGGTTACTTATTTGAGCGTTGACTGTGTTAAAGGAGCACATGTCTTTCGGCCCGTTTGGAGCGGAGTAAATTAGATTTTAGCAGAATGGATGACTATCGAGAGGGTTCTAATGGATTCAAAATGTATATGTGAAAATTAAAAAAAATTCGAATTTGTATATCACTAGAATCAGTTACTTACATTGGATGGTATCGGGACGTGCGGTAATTCTGTTTAACTATGGATTATACATTTCAGTATAAGAAAGGAAACATGAACAATTTTTAAATTTGCATAAGGTATTTTTCAGAGTGGGTGTTACGGTTGGGATATTTATGAAGATGCTTAAGAAGAATACAGTGGCTTATAGGCCTTAGGGCAATGTAGTTTTATGTTAGGATGTCTTGTAGTAAGCTTTGGGTAAGGTAGTGGTGTTCTGAAAAGGAGAAATGGCAACTTGAGGATAATCCAGAAGAAACTCGGAGAAAATAGGACAAATGGGTAACATGCTGGATCAATATGGTAATGGTATGCTCGGTTCTTTTAGTTCTTATGATGAGGTGAGGTTTTACGGGTGTTTTGTGGCAATACTCTCGGATTTGGCAACCTGTGTGGCTTGGTCGAGTTAGAGGAATTCAGTTCTGACTTGGTTATGTGCAAATAGATTTCAAAGGGTTCATGATGGTTTCTACCATGGTTTGAACCGGATATTTTCTACTAGTGTGGGAAACATGTTGTGTATTGTGATTTTCTCCTGTAAAGAAGCAAGAGAGAGGTTTCTAACTAATCGGGTATGTAATTTGCTGGTAACTCAGAGTTGATAATGGGATTCTTGTTCTTGTCACATGATGGCATAATAGATGTAGTGTGTTGTGCGGGATTAGGATTTACATGTACAAGGTGATAGTTCAGTCTTGAAGAGAAGGTAACGAATGTTGGACAGCATGGTCAGTTTCAAATATTTCGATGAATGTTATAACTGCTCGGTAATTCCTGAGAAGGGTGTGCATTTCAGAAGGCGCGTTATGTTTTGACTTACGGATGTTCATCAGTATTGCAGTACTCACATGATTGATAGATTATTGATATTCAAATTAATGCTATGTGGCACGGGAGAATTATTAAAGTATTCCTGATGGAATGATCGTGCATGAAAAATGTGTTAGTCATTCGAGTGCTGGAGTTGGGATCAGTTACGGTGATTCATGTGTTCGATTAATTTGGAGACTGGGAGTTCTCAAAAGTATATTGTTTCAGGGTTGCGACCTATTTGAGGTGACTATTTTATTTAAAACTCGGTGGAGGCACTAGTTGCGCTAATTATTTGTGATAGATATGCCCTATGAATGCGCATATATGTGAGGTTTGAGCCCATGTGCGGATATTAGAGCAAGTATTCATACTCGAAAGAATGCTTAGGCTATTATATGCCTAGAGTTGACTGTTAAGCGTAAAGTTATAACGTTTCCCGTATTCGTACCTTTGTTGAGAACTATCTGGGCTATACTTGAGGTTACAAAGAAGATGATTCCCTAAATAAATGGGGTAGTTACTAATTCTGTGTTAACAAAAATTGCTTATTTGAAGCGTGATAGCAGACTTTGCACATGCCTACACTATAGCATGCTATTTATACCAGTCCAGTTGCATGAGAATCTTATTTTATTATCATATACAAGTGTACTTGTTTAATTGCTCATGTATGATATGCTGGGACTGGAGGCATGTGACCATGCCAGGCGAGTCATATTATTGGTACGTGAGTTGTTCGTGCCGTGTGTGAGAATTGTATTTCTATGACAATTTATCTGATTCATTAATTTCCTTCTTCTTCAATTATGCATATGCACCTACGGTTATCCTTTTTACGAAATTTGAAGAGTTGGTTATAACATTGCGGTTGTAGTGGTGCTTGTTGAACTTGCAATACGGTTCTCTTCCTTGAGACATCTCCCATATTTGGGTACACAGATTGCGCAGTTGTGTCTTGAGTTATATTGATGTGGCATGTCTATGGGATAGTTGTGTTTAATAATATAAGATCATGGGACCTAGAATGGGTACTATAAGGTTTGATTACGGTATATTCGGGAGGATAATATTGAAAGTCGGCTTAGAAAGTGATTATGGTTCTAGCTGGGGAGAGAGAACTCCATGACTTGTTGCTCTGATAAGGGGTCATGAGATTTCTGCATGTTTCTTTTATTATCAGTAGTGTTCGAAGGTTTTTGGAACGAGGTTTGGCTTGATATGAGGTTTTATACTAGTACTTGGTTGGTTTTGAGTAGTTACTATGATAAAAAACAGTGTTACGAGTATGCGAGTTGTGTAGTATGTTATGCGATTATATATGGGATTATGGTTATGGCTGGATACAGCTTGTTCAGGCTTATACAGTGTGTAGATGTGAGATTCAGGTCTTGAAAAGAATTCTGGATGTTAGAAAGTTGGCTCCAAGATTTTTGGGCTAAGGTTAAATTAATGATTTTCAGTTAGGTTGTATGGTCAGGCCTATATAGAATAGGGTGACGTGAGATCACCCCCGGTATGTGCGTGGTAAGGTGGAATAGAGATTTGAAGGTTAACAACAAATCTTGGCACGTTCGAGGACGAACATATGTTTAAGTGGAGGAGATTGTAACTACCCGACCGGTCGTTTTGAGCATTTACGTTCCTTTCAACTATTTGAAGTCTTGAATAACTTCTTACGAGGTATTATCACTTGTGTGAATTGTCGGTTTTAGTTTTAAGGTATTTCGGAGTTAGCTTGGAAGAATGAATTTTCATGTTGGAAGCTTAAGTTGAAATTATTGACCGGATATTGACTTATGTGTAAACGACCTCGGGATTTAATTCTGATGATTTCAATAGCTCCGTATGGTGATTTTGGACTTAGGAGCATGTCTGGAAAAATTATTTGGAGGTCCGTAGTGGAATTAGGCTTAAAATGGCGAAAATTGAATTTTTGGGAAGTTTGACCGGGGGGTTGACTTTTTGATAACGGGGTCGAAATCCAATTCTGAACATTTGAATACCTCCGTTACGTCATTTATGATTTGTGTGCAAAATTTGGGGTCAATCAGACGTGATTTGATAGGTTCCGGAGTCGTTTGTAGAAATTAGAAATTTTAAAGTTCATTAGGCTTGAATTAGGGTGTAATTCATGGTTTTAGCGTTGTTTGAGGTGATTTGAGGGTTCAACTATGTTCGCGAGGGCTCGGGTAAGTTCCGGGATGAGTTACTGGGGACTGCCTGGTGCTAAGCCTTCGCGAACGCGGCTTGTGTCTCACGAATGCGAAGGACAGAGGTAGGAAGGCATCGCGAACGCGAAGAAGAGGTCGCGAACGCGGAGAAGGAACCTTGGCAGCACACGAACGCGATGAAGGCATTTCTGGGAAGAATTAAAAGTTCCAAAATGGGGGTTTTGAGTTCATAACACAAAATCAAATTTGGAGCTCGGTAGAAGGCGATTTTTGGAGAGATTCTTGCATGAGTGTTTGGGGTAAGTGATTCTTATCCAGTTTTAATTAGTTTCCATGATTATGTCTTTGAATCCAGCATTTAATGGGTGCATTAAGTTGAAAATTTAGAAAACCCTTCTTGGCTTAAATTTAAGATTTGTCGGTCGAATTGTTATCGGAATTTGATAAAATTGGTATGGTTGAACTCGTATCAGAATGGGTGTTCGGATTTTGTAATCTTTGTCGGGTTCTGAGATGTTGGCCCCACGGGCAATTTTTGAGCTAAATTTTAGATTTTTATGGAAAATTAGCATTTTCTTATGGAATTAATTCCAATAAATTTTATTGACTGAATCAAATTATTTATGGCTAGATTCGAGGCGTTTGGAGGTCAATTCACGAGGAAAAGACATTGCAGAATAAGAATTTCACGGTTTGAGGTAAGTAACAGTTATAAATCTGGTCCTGAGGGTAGAAACCTCGAATTATTTTGTCATGTGATTATTTTGGAGGTGATGCACATGTTAGGTGATGGGCGTGTGGGCGTGCACCGAAGGGATTGTGACTTGGTCCGTCCCGTAAAACTGGAAAGTTGAATAACTTATTGTTAGCTATATGCTCTCTTTGTGTTGAAGAAATTTAATTGTAAATCATGTTAAAAATCATGCGTAGGCTATGTGATAGTACTGTTGGGACCCACTGAGGTCGCATACTTGTTGAATTATTTACTAATTGATGTCTTGTACTCAGTCATGATTTTACTTGTGCATCATACCGCCGTCTTTCTTGATATTTGTTGATTCACTATGTTATCTTTGTTTGGGCTGATCTTTGTGATTTTCGAGAGCCCGAAAGACTAGAGAGGTTGAGGATTGAGTAAGGCTGAGGGACTGTCGGTGAGGTAAGGATATTATGGCACGTGAGTTGTCCGTGCAGCACGTGAATTGTCTGTGTGGATTATGGAGCTTGGGGTGTAGGAGCCCCTCCGGAGTCTGTACACCCCCAGTGAGTGCGGGTACCCATTCAGTGTGAGTGCTGAGGGATGAGAGCCGAGTGGTTGAGCTGTTGTGACGAGTTGAGTGACTGTTGCCTTGAGAGGTTGTACTTGTTTTTCATTTGTTATTGCATTTAGTTGCTATCTGTCATTGTTGTGAAATTCTCTGAATGATTCTATATCCGGATTACATGAACATGAACTGTATAAAATTGATTTGACTTAAACTGCTGGATTTGAAAGCATGTTTATTCTTTGCTGGAATTATTGAAAGTGAACTATAACTGTATAGCTTATCACTATCTTAGTTTCTTAGTTATTATTGTTACTTGCTGAGTTGGTTGTACTCATATTACACCTTGCACTTCGTATGCAGATCCAAGTGCTTCTGGACATAGCAGGTGTTGATTCTCTCGTACAGTTGATCTTCTAGAGATTCAGAGGTAGCTGCCGTGTTTCGCAGAACTTGTCTCTCCTTCCCTATCTCCTTGTTTACCTTATTTTGGTCTTAGAATATTAAAGACCGTATTTTTTCAGACTTGTATTCATATTAGATGCTCATGTACTCAGTGACACCAGATTTCGGGGAGCGTTCGTATCAGTATTTATGAGATTTTGTATTGTATTTAAATATTATATTTTCAAACTTAAGAGAAATGGTGGATTATTGAGATTGCCGGCTTGCCTAGTATTGAGATAGGCGCCATCACGACGGGTGAGGTTTTGGGTCGTGACAGGGGGGAGGGGTTATTATGAAGACGGATATAGTTCAGGGGGTTTTCGGGGACACTCGATAGTTTAGGTAGGGAACCGATAAAGATCGTATAGTTTAGGCGGGTTTGAGGGTATTAACTCAAAAATAAAGCAATTAATGTTCTATAACAACTTAAATTGCACTGATCATCATATAATACTTGTCACGACCCAAGGACTGGTATATACAGAAAAGGTAAGAAATGTATATATTCCTAAAATTTAGACGTAAATAAAAAGGAAGTCAACTAATAATAGAATTCTAGATTATAATGCAAAAAAGACACTCTTCAATTGGAATTCTCTTGCTCACCACGATATTATTCACAATATATTCTTCCAACTCCTTACAAATTGTGTTTCTTCCACAATAACAAAAATTGATGATCTGGAAGGAGAGATTACGTTTCACATATATTACCCTTTTAAATAACTCTCGCGGTAAGTTGAGATGGGAAGAACAAAGGTTTCTGAGAATTTGAGCATAGCCAACAAATGAAGAATCCAGGTATTTTGATAAATATTTTGTGAATTCTTATGAGGTATATACGTTCCTCTAATATTGAGTCTCTTCCCTTGCTTATTGTGTGCATATACATCATGATACATAATATATATGGTACTCTTTCGGGAGCTGAGTAAATTTTTAGTCCCAATCAAATACTTAAAATTTAAGAAATGCTTGATTTAATTAATGATATCCGAATTTCAATAATAATGTTTACTTTACTAATACTTGAAATGCTTATGTGATACTTATTTGGAATGGACATATAGTCTAAATATAAAAAAATAATTTTCTTTTTATGAAATATATTTTTTGTTCTTTCATAATTTTGTATGAAATGCTAATGATTGACGGTTTCAACTTTAATTTTCTGTTTCTTTCCGAGTGTTTTAGAACAAAATATTTTTAGTGATATAACTTTTTGTGTACAAACTAATGCAAATATCTAAGTGATATGAAACACTTGCCATTTATATGTGGGGAAAAAAGTAAAAACAAACCTAGGTTATGATGGATAGAAAACCATATATACATGTATTTTGTGAAGGTAAAATATAAATAAAACATAATGGAAAAATTGGTAAAAACTTTTTTCATAAGAAAACAAACAAGCAAAAGTATTTTAATAGAATATTTATGTAATTTTCTTTAAAAGTTTTATTTATTGGGACGGTGTACACGCACAACGCGCGTACCCAAAGACTAGTTTATACTAAATTAGATTAGGAATAGTCTTATTAGTTAAAAGGTTTAATATAATTATCAATAATAGGTATATGAAATTTACACGCCGTCCTATGCATTTAAAAGTTCAGTCTCCTATTCCTAATATAAACGTGCAAAACAAATAAAAATAACATATGAATTACAAAAGCACATCAATAAAAAGAATTTCTCTGCCATAAGTTTACTTTATCAAGTGTCTTCATTGAAATATCATTCAGGTATTTTTATGGCTAAATCTGTTCTTTTTTTTCTTTTGTTCTTTTATGGGTTGGTTTTTGGCTTGCTAATCTTCTGTAGGTTTGTGTGCTTTTGTAACGACTCGACTTGTCGTTTTAAGAATTTAAGCTCCGTCTGGTGGCATAGGATCCTGAGCAGCTTCTTATTATGTGTATTGACTTACGTGCGTGGTTGGATTCAGTTGCCGGATGATTCGGAGTGATTTGGGATACTTGGTCCCAAAAATGGAAGCTTAAGTCTTAAGATTTTTACCGTAGTCAGAACTGTGTGAAGACGATTCCGAAATGGAATTTTGATGATGTCAATAGCTCCGTATGGTGATTATGGACTTAGGAGCGTGTCCAGAAAATATTTGGAGGTCTGTAGAGGAATTTGGCTTGAAATGGCAAAAGATGAATTTTTGGAAAGTTTGACCGGGGAGTGACTTTTTGATATCGGGGTCGGAATCCGATTCTGAAAATTGGAATAGCTTCATTATGTCAATTATGGCTTGTCTGTAAAATTTAAGTCATTTCAGATTGATTTGATGTGTTTAGGCACAAGATATAGAATTTAAAATTTTAAAGTTCATTAGACTTGAATTGGGGTATGATCTGTGGCTTTGATGTTGTTTGATGTGATTTGAGGTGTCGAGCAGGTTCGTGTTATGTATTGGGACTGATTGGTACGATTGGACGGGGTTCCGGGGGCCTCATGTTTGATTCGGGGTGGTTCCGAACCAAGTTTGGGTATTTTGATGCTGATGGTTGCTGGTTCTGGTGTTGTTCATCACGTTCGCGAGGAGCTTCTCGCGTTCGGGAAGAAGGATTTTGTTGTTGGGACTTTGTTCTTCGCGTTCGCGAAGTGGTTCTCGCGTTCGCGAAGAAGGAAATTTTGTTGTTCGTCGTCTGACTTTACAGGCTCATATCTTGCAATCTATAAGGAATTTGGAGATGATCCAAAAATAAAAGTTGTAGCCCTTTGTGTTTAGTTTTTGAAAAAAGAAAACCATTTGCCATTTGTAGTTATGTACAAAACGTTATGATAGATATATTATAGGCTGTCCGGGAAGAGTTTGGAAATCTCTGTTGCACAGGGCTGATTTTAGAATCTTATATCTCGTAATCTATAAAGAATTGAGCAATAAGCAACAAATAAAAGTTATAGTCCTTGGAATCTAGTTTTCATAAAGTCAAACCATTCATCATTTGGAATTTTGTACAAAAGGTTATGACTATTATATTAGAGGTTGTTTGAGAAAAGTTTGAAAATGACTTTTGAAGAATTTGTTCATCATGAACGCGATGAGGGTGTCGCGAACGCGAAGAACAAACCCCTGGGCAGCAGAATAAAGTCCAAATTCGTGTCAATCTTCCATTTTTGGACCAAGGAAGCTCGGGTGAGGCGATTGTTTGAGAGTTATCCAAGGAAAATATTGGGGTAAGAATTCCTAACTTGATTTTGGGTAACTAAATTAGTGAATTGGGTTGAAAAATTTAGAAAACTCTCTTGGTTTAAATTTAAGATTTAGAGGTCGATTTGTTATTGGAATTCGATAAAATTGGTATGGTTGAACTCGTATCGGAATGGGTGTTCGGATTTCATGAACATTATGTTGGGTTCCGAGAGTCGGGTCCCGCGTTGACTTTTGTTGACTTTTTGGAATAAAAATTTAAGTCGACGTATTATTATCCGGAATTATTTTCGATGAATTTTAATGAAAGTGTACAATTAATTTGGATAGATTTGAGTTGTCCGGAGGTCAATTCAAGCAAGAAGGCTATTTTGGAATATCGGTCTAACTTCAAAAAGGTAAGTGTCTTGCCTAACCTCGAGTGGGAGAATTACCCCTTAGGCATCGAGTCTTATGTGCCATTTGTGAAATGTGAAAAGCCGTGTATGTGAGGTGACAAGTATGTACTCGGGCTTGTATGTGCAAAATATATTGGGTTTAAGTCTTAAGCTTATTGTGTAGTAAATTGGATTATTGTTGGCATTTATTTAATCATCTATTTGCCATGCCTAAATCCTTGTTGGTTGAACTTGTTTTTATATAACAATTTGATTTGATTGTTATTTGAATATTTATGTAATTCTGTGATTTTTTTGGTTTGATAATTCTGGGAATTTAATTTTATTTTGAATTTTTCCTATGCAAATAATTAATTAAGCAAGTTTAAGAAGAAGCGTTAATATAATTATCTAAATTTAGATTAATGAAGGCTTTGATTTATGCTGAATAATTTCCATATATGCTGATTTTTTTTTTTTGTGGTGTTATACACGTTGTGTTGAGCCTTCAGCTATTTATTGTGAAATTTATTGATTTGGTTGTATCTTTGGAATTTGGTTGTAGCCATTGGGCAAATTATGATATGAATTGATTTTGTTATGTTGTCATGAGAAATTCCCGTATAAATTATTGTGTTGTGTGAGTTATTATTTTGAGGATATAAGGGTGGCATTTCACCGTTGTTATTTTGAGGATATAAGGGTGGCATTTCACTGTTGATATTATGTGGGTATAAGGGTGGCATTTCACTGTTGTTGTATTTGTTGGAATATTGTCTGGGCGGAGCGATAAGGGTGGCTATAGGAACGATAAGGGTAGCAATAAGAGCGATAAGGGTGGCTATTGATATTGTCTGGGCAGAGCGATAAGGGTGGCTATATGAGTGATAAGGGTGGAAATAGGAGCGATAAGGATGGCTATTGTCAGGGATGATATGTGATGATGTGGGGTTGTGGTGTTGATAATTTTCATGTGATGTTTGTGATTTTTTTGTGTTTATTTTTATACATTGTATAATTTGTCTTGTTATTAGTAAATTGATAACAATCTGATTTATGTTGAAATTGAGAGTCTGTGGCTATTGCCAGGCGGATTATAAAATAAAATGTGGGCACGATGTGCCGTGAGTAAATAATGAGAATTTTTGGCATGTGAATTGTCCGTGCAGTTGTGATATGAAATGTGGGCACGAGGTGTTGTGATGAAATGATAATGATAATTGGCACATGAATTGCCCGTGCAGTTGTGATATGAAATGAGGGCACGAGGCGCCGGAGAAATATGATGATTTAATTATGGGTACGAGATTCCGTGGAAATATAAAAATGGACCGAGACCCGTATTTACGAAAAATATGAAAAATGGGCTAAGACTCGTATTGTTATGATTATGAAATGAGGTGTCACATGGTGACTTTTTAATTGAAAGAATTATATTCAAAATATTTATTTGGAATAATTTTTTCTTAGAAAGTATTATATGAAAGAATTGTATTTGAAAGAAATTTATTTGAGGAAATTATATTTGAAAAGATTTATTGAAAGAATTATATTTGAAAAATAATTATTTGAGAAAATTATATTTGAAAGAGAGTTATCTGGAAAAATTATATGTGAAGGACATTTATTTGAAGGACTTGATTTAATTGGGTATAATTGTGTTTATCAATTGTTGAGTGATATTAGTGGTATTCTTGTTGTCTGTTGTGCATATCACTGGTTGTTTTATCCTACCCTTATTATTATTTGTTTCCTATTATTTTGTATATTATATTGCATAGGTTATTAGACTAGTGAGTGTCTTGACTGTACCTCGTCTCTACTCCATCGAGGTTAGTCTTGATACGTACTGGGTACCGATCATGGTGTACTCATACTAGATTTCTGCACATTTTTGTGCAGAGCCAGGTATTGGAGATATCAGACTTGAGCAAAGTTAAAGCGCGATCATAAGGATTCAAGGTAGAGCTGCTTGGCCGTTGCAGTCCCTTGGAATCTTTTCATTTTATTGTACTGTTAATTTGTATTCAAACAGTATTATATATTCGGTCCTTGTGATCATTTCATGTATCTAGTTAGAGTTCGTGACTCAGTACTACCAGTCTTGGGAGGTTGTGTATTGTAATTATTTCCGCTGTCAGTTTTGATTATTTATTTAATTCAAAAAAACAAATGGCTTCAAAAGGTAATCTAAATCAGCTTACCTAATCTTAGAGATTAGGTGCCATCACGACGCCTGTGGTGAGATTTTGGATCGTGACAGCTTTGGCTTTCATTTACTTTTCCCTTTTAATTGATTCTTTGGAAGGATTAGCATATACATATTATTGTTATGAATCTTATGATCAATATAGGACAAAGATTTCCATGTTGAGGTTTTAAATTGTGTGTATTCTATTGTAAAGTTTTAAAATCTCTAACTTATAATTGGATTGATGCAACATAGTTTTCATATAGAGCAAAAAAGAGTAGTTGATTGTCCGAGAAGGTTTAACTTCGTACTATTTCCCTTTCCGATTGGACAAATTAGGAGAGTGTTTGGCTAAGCTTATAAGCTGGTCAAACTAGCTTATAAGCACTTTTCGCCTTATCTACGTGTTTGGTAAAGTTAAAAGTACTTATAAGCGAATAAGTCAAAAGCCATAAGATGGTCACCGCAGCTTATAAATTTTTAGCTTTTAAGCATTTTAAGTTTGACCAAATTTTTTACTATTTTATCCTTAAAATATTCCTTTTTAGAACAAAACTCTTGCATCGATACTCAGTGCCTCAAGTACTATTTCAACCTACCCCCTCCCACACCCCCTCCCTCCGCCTCTTCGAGTGTGCAATGCTCATTGACTATTTAAGATAAGCCAATTCTCTATTCCTTTGCATATTTATATCTATGTGATTGTGTATTAATTTTTGAATTATATGTAATAAATGAGCACATATCAAATTTTTGGTATGTTGCTTTGTAAGTGTTGTGATGATAAAGACAGTGTTTGTTTCTCTTCAAATATTTTGTCCTATTTAGGTTTATTTTTTACTGAGAAACTTTTCTCAATTTATTAATTATTATAACTTATGATTATATGTTTATCATAAAATAAATTATATTTATCATAAAAGTTATCTTATCTAAGCACACTTGTATTTAAAATAAAATGACAAATAGAATTTTTTGAATTTGGATCGATTTGGAATCTAATATTTTGAAGAAATTACGCCCTTATAGGTGTAAACACTTCTAAGGTTATTTAAGTCGTTTTAACAGAAAAAGAGCTTATCAACACTTTTTTATCAAATACTGCAGTAGCTTATTATCAATTTCAGCACTTGTATCCAAACACGTAAATGGTTATTTATTAAATCAGTTTCAGCATTTAAAAATATTTTTTAGCACCTAATGCTTATCAGGTATTTCAAATCAACTAATCCAAACGGGCTCTATGTTTGTTCACCGCTCTATATCTTTTCAATTAAGTAATGACGCTTATTGTTTTTGTAATAAGAAATATGCAAAACCTTTTCAATGGAATTAGCATGAAAGATATTAGTTATATCCATGTCACTACGATTTAGACTTAAAAAGAATTAGAATTCAATGGGATTAGCATGGAAGATATTATAATCCAATGGAATATATACTTAAAAGGTAAATTTGTGAAAATCAATGTTTGACTTCTTACTTCTTTTTTTTTTTTTGAAATTTAGGGAAAAGATGTTTAATCGGTGCTTTATATCTTTCCAATTATGTAATGACATATATTACTTTTGCAATAAGAAATATGCAACGCCTTTTAATGAAATTATCATGAAAGATCTCAGTTATCTCTAGGTCAATACATTTTAGACTTAAAAAAAATTAGAATTCAATGGGATTAGCATAGAAGATATTAGAATTCGACGAAGTATATGCTTAAAAGGTAAATCTAAGTTGTTTGTTCCATTATAACCATGGAATTTAATCAAAACTTTTATTCTTTAAAAGTAGATTCGGATTAAACAAAATTTTCTTTTAACTATTTTATTAATATTTAGAACCTTGAAATTAAATAAAAATTTTCTTAGACAATCTCTCTCTTTTTGAACTCGGTTTGAATTCCTAATATTTAAGAGTTTAAGATCAATTAAAATTTTATCTCATCCAAATTTGAAAGATGTAATATAATTATAAAAATATTTTTAGAAAATATAAGCAATTAAAAGATAGAATCAAAGCGGACTTACTTTTAAAAGGTCTCGGTTAAAACATAAATTAATCACAGACAAACAAGAAAACACTACATATGTGGGAATTGTAATTGAAAGAATAAATTTAATTCAGATTTTATCATGAAGTTCATACTTTTACTCTTTCTAGGATAGTATTAACACAATCCTTGTAGAGTCCATCAAATGTAAATAATTTCATTACGATCTTAGACTCTTTCTTCAATAAAATGACATATCCTAATGTATGATTATGTGCTTCGACATAACTCTAAAGTGAAGATAGAATAGATTAATCAAAATGTAGTTGTTGTATTCTACTTTTGCAAAGTGATTTATTATTTTCTAATATGTTGGAAATAATTCTTATTATTTCTTATTTATTAATAAAAGAAAAATATGCATTTTGCTTATGAGAAAAAACAAGGACGTTGTAACGACCCGACCGATTGTTTTGAGTTCTAACATATCGTTCGGCGGTTTGATACCTTGATTAGCTTCACTTCATGTATTATAACTTGTACGTGTAATTGGATTTGAATTTACGGAAGTTCGGAGTTGATTTGGAAGAAATATTTTCAATTCGGAAGCTTAGACTAGACTTACAAAAAGGGAGGTCATTATCTAGGTGAGCTCTTTGCTCCTGGTAGACCGGTTGGTGTTCATCAGTCAGTTTGCCCTTCCTTCTGATTCAGATGGAGATGCAAAATCTTCTTCTCTGTATTAACAACCCTTCTTCACAGAAAAAGAGAGCATAGAAGACCTCGTCTATTACGACGGTACGAAAAAATCAATGCCACTGAGGGAAACTCAATCTAGAGAAGAAAATAAATTTTGAGTAAATGACATCGGATAGGAGTTTTTACGGTTCCGTAAGGTACAAATGATGATTTTGAACTTAGACGTATGTCCGGATTTAGATTTGGAAGTTCGTAGATTGATCTGATGTTTTTTAGCAAAAGTTGGAAGATTGAAGGTTAAGAAGATTGATAGATTTGATCGAGAGTTGACTTTATTGATATCGGATCCAGATTATGATTCCGGGAGTTAGTATAGGTCTGCTGTGTTATTTGGGACTTGCATACAAAATTTGAGGTCATTCCAGGTTGATTTGGTATAGTTTGGCATGAGTTTTAGATGTTTAAAAGTTTATTAGTTCATTAGGCTTGAATTGTTGTGCAATTCATCGTTTTGATGTTGTTTGGTGTGATTTGAGGCTTCGAGTAGGTTCGTGTTATGTTTAAGGACTGGTTTGTGTATGGACGGGGTCCCGAGGGCCTAGGGCGTGTTTCGGATGTGTTAGGGTTGTGTCGCGCTCTTATTTGATATTTTGGTGTCGTTTCTTTGGGCATAAAGAGTATTGTATTGAGCAAACGACCTTTGATTTGTAATTAAATTGAATCATTAGATTCGTATCATAATTATGGAACCATAGAAACAAGAATCATTTTCGAGGTCGTATGAGAGAGTTATGCCCATTTCTGTGTCGGGAAAGATTGTTGGTTTCTGGTGCGAACTTTTGTTCTTCATGAATGTGAGAGTGGTTCCGCGAAAGCGAAGAAGGATTTATGGGTTGACCGGTCAATGCAAAAAATTGCTCTTCGCAAACGCGAAGGTCTCCCGTTAGCTTTCCTGATATTCACGAGATCCCCCTTCTATTGAGGCCTGACATTTTATATGGTATTCCTTATCCGTTTGAGATTGCACTTCATATTTCAGATATGTTGAGATGACACATGAGATTTGAGAGATTTATATCCTTAAAAGAAATTTTTGGAGGATTATGTTAGTTACAATTTTTATCTCACTACTACTGTTGTGCTTCATATCTGTTATGAGTTATCATATTGATTTATTGGACCACTAGTAAGTGTCGATGTCGACTCATCGTCACTACTTCTCCGGGGTTAGGCTAGATACTTACTGGGTACGCGTTGATTTACGTACTCATGCTACACTTCTGCACTAAATGTGCAGGATCTGACAGGTTCATTCGGTGGCCATCTAGGCGCGTAGGCGCAACTGCTGAGGGGACATTTTGATGAGCTACTTTCTATGCTATGCACTGCAGCCCACAGAGTCTCCATCTTACTTATTTACTTTATCCTGTCTATTTTATATTCCAAACAGACGTTGTATTATTATTGCACTCTTTAGTAGATGCTCATGCATTTGTGACACTGGGTTTTGAGATATTATAGAATTTGTTTGTGGTTTTGCTTGGCATTTACATTTTGACTATCTATTCTAATTAAATTGTAAGTTTCCATAATTTTAATGCGTTCATTTCTTTATCTAATAAAATTCACAATTTCAAAAATATTAAAATGAATAATTAAGTATGTTGTTCACTGTTGGCTTGCCTAACGGCAACGTTGGGTGCCGTCAAGACCTATATTCGGAAGTGGATCGTGACAGCTTGGTATCAAAGCCCTATGTTCCCTTGGTCTCATGAGTCATGAGCGAGTCTAGTAGAGTCTTGCGGATTAGTATGGAGATGTCTGTACTTATCTTTGAGAGGCTACAGGCTGTTAGGAGCACTTCCCTTCTTGATTCCTCGTCGTGCGATTTGATTCCATTGAAGCTTATGCCTTTATTTCCTTCCTACTCATTCTTATACGATGTTGACCATGTGTTATCAATTGGAAATCGAGGAGTTGTAGTGGCACTACAGATATGGTGTAGGATGTTTCTTCCTACGTATTCGGGGACGGCTATTATCGTCGCCTTGCGGAATGGTGTTCTGTCATTTCAGCCCAATATTAGTATTGCCTATGGTTTCGAGGGTAGGCACATATTATTATGATGTTCATGCGTTGTTATCACGCATTGTTGGTGTAATGGTAGGGTGCTTATTTATGTGTTGCGGTAGTGAATGACTAGAAAGAAGGATTACTAGGTTCATAATTTAGAGGTTTGCCATTTAGTTCCAGCAGAGGAAAGGCAATTGGACTACGAATATTTAGGCATTAGTTGGCGGAGTAGCAAGACTTCATATTTTCGGACGTTGTCGAATTCTCATTGGTGATGAGGTGTCGTCGTCCTTGTTAGGACATATCAAGGCTCCTCGGGATGTTTTGGTCTCCTCTGAGTTGTCTTCGGGACAGGGGGTTGCGGAATGGTGCCTGAGCAGCGGTTATCAGAGATGGAAGTGTAAGGTGGCTTCAGAGTCGAATCGGTGTTTCTATGTCGACGGCTCGAGAAAGATGATCTTCAAGTAGTCTTAGAGTTGGTAGCAATTTATTAGTTCAAGTACTACAAAGATGGATTATGATTAAGGCAGTATTTGG